>NC_045643.1:4237816-4556519 GCF_009829145.1 Chiroxiphia lanceolata | reverse complement strand
TCCTTCCTTCCCTTCCCTTCCCTCTCCTTCCCTTCCCTTCCCTTCCCTTCCCAAACCTTCCCAAACCTTCCCAACCCTTCCCAAACCTTCCCTTCCAAACCTTCCCTCCCTTCCCAAACCTTCCCCAACCTTCCCACACCTTCCCCAACCTTCCCTTCCCAAACCTTCCCTTCCCCAACCTTCCCTTCCCAACTTCCCTTCCCTTTCCCTTCCCAAACCTTCCCTTCCCAAACCTTCCCTTCCCAAACCTTCCCTTCCCTTCCCAAACCTTCCCAAACCTTCCCAAACCTTCCCTTCCCAAACCTTCCCAACCCTTCCCTTCCCAAACCTTCCCAAACCTTCCCAAACCTTCCCTTCCCAAACCTTCCCCAACCTTCCCAACCTTCCCACACCTTCCCACACCTTCCCTTTCCAACCTTCCTTCCCAACCTTCCTTCCCAAACCTTCCCAAACCTTCCCCAAACCTTCCCTTCCAAACCTTCCCAAACCCTTCCCAAAACCTTCCCAAACCTTCCCAAACCCTCCCTTCCCAACCCCTTCCCAACCTTCCCAACCTTTCTCTTCCCACCCCTTTCCAAACCTTCCCAAACCTTTCCAAACCTTCCCAAACCTTCCTAAACTTCCCAACCTTCCCAAACCTTCCCTTCCAAACCTTCCTTCCCAAACCTTTCCAAACTTCCCTTCTCTTCCCACCCTTTCCTTCCTTTCCCTTCTCTTCCCAAACCTTCCTTCCCCAACCTTCCCTTCCTTTCCCCAAACCTTCCCTTCCCTTCCTTCCCAAACCTCCCAAACCTTCCCTTCCCAAACCTTCCCTTCCCAAACCTTCCCCTTCCCAAACCTTCCCAAACTTCCCAAACCTTCCCCACAACTTCTCAAACTTCCCAAACCTTCCCTCCCCCAACCTTCCCTTCCCAAACCTTTCCTTCCTTTCCCATCTCTTCCCAACACCTTCCCTCCCCAACCTTCCCTTCCCAAACCTTTCCTTCCCGTCTCTTCCCAAACCTTCCCTTTCCAAACCTTCCCTTCCCAAACCTTCCCAAACCTTCCCTTCCCAAACCTTCCCTTCCCAACCTTCCCTTCCCAACCTTCCCAAACTTTCCCAAACCTTCCCAAACCTTCCCTTCCCAAACCTTCCCTTCCCAGACCTTCCCTTCCCAAACCTTCCCTTCCTAATCCTTCCCAATCCTTCCCAAACCTTCCCAAAACTTCCCAAACCTTCCCAAACCTTCCCTTCCCAAACCTTCCCTTCCCAAACCTTCCCAAACCTTCCCAAACCTTCCCTTCCCAAATCTTCTCTTCCCAAACCTTCCCAAACCTTCCGAAACCTTCCCTTCCCATGCCTTCCCTTTCCAAACCTTCCCAAACCTTCCCAAACCTTCCCAAATCTTCCCTTCCCAAACATTCCCTTCCCAAACATTCCCTTCCCAAACCTTCCCAAAACTTCCCTTCCCAAAACTTCCCTTCCCAAACCTTCCCCTCCCTTCCCAAACCTTCCCTTCCGAAACCTTTCCTTCTCTTCCCAAACCTTCCCTTCCCTTCTTTTCCCTTCCCTAACCTTCCCTTCCTAAACCTTCCCTTCCCGAACTTTCCCTTCCCAAACCTTCCGAAACCTTCCCTTCCCAAACCTTCCCTTTTCAAACCTTCCCTTCCCAAACCTTCCCAAACCTTACCAAACCTTCTCTTCTCAAATCTTCCCTTCCCTTCCTATCCCTTTGCAAATGCCACTTTTTTGATGGCTCCAGTTCCCAGAAAACGATCTAATTGGAAATCTGTGCCTGAAATCCCTGTGGTCTTCTTACAGGGGACCCCTGGCCCACCAGGAGACCCTGGTCTGACTGTGAGTAGCCCCTTTTGCTCTTCCTGCTGGGGCAATCTGTCTTTGCCTGAGAAAGAAACAGGGCATCAGGTCCTGCTGCTGCACGGCAGAGGTGGCCTATGGCTTCCCATGGGAGCCAGAGAAAGAGGGAGCGAGGGCTGGCTGGCTGGGAGGGGAACTGGGAGCCTTTTCCTTAGAGGGGACAGAGGGAAGTATTCACCCTGCACCCCTTTTTTGGCAGGATTGCGACGTGATGACCTATGTGCGAGAGACGTGCGGATGCTGTGGTGAGCAGACCATCATCTCTCCCCAGGGAAGGGGAACGACCACTTGAGGGATAGGGAAAGGGGGTCAACAGAGGGGTCATCTCATCCTTCTGCCCCATGAGCCACCCCTTGCGCTGAGCTGCCAGCTGTGGATGCTTGGTGTGCTCCTCTTCCTCCTTCCTCAAAGGAAGGAGCAACTGATCGAACAAGGAGCACATCTTGCTCTCCATCGTCCCATGGATGGTTTCTTCCCTGGTGGCTGTTGTTCCCACCATCACTGACCCTCGTGTTTTCCTCTTTCTGCCCTCCTCCCCAGATTGTGAGAAACGCTGCGGGGCCCTGGACATCATGTTTGTCATAGACAGCTCAGAGAGTATCGGCTACACCAACTTCACCCTGGAGAAGAATTTTGTCATCAATGTGGTCAGCAGGCTGGGCTCTATTGCCAAGGACCCCAAGTCACAGACAGGTCTGGACTGTGTGGGGACAGAGTGGGGCATGGGAAAAGAAAAGGCTCTTGGATCTCTCCAGCTTCCATGTTTGTTTATTTTCTGTGGCTTTTCATGCCAATTGGGCGGGTCTTTGAGTTTCTCCGCTTTTCACTGAGGACACAAATCCAAGTAATGTGATGCTTCATTGGCAGGTGCCCGTGTTGGGGTGGTGCAGTACAGTCATGAGGGGACTTTTGAAGCCATCAAGCTTGATGACGAGCGCATTGATTCCCTGTCGAGCTTCAAGGAAGCAGTGAAGCGCCTGGAGTGGATCGCTGGAGGCACCTGGACACCATCTGCCCTTCAGTTCGCCTACAACAAGCTTATCAAGGAAAGCAGGAGGGAGAAAGCCCAAGTGTTTGCTGTGGTGATCACAGATGGGCGCTATGACCCCCGGGATGACGACAAGAATTTAGGGGCCCTTTGTGGTAGAGACGTGGTCGTCAACACCATTGGCATAGGAGACATGTTTGACCAACCAGAGCAGAGCGAGACCCTGGTCTCTATCGCCTGCAACGAACCCCAGCGAGTCCAGAAGATGAGGCTCTTCTCAGACCTGGTGGCAGAGGAATTCATTGACAAGATGGAAGACGTGCTCTGCCCAGGTCTGTACCTGTCCGTGCATGGTTCTTACTGGAACTGGAGTTTCGACCCCAGAGTTTGGGATGGGGGGCATATATGATTGCAGAGACACTGTGTCCCAGCAGGTTGGCCAGTAGCTGGGTCATTCATGGTGGGGCTGACCTTCATGTAGCCCTGAACTAAGAGTCCTTCCTCAGATATGGGCCAGCTTTTTGGGGCAGTCCTTTTAGAGTTCCATGTAAGGAACCTTGTTCTGCCATGCTGACTGAGCCAGTGAAGGGGGATGGTAGCACATCACTCAGTTTTCCTTGTTTCTTTTCCTTCCAGATCCACAGGTCGTCTGCCCTGAACTGCCCTGTCAGACAGGTAAACATTACAAGTATCTTCATGCCATCTGCAAAAAGTCAAGGGGGAGAGTGCATGAGGCTCAGGAGTAGGAGAGGGGGGGTGCAACTCTGTCCATTCCTTTTGGATGGCAGGAGTTTGAGAAACAGTGTCACTTTACACGAGGAGAGGATGAAGGGTTTCGTCTCCTGCTCTTTTCCTGTCTCTCTCTTAGTTCTCTGCATAGGTAGGTACAAGTACACCGTGCGAGTGCGCCAGCATGGCTCATCCCTGATATTTCTCCCTGCCCAAATTCCTGGGAGCCACCTGGTTTTGACCTCCAAACTCAAGGCAAGCCCCCCCTTGCTAAACTCTCCCATTCCTGTGACCTTTGTATCAGGATGCTCCTTGGGAGTGACAGGGGCAGAGCAGCTGGCAGAAATCAGTTGGAAAATGACAACACAGTGGACCCAAAGCTTTGGCTTCTCTAACGCTGGCTGTATTTGATTAACAATTAACTCAGGGTGTTGGATTAAAGGGAAAGGCTATAAGAATCCTCTCGTACCAAGAAGACAGCTGCTGCGTGCTGAAGGTAGCTTGACTTGGTCACATTTTGCTTGTTGAGGGGCAATTCCTAGAGATCCTGTCTGTCTGAGTCCCTGTGCCTATTTAAATGCAGTAGATGCACTCTGTGCTGATACACACAAGTTTATAGGGGACTTAAGTTTTGGCAGTTCCTGAGATTTTTATCTCTACTCTTGCCATGAATGTTTTTGTGGAGAACCGCAGTTTCAATTGAGCCTTTTACAGAATATCAAATTTCATTTTGAAGTAAGTCCCTTTGCTTCCATACCTAGGGAAGGAAAACTGGTCCCAGGATGCATAGAAATCTATGAAAAGCTATAATCATTCCTGTCTAAAATCTCTCACTGGTATTTTGAGTATTTGCACCTGGCCACGCAGGGGGCACAGTGTCCAACCGTGACCCTGAGCTCCTCTGCCGCGTCCTCTGAGGAACTTTGTCCTGCGAATCCATGCACAAGGAGGTGACATCCCCATGCCACACTGGTGATTGCTCAGGTGTCTTCAAAGGTTTTGGTCTTAGCAGCGTTCCCATTTCTGAGGAACCAAAGCAGTGACACACTCGTTCCTCCTAGGCTTGGGCCACCAAAGCCCTCCAAAGCAAGGTGAAGTTGGCAGTGCTTTCCTTGTAGCGTACTTGGGTGTTTCTGTTCCTGATGCAAGGTGAGAACAGTTCACTGGTATCTGACAGTCCTGGAGACCAGAACAGAAATGGCTCAAGGAAGCATCTGAGGGGGTTCCCTCTGGGGTGAATCCCTCAAGCCATGCTGTGGGCAAACCATGTCAAGTGCAGGCAAGACCTGCGCCCTAGAGAACACAGGAGGTGGACTGATGTGGCACAGTAGGTGTGGGCCTCCTGTCAAAGTGCCAGTAGACCCATCTCAGCATGGGCAAAACTTGTGCTAGGTCTGGTAGATCAAATTGTAAGTAATAGGTAGAGATTTAGGGGCCCTTGGGCAATGAGCCTTCCACGCCCCACACCGGATGGTCTGTGATGCTTTGCTGCCATCATATTTGGAAGGATTTGCAGTGATCACACTTGCATGGTGGCAAGGGAAATTGTTGGATGGGATGTGACATAAGGCACATGAGAGAGCCTGGGGCCTCTCTGCTTGGTGCTTGACTTCCTCTGGTTCTCCAAGAGCATCTCCTAAGTTAATGCCAGTTCCCATGCAAATCCTCTGCATAGAGACCGTGTTCTGCAGAGGGCATGTGAGTGAGCTAGTGCACATCCAAGGAGTACGTCCCATCATGGTTCAGCCAGACAGGCCCAGGTCAGGGACACAGCTACACCAGTCCTGTTCTTAGCCCCATGGCTGTCAGAGTGGCAGTGCTAACACTTTTAAGGGACAAATCAATTGTACCTCAGCTTCAGCTTGGGTGTTATCAGCAGAGCACAGAGAGGGGCAGGTATCACATACACACTGTTTCCCCCTCATGCTGCCCCAGTACTTTACCTAAGGAAATCCAGATTTTCCTGGTTTTGGGAGAGACCCATGTCTCTTATCAATTACTGCCGTACTAACAGGATGCTCGAGGGTTTAAATACTGAGCAAATCTGACCACTTGCTTCACAGAAACCGCATAACACTCTGTGAGGCTCTTGCTAACCCATGCAGAAGGCTTTGCTTTGAGCTTTGGGGGTTTATTCAGAGTTAAATTCAGTGCAGCCAGGTGCAGATGGAGGCTCTCTGGGTCCTGACTAGTCCAGACACTACACAGCTTTGGCTAGAGTCACTGCCTTGAGGCTGAGTGCCAGGAGAGGAGGTCACACAATGCTGTCCCTTAGATGTCTTTCTGCCTTACAGCATCACATGTATGGTTTGCACATAGTAGAGTCCAAAGCTACATGATGGGTGAATCCCATCTGCAGAAAGAAGTTGGACCCCATGGCCTTTTTCCTGAGCACTGCCCTTTCTCCATCATGCTGGATGAGTAGGAACTGGGCAGTTAAGGTTTTGTGTAATTTTCTAAAGTCGCTCAGTTGATGTGTGAAAGATTTCGGTACAGATCCCATGGTTCCTCAGACATAAATGGCATAAAGATTCAAAACCTGGCTTTGGTCTTTACTTCTCTGTCCTCGTTAGCTCTGTTCTTCTCTGGTGCACTGCAAGTAGGAAGGCCAGGTAGCTTTCAGAGACGCAGCCATTGCTAGCAAGCCCTGAAAATATCCTTTTGACGCTCACTTGCAGATGACAGGAACCTTGGGAGCGTAAACCCACTTATTTTCCGCCCCATGGAAGAGGGAGTCAACATAAATTTCCCCAGCACCATACACTCGATCGCCCAGTTCCTAAACTCCACGCGGGAATCCCGGGACCCCAGCGTGTACACCCAGCTGGTGGCCACTTTGGCCTTTACCGCCGAAAAAGCCAAGTTTGCCACTGGAAATGAGCGGCAGGAGTGGATGGACTTGTTCATTGACACCTTCAAAATGGTGCACAGCGAGATTGTGGGGGACCCAGAGACTGTGCTAGGGCTGTGCTGAGACCATGGTTAGAGGTCACGGGGACGCAGGGGTTGAGTGGAGGTGGTAATCATCATTCCTCAAGTGCCTACTTGTCAGAGGGGACAGGTACATTGGTAGATGCTTTTAGTTTAGGAGAAACAGAGGCAGTGGAACAGCTTGGTTGTGCTCAGCTGGGGGTGGGACACAAGAAGCAGTCCCTTCCAGCTCAGCTGGCTGATGAGCATGGCAGCTTTCCCCAGCAATGGCAAGGGATGCTCTTGCTTTGCCCACTGCTTTTTTTACAGAGAGTCTAACGATGCACTTTCCCTGTGCATTCCTACCTATGTCTTTGGTGACACCCTCTGAAGCATTTTCTGCATCCTCTCTCTCAGTTACTGTGAGGCTCTCTTTGGTTCCTGCAAGGCTGACAAAGCAAGGTGCAATTCCTGCTCGCCAGTGTCTCTGTGAAACCCCTCAGTGAGCAGCTGGGGGTGTGGGAGGGAAGGAGCAAGCAATACAGGAGAGGGAGCACCCTCTCCTTCCATCGGGAGCACCTGTACCTGGGGAATGCTTCTCTCAGAAGCTGTTTGAGCTCCCTTGGCCTTTCTCTGCTTGCACATTTGTTCTTCTTCTGTCTTAATTAACAACTGTACCTGTCTGTATCCAAAAGACAGATATTCTGTTACATAGGACCGGGTGGTCCAAAGCAGAAATCCTTGACTGTGCAGTCACACCTCCATGTCATGTGTTGTATCACGCACTCAATTACGTGAACTGTTTAAAAGCAAGTACCTAAACTTGATATAGCCTATTTAATCCACACACAGTGCTGGTTTGGTTCAAAGTCCACAGACACACCCCTTGCACTGCCGGTCTGTGTGTTTAGACAAGGAGTGATATTTCCATCAGCTCAGGGGCCCCGGGTTTTCACAAAGTTAGGGGGGTGTGTGCCATTCCCACCTCCAGTTTAACTACTCTCTAGCCATATTTAGAGAAAATGGAATTTCGTGTGCAGACACAGGAGTAGAAGTGCTTGCTCTAACTGGCATGGTATTATTGCAATAAAGTCTCCTGAGCAAATGACATATTTAATGGGCAGAAGGGAGAGGTACCGTCTTCAGAAATGTGATTGGGCTGTAAAAAGGTGTAAAAAGTGGAGCCAGTTGCCAAGCTCAGGTATGGGAATTGCCTGCATCTAACTTATTTCAGCGTTCTCTCAGGGTATCAGCACTTTTTGCACCCAGTCTGTGGGGACAAGGAGCTCAGAGATCTCTGCTATTGTCACAGAATAGAGGGAAAAGAATTCTGAGCACTTTACACGATGTGCTTCATGTTTTAGGTGAAGGCAAAAGGATCAGCCTGTGCCTGAGTCTGGTCATAATTCTCATATTCTGGATAGTCTGTGCAAATCCAGACTCCCTATTCTGCTTCGATTTTTACCCCAAAATTATTGTGACTTAGTCTATTGGGATGCAGGACTAAACTCAGAGTAGTTAAGCTGCTCCAGCCATGATGCCAGAGGAAAAGCCCCTAAACACCACTGATTTGAAGAGAACATATCAGGGCTGGGACATTTTGCTGAACAAAATGAGGATTGGGGAAGATTTCAGCAAAGGGTGTGTTGATTTCATTTAATTTCATCACACAGTGGCTATTTATTTCACCTCCCTTGGAAATAATTTCTAGCAAAACATTGAAAACAAAGTTTTTTGCTTCTCAAAAACCTTCAGCTCATTGGTGGGGGGCAGTGGGAGAGGGAGAAAATGTCTCTTTGCCTGAGTGGTGTTTGCACTGGCCCTTGGTGGCAGGCAGGTGAAGGGGTGTTTTTTTAGCATAATGCTGGCTAATCCCTCTGATAAAACCTGATGGATTTCATCTCAGCAACAGTTCATTCAGTGATGCTGTTGGGCAAAGGAAAGACACAGGGTAAAGGATCTGGGTAAAGGATAATCCCCCCCTCCCTAGAGACACAGGAGGGCCTGGGAAAAGGGGAAACTCCGAAAAGGGCAGGGAGGTCAATCCCCACCTCACTTTCATCTCCACTGTCAACACAGTGAAAGAATAGAGAAAATACGAGTTCCCCAGGCTTTAGAAGAAGCAGCAAAGTGATGTGAATGGGTGGGGTTACTCTGCACATGCATGCCATTAAAGGGGTTGCTAATGGAGGAAAATAGGGGGTATTTCTGCTTTTTTGTGCTGCCCTCATAGACATCCTCAGCTGTGCAGTATGGTGAGCTACAGGCATTCATGCTATAAGACACATGAGAAGGACCAATGCAAGATTTTAGTTGGCCTAATTCGTGGTGCCCCTGAGAGCTTCTCTCCCAGTTAAGAACAAGAATCTTTTCCCTTGCTGCAGGAAAGGGTGGTTGGGTCCTCACCCTCTCAGAAATGGGAACAAGCTGCAGCCAGAGCATGACACCCAGCAGGACAAACCCAAGGTTTTGCTACCTCGCATCTGTTACATTCCCATATGTTAAAGGCACCTTATCAAACAGCTGGAAGGCAGCCCTCTCCAGCTGTGAGGGCCAAGCAGCAAGCAGAGTGTCTCCGGGAAACACTCCTGTCAGACATGCACTGCACTGTCGCTGACGCTCCGTGGAGTGGTGCTTCTCTGAGCCACCCCCTTAGCTTAGCTCAGAGCTCTTAAGGCTTGCTCTGGGCCACGTGGGAGGCGGGTCAATGGTGCTTGTCATCTCCAAAAACATGAGTACATGTGGGCAAGCACTGGGGGAGACTGTTAACACCGCTCCAACATGGCACGCAGCCCTCGCTCCTTACCCACTCGCTTCCACTGGCTTTCGCAGACCCTCACGTGGGTTTTGCACTGTGTGGTTGCAAGGCCTTCCTGCCTTTCCCCCTCCACAACTGCACGGAACAGGTGAGGACGAGGAGTGCAGGTGCTGCCAAGGCAAAGTATCCTTGCGGCAGCAGTGCCTGCATACCAGGAACTCAGCACCAGCATACCATTTAGACAACATTTCTCACGGAAGATTGGGCAAAGGTGAGTATGTGCCTTTATTGCTTTAAGGGAGGGGAGGTATCAAGTGATAGAACAAGAGAAAATGGCCTCAAGTTGTACCAGGGGAGGTTAAATTGGATATTACGGAAAATTTCTTTGCTGAAAAGGCAGTCAGACACTGGCACAGGCTGCCCAGGGAAGCACTGGAGTCATCATCCCTGGAAGTGTTCAAAATACATGTACATATGGTGCTTAGGGATATGGTTTAGTGGTCAACATGGTGGTGCTGGGTTAATGATTGGACTTGATGATCTCAGAGGGCTTTTCCAACCATAACAATTCTGCGATTCCATGATTTTGTGCTGAACCCAGGTGTAGCATCATTCAGCACCAAGGAAGCTCTTTGTCAGGTTGGGTTTGCTCATAGTGCAAACTGTAATACTCCTACCACCAAAGTTACCCCTCCTTGCCTGAAACGGATGCTGAGGCTGGGGCTGCTCCAGAAGCTCCTATTCCTTGCCAGTCATGCAGCACAATATGGCAACATCTTTGGGACTTCGCCCTTTTGAGATTCAGTCTTAAGAGCCACAGAACTGCTGAAAAGTGGTATGGCCATTGTTCTGCTATGGCCAACTCAGGGGGACCACAGAGGAACACCAAATGCAATACACATAACTACAGAAAAGGGATGAAGCAATGGTCCCTTACTATCAGCTGACTCCAGAGATAGCTATTTTCTTCTTTTTTTTTTTTCCTGAGCTCATTCACTTCATGTTCATATATTCATATGCCCACTTCACGGACAGGTGCTGTTCTGCATGACTAAAGAACAATGTCCCACTGTGTTCCCCTCAAATATCAGTCTGACATCTATCACCAAAGCTGCTTTATTATGAACAAGTGCACCAAGAAAATTAGTCTTGTTTTCCACCCAATCTTTATAAGCTCTTCAGGAATTAGTGATTGCTGATTAAACTAAGCTGGGTGGAAAGCAGGAAAACAGCTTCTATCCTAAAAATCTGTGTGTGCATTGATGGCCTTAGACTGAAGGAGAGAAGGCTTAGATTAGAAAGAAATTCTTTAAGGGTGGTGAGGCACTGCCACAGGTTGCTCAGAGAGGTTGTGGACACCCCGTCCCTGGAAGTGTTCAAAGCCAGCTTGGACAGGGCTTGGAGCAACCTGGGATAGTGGAAGTTGTCCCTCCCCATAGCAGGGGACTTGGAGCTGGGCGATCCCTAATATTCCTTCCAACACAAACCATTCTTTGATTCTATGGTAAAAATAACTCTGAAAGTAAACCACTCTTCAGAAGTAACCAAGAGGTTTGCAGGTGCTGCCTGACATTAATCTCTGGATATTCCTCTCACAGATGAGAGCCGGGAACTGATCTAAGACAGTGGATGTAATTGTCGGACTGAGATGTGCAGACCTGTAATTTCATTGAAGTCGTTCATAGGTCCCAGAATTAACATTCATTAAGACCTAGTGTCTGGGAGCTGAGGGCATCAGAAGCAAAGCTCCTCCATTATGAGCTGCAAAGACAGGCTTTGGCAGCAGAGTGGGGCTGGTCCTTCTTTGGACAAGGGTGCACACAGGCAACTCCAGCCCAAACGGCCTGAAACAAGCCCCAGACCTATCCCTTAGTCTTCTTATTCTCCCAACTCTTGTCGTCTTCTTCCCCCTGCAGAGCTTGCTGTGGCCCAGTGCACCCAGCGCCCCGTTGACATAGTTTTCTTGCTCGATGGCTCGGAAAGGATCGGTGAGCAGAATTTCCAGAGTGCCCACCACTTTGTGGAGGAGGTGGCCCGGCAGCTCACACTGGCCAGGAGCAGCAGCGACAACATGAACGCCCGGATCGCGCTGCTGCAGTACGGCAGTGAGAGGGACCAGAACGTGGTCTTCCCGCTGACCTACAACCTGACAGAGATCTCCATTGCCCTGGCGCAAATCAAGTACCTGGACTCGTCCTCCAACATCGGGTCAGCCATCATTCACGCCATCAACAACATCGTGCTCAGCCCAGGGAACGGGCAGCGACTCGCCCGGCGCAATGCTGAGCTCTCCTTCGTCTTCATCACTGACGGCATCACGGGGAGCAAGAACCTGGAGGAGGCCATCAACTCCATGAAGAAGCAAGATGTCATGCCCACAGTGGTGGCCCTTGGGAGTGACGTAGACATGGATGTCCTGCTGAAGCTTGGCCTCGGGGACCAGGCAGCCATCTTCCGGGAGAAGGACTATGACAGCCTCTCCCAGCCCAGCTTCTTTGACAGGTTCATTAGGTGGATTTGTTAAATGAAGGGCGCGCACACATCCTCGTCTCACTGATATACACACCCCTGATATTACCTCTTGTATTTTCTTCCCTTGTATGTTTGCTAGCCCAGAACAGCTGCCCTCAGGGTCCTCCTTTCTAGCCAAAATCCAGAGCTCTTTATTGATTTTCATGATGAAGAGCCGTGTATGTTACATTTATGGTGCTAATTAAAACCCAGATCAAAGGAAAATACGGAGCCATATAAAGCTTTACACACCAAGCCATGACTTGCGTATGTACTGTAATCCTAGGAGGGCTTATCAGAGAAGCAAGAAACCTTTCCAGTGTAGCAGGATAAATGAATAACTCTAGTTTTCAAAAACTCTCAGTATTCCTCAGTGTGTCTTGCTCCTCCTTCCTGGGAGCTATAGGATGGTGTGAGAGGTTTTGCTGCCTTCCACAGTTGTCTGCAGATGCTTCTTTTGGGGGTCTATCTATCCTAAATTTCACAAATCATCTCTAAGATCTTTATTTTCCTGTGGGCCATATTTCCCGTGATTCCTTCTGCCATTCTGCCCTTCATCAGAACCTGCTCATTTATTACTGCACCCAAAATCCTGGCTGAGAGGGGCCTCCTAGCATCTCACAAAATACCAGGCAGCCACCAGAGCTGCCTCCCTGTCACCCCGGTGTGCTCAAAGTGTCAATGGCGCCTTCATCCCACCGATATCTGTTGAGCAATGCCCAGATTTGAACTTGAATTGTGCTGTCTGCAAAAATAAACGAACCCTTTTCACCCTACACTGAAAAAGCCTCTATATTCTGTAGTTCGTCTCATTTTATTTTTTTTAATTATTTTTAATGAGCAGCTGGTTCTCCTGGTTCTAAGCTGATAAGTCCAGATAATCATAGAATCACAGAATGGTTTGGGTAGGAAGGGAACTGAAAGGCCATGTCATTCCAATCCTCCTGCCATAGGCAAGGACACTTTCCACTAAACCAGGTTGCTCCAAGCGCTGGCCTTGAACACTTCCAGGTGCACCCTGGCCCTGCCCCCTGGCAGGGCACATCCAGACTGTCGTGTCTCACCACAACACAGACAATGCCTTCATTCCTCACCTGGTTCACGTTCCTCACCTGTTCATGGGTGAGGAGATCTCAGGTGCCTCTCTTTGAGGGGCTGTGCCTTTCCCCACAACAAAGGTGCCATTGCACCTGACTTGGGCTTTATATGCATTTTCTTCAGCACATCTTACATCCAACACACCATCCATGGTGTGTCACAAGTTGAAGGAACCCTCTGAGGACATGTCCCATAAGGTGGTCAAGGTAGGATGGAGGGGAGTGTGGGTTGTGCATGGGGGACCCCAGGGATGAGTGCAGGGAAGGGCTCCTGGCATGGGCAGAAGGCAGGAATGCACAGTGCTGGGGAGCCATGTCCATCAGCACTGTGGTGTCACTGCCATGTTCTCCCTCCTCTGGAAAGGAGTGCTGTAGGAAAGGCTCAAGGGTCATAGGACAAGACATGGCTGCAAGCAGAGAGGGGTTGCACGAATGAAATCCCAGTACCCCAGCACGCACAGACACGCAGCCAGCACTGCAACAAGGATGGACGAGGCTGTGCTAGCAGGAAATCTGGGGGAGATGGGCTGTACCAAACTTCGGGAGGTTCCCTTTGTCGTGGTGAGCATTTTCTCTAACAATTATTACCCTGCTGTTAAGGATGGCAGCCCACATAATTACAGTATCCCCAGCCAGCCTCTCTACTCTAGCTGGGAAAGCTCATACACAGTGTAAGGACTTTTATGGGCAGTGGGATCCACGTTAGCAGCTGGCACCATTGCCCAGGAAAAAACACACAGACACCAGCAGATTGCAGACAAGCACATGACTTTCAGCAGGCTCTCCCAAAAGACAGACAATGGTGATGCTGTCCAATGACTCAGAGATTCCAGGACAAAGCATTTACAAAGTAAACATGAGAAAATCACACAGCAGGCAAAACGCTGCTATAAGGGAAAGGGAAGGGGAACAGAGAAACACGCAGGGCAGGGCACAGCACTCGCACAAGGTGTTTGGCTTCATGTTTTGCTAATCAGTGCTGTACAGGTGGGAGATGCCAAATGTTCAGTCAGAGTCAGAGCTGCTGCTTGAGCTGCTGCTTGAGCCGCTGGAGTGCTGGAGGAGAGAAAACAACTTTAGGGCACCAGCGAAAAGACCCTTTCACAGCATTCCTGAGAGGTGTTAGTGACCCTGTCGTGGCTGCCCCATATTGTGGGAGGCTTGAGGGGTGTTCCTTAATTTTTTTCAAGGCTCTTTAGGTCAATAAAGCAAATTCCAGAAGGGTCATGCTCTCTGCCAGCAAGGACAAACATCAGAGCAGATCACGGGCAGAGGTGTTATCCAGTGAGAGAGTTTGATTGGTCTGGGAAATGCTCCCACTTCCAGTGTTGGAACTGGGGGTATGTTTAGCAGTCCCTGACTCAGATCTGCTCTGGACAGTGCCCATCCCTGTAACAGCCTTTTCTGCAGAATCTACTCCCAACACAGGGAATTGCTTCTCCTTTCTTGGTTTCTATTTTGATCATGGATTTGTGTTTGTTTTGTTTTTTTTGAGAAGGAACTGAACAGTTCCTCTGGCAAGACACTGAGTGAATGTCACTTATAGAGACACAACTTACTCTTGGGTGAGCTGCATGGTGCCCCCTGAGCCACATCACTGCTTTAAACACCTTCAAGGAATTTCCTGGACTGTTTTTCAAATTGCTCACTTACTATGACTCATCCTTGGCTCCCATTAACTTAATGGGAAATTCCATATCTAAAGAAAGCCGTTGAGGTTTTGGCAGTGCGCTCCAACCACCACAGCGTGGAAGAGGAGAGTCCTAGCTGTCCAGGATGGATGCTGTGGCATAGGGGAAGGGGGGCCTAAGGAACATAGCAGGAATAAGGAAGTGTCTGCTGTCGCCTCACTCTTACCTTGCCTCCATGGTGCTTGGAGTGCTTCTTCTTATGGTGCTTCTTATGGTGCTTCTTATGGTGCTTCTGATGACAGTCAGGGGGGCACACCTGCACTCCCGGTGGTCCTGGAGGGAGGTGCCCATGGGGATTATGTCCACATGGGGGGTGCCCATGGGGGTGATGCCCGTGGCCAGGTGGAGGGGGGCACGGGGGGCAAACTGCAGGGCCACCAGGGCAGGGACCTGTGCCAGGACCAGGGTATCCTGGAGGAGCAGGAGGGCAAACTGCAATGCCACCAGGGTAGGGACCTGTGCCAGGACCAGGGTATCCTGGAGGAGCAGGAGGGCAAACTGGATGGTGTGGTTGTGGCATGCCTAGGAAGAAGAGGAGAGCTGTTAGCAGGCAGACACAGGCTCTCCCTGGACAGACAGTGCAGGGAGCTGGTGTATCCATGCACCCAAAGGGCCCCTCCCAGTCTACCTCTTCCTCACAAAAGACATCCCACATGCCTCTGGTATGCAGGGAATCCCCCCAGGTGCCTGTGGCCATTGCCCTGAGCTCCTCTCTGAGCCCTGATGGCTGTGTGGTACCCACAGCCCTGTCTGGCCCCATGGTCCCTCACCTTGGTGGGGGTCACACATCCTCAGTGGTCTGTGAGCTGAAAGGGAAGGACAAGCACCATCAGTCACCTCCTGCCACAGGGACGTCATTGCCCGGCCCAGAGCTGGGACCTGACTCCTCTGTCCCACACATCTGCCCTGGGAGCAGAGACCGCGCTCGCTTCCCCAGGACTGCCATCCCCCTGCACACCCCAACGACAGCCCTCCTGTCCCTCTGGGGGAGAGCACCAACCCCCAGAGCCACTGTCCCCACCTCCAGGCACACCCAAAGCCCAGCCTGTGGTTTCCATCGTTAATGGCAGTAACAAACCCGGGTGCCCAGCTCATGTCCTCATGGACCAAAAGGACTGGGGACACGTGTCTGGTCCAGCAGCACCCATGGGGACAGAGCACCCTGACCCCCGGCTGCCTCCGCTCCGGCTGCCCCCGTGCTCCCCACTGCCCTGCACTCACCAAACCTGCCCAAAAACTCCCAGAGGAGGCGATGCTGGCAGCACTCTCGATCACCGTCCTTGGCACGGTTCTAACCGGGCTGTCAGGCACCTGTTAAATACCAGGTCCCTCCCTGGTGAGGAGGGGTGTGGTGGGCAGAGGTGACACTGCCCAGCAGTCAAACTGGCACCACCCTGCACCAGGACTGTAACCATGGGCACCCAAGAAAAGTCAACACACCACTCCCAGCCAGCACAAAGGTCCCACAGGGCTAATAAAAACAGACGATGGAGGGCGGTGGTTACAGCTCCCGACATCAGCTGATAGAGTGAGTCAGGCAACCCCAGCATGAACCCCACACCCACCCTGCAACACCCAGCGGCACAGAACACTTTCCAATCCGGTGGGATTCTCAGGAAGTAGCTCAAGCAGTGGGAAACATTGCCACACACAACAGGAAACTCAAGCAAGGGCTGGTGGAGGTCAACCCTCCTACAAGGAGCTTTTTTTGCAAGCTGGCAAATAGTGGGTGGAAAGCACTGGGCCAGTTGGGAAGCACAGCTGGACAGATGCTCCCTGCAGGTCAGGACATGAGGACACCTTGCAGGGCAGAGGGTGAGCCTGGGGCCGTACCTGGATGTCGGATTTGCAGGCCAGGTTGCAGTGTTGTGTCAGGTCCTTCAGAGCAGGCCAGAGCCCGCTCACCTTCTCTGCCAGGGCATAGGGCACCCTCACGGCCATCTTCAGTCCCTGCTGCATGGCAACCGTGCGTCTGGGAGGGGGGACAGCCCTAACTCAGTGCTGGGTGCCTGTGCTCCCCCAGTCTGACAGTGCCCACCAGCCCAGCTCACCTCTCCCGCTGGCTGCTGCCGCACAGCGTCTCTCCTTAGAGGGCAGCGGGTGAGCCAGAGGCAGGGAAAGTTGGCATGGGGATGGGGAAGGGAATTTAACGTTCCAATTTGGCCACCAAACCTGCTCCCACTGCCTGCTCAAGTGAGCTGCTGTTCCACAAGTGGCCGGAAGCAGCCACTGCTCCCAAAACAAGCCAAGTGAAAGATGCAGGCAGCAGGATACCCCCATCCAGGCAGGGATGGGCACCGTGATGCAAAGTAGGATGGGGGTCCCTACTCCAGGATGCGCTCCCGCGGGTGAAACGGAGACAGGGAGTCCAGACCCAGTGAACTGACCACCTGCAAGGAGCAGCACCGCTGCGTCAGCTCCATCATGACAAGTCCTGCTGCAGCCTCAAGGGACAAAGGACAAGACATGGCTGCAAGCAGAGAGGGGCTGCACGAATGAAATCCCCCTGCCCCAGCACGCACAGACACGCAGCCAGCACTGCAACAAGGACGGATGAGGCTGCGCTGGCAGGAAATCTGGGGGAGATGGGCTGTGCCAAACTTCGGGAGGTTCGCTCTGCCATGGTGAGATCTTTCCCAGCACTTATTGCCCTGCTGTTGAGGATGGCAGCCCACATAATTTACAGTGTCCCCAGCCAGACCCTCTACTCTAGCTGGGAAAGCTCATACGCAGTGTAAGGACTTTTACGGGCAGTAGGATCCATGTTAGCAGCCGGAACCATTGCCCAGGAAAAAACACACGGACACCAACAGATTGCAAACAAGCACATGATGACTTTCAGCAGGCTCTCCCAAAAGACAGACAATGGAGATGCTGTCCAATGACTTAAGAGATTCCAGGACAAATCATTTACAATGGAAACACGAGAAAATCACTCAGCAGGTAAAACACTGCTGTAAGGGAAAGGGGAAGGGAGTAGAGCTACATGCAGGGAGTTCCCACAAGGTGTTTGGCTTTGTGTTTTGCTGAAGGTGGGAGATGCCAGATGTTCAGTCCGAGTCAGAGCTGCTGCTTGAGCCACTGGAGTGCTGGAGGAGAGAAAACAACTTTAGGGCACCAGCGAAAAGACCCTCTTTCACAGCATTCCTGAGAGGTGTTAGTGACCCTGTCGTGGCTGCCCCATATTGTGGGAGGCTTGGGGGGTGTTTCTTAGTTTTTTTCAAGGCTCTTTAGGTCAATAAAACAAATTCCAGAAGGGTTGTGCTCTCTGTCAGCAAGGACAAACGTCAGAGCAGACCACAGGCAGAGCTGTTACCCAGTGGAAGGAGCTGATGGCTTGATTTGTTTGGGAAATGCGCCCGCCTCCAATGTCGGAACTGGAAGTGTGTTTAGCAGTTCCTCACTCAGACCTGCTCTGGATGGTGCCTATCTCTATAATAGCCTTTTCTGCAGAATCTACTCCTAGCACAGGGAATTGCTTCTCCTCTTTTGGTTTTGCTTTTTTGAGGGTTTTTAATTGGTTTTGTTTTGTTTTTTTTTTAATTTCTTTGCTTTTTGGGTTGTTTTGGTGTTTTGTTTTTTTTTTTAAGAAGGAATTGAACAGTTCCTCTGGCAAGACACTGAGTGAATGTCCATTAGAGAGACACGACTCACCCTCAGATGAGCAGGACAAGTCCTGTGATTCAATGCACTGCATGGTGCACCCTGAGCCACATCACTGCTTTAAATGCCTTCAAGGAATTTCATGGACTGTTTTTCAAATTACTCACTTAATATGGTTTGTTCTTGCCTATTTATTAATACAACAGGAGTTTCCATGTCTAAAAAAAAGCCACTGAGGTTTTGGCAGCGTGCTGCAGCCACCATAGGGTGGGAAAGGAGAGTCCCAGCTGTCCAGGCTGGATGCTGTGGTGTGGGGGAAGGGGCCCAAAGGACCACAGCAGAAATTTAGAAGAGTCTCTTCCCTCCTTACTCTTACCTTGTCTCCATGGTACTTGGAGTGCTTCTCCTTATGGTGCTTCTTATCTTACTTCTAATGGCCGTGAGGTGGTCCTGGATGGGGGTGCCCATGAGGGTGATGCCCCGATGGGGGGTGCCCATGGGGAGGATGCCCATGGCCAGGAGAAGGAGGGCGTGGGGGGCAGACTGCAGGGCCACCAGGGTTGGGACCTGTGCCGGAACCAGGATGTCCCGGAGGACCAGGAGGGCAAACTGGATGGTGTGGTCGTGGCATGCCTAGGAAGAAGAGGAGAGCTGTTAGCAGGCAGACACAGGCTCTCCCTGGACAGACAGTGCAGGGAGCTGGTGTATCCATGCACCCAAAGGGCCCCTCCCAGTCTACCTCTTCCTCACAAATGACATCCCACATGCCTCTGGTATGCAGGGAATCCCCCCAGGTGCCTGTGGCCATTGCCCTGAGCTCCTCTCTGAGCCCTGATGGCTGTGTGGTACCCACAGCCCTGTCTGGCCCCATGGTCCCTCACCTTGGTGGGGGTCACACATCCTCAGTGGTCTGTGAGCTGAAAGGGAAGGACAAGCACCATCAGTCACCTCCTGCCACAGGGACGTCATTGCCCGGCCCAGAGCTGGGACCTGACTCCTCTGTCCCACACATCTGCCCTGGGAGCAGAGACCGCGCTCGCTTCCCCAGGACTGCCATCCCCCTGCACACCCCAACGACAGCCCTCCTGTCCCTCTGGGGGAGAGCACCAACCCCCAGAGCCACTGTCCCCACCTCCAGGCACACCCAAAGCCCAGCCTGTGGTTTCCATCGTTAATGGCAGTAACAAACCCGGGTGCCCAGCTCATGTCCTCATGGACCAAAAGGACTGGGGACACGTGTCTGGTCCAGCAGCACCCATGGGGACAGCGCACCCTGACCCCCGGCTGCCTCCGCTCCGGCTGCCCCCGTGCTCCCCGCTGCCCTGCACTCACCAAACCTGCCCAAAAACTCCCAGAGGAGGCGATGCTGGCAGCACTCTCGATCACCGTCCTTGGCACGGTTCGAACTGGGCTGTCAGGCACCTGTTAAATACCAGGTCCCTCCCTGGTGAGGAGGGGTGTGGTGGGCAGAGGTGACACCGCCAAGCAGTGAACCCGGCACCACCTTGGCCATGGCCATCATTTGGTTGTGTAAGAAAAGTCAACACACCACTCCCAGCCAGCACAAGGGTCCCACATGTAATAAAACACATAAAACGGTCCCACATATAATAAAAACAGACGATGGAGGGTGGTGGTTACAGCTCCCGACGTCAGCTGATGGAGTGAGTCATGTGACCCCACCATGAACTCGGGCTCAGTGCTCCCAGCACAGGCACAGTGTCCAGGGACAGGGGTGACCCTCCCACAGATGGTGCTGTGGGACAGCAAGGTTCAGGGTAGGGATTGTGACTCCCTGTGACACTGCTTAGGGTTTCTGCTGTGGTGTGAGGTGGAGGAGGTGATATCTGCTATCACACCCGTCAGCAGGGACAGGAGGCAGGGCTGGCTGCCCCAATTTTCAGATCTTCCTCTTAGGGAGGAATCTATGGGGAGGGAATAGAGTTCTCCCCATTCCGTCCCATCCCAATCCATTCCATCCCCATCTCCCTGCTAACACCCTTGATGGTGCTGCGTGCTTGGCAGTGCTCCTTTTCCAGGCAATGCAACAGACTGGAATTGTCACACGCCACCAAAAAGACACCTTACAGAAAGGGACACAGGAGCCATCCACCATCCACCCCATGCATCCCGCTGGTGGCAAAGGGAGGGAGTGCCCGGGAACGAGTGGTCCCAGGGGCTTCCTCTCTGTCCCACCTCAGCCCCACCACCAGGCCTGGGGCACACACACAGCCCCTGCTTATTACCACAAGCTTGAACTTCTCATCCGTTATGTCTTTGAGGTTGATCATGACATTGAAATAAGCTCCAAACACAGCTGCTTCCAGCATTTTGGCTCCCACCTGGGAAAAGACAGGCTTGCGAGCAGCTCTCCTCATCAACCAGCACCAGCACACTGTGCTGCAGAAGGGCAGACCCCTTACCCTGCAGGACTCCCACCCTCACACCCAGTGGCACAGAACACTTTCCAATCCGGTGGGATTCTCAGGAAGTAGCTCAAGCAGTGGGAAGCATTGCCACACACAACAGGAAACTCAAGCAAGGGCTGGTGGAGGTCAACCCTCCTACAAGGAGCTTTTTTTGCAAGCTGGCAAATAGTGGGTGGAAAGCACTGGGCCAGTTTGGGAAGCACAGCTGGACAGATGCTCTCTGCAGGTCAGGACATGAGGACACCTTGCAGGGCAGAGGGTGAACCTGGGGCCGTACCTGGATGTCGGATTTGCAGGCCAGGTTGCAGTGTTGTGTCAGTTCCTTCAGAGCAGGCCAGAGCCCGCTCACCTTCTCTGCCAGGGCATAGGACACCCTCACGGCCGTCTTCAGTCCCTGCTGCATGGCAACCGTGCGTCTGGGAGGGGGGACAGCCCTAACTCAGTGCTGGGTGCCTGTGCTCCCCCAGTCTGACAGTGCCCACCAGCCCAGTTCACCTCTCCCGCTGGCTGCTGCCGCACAGCGTCTCTCCTTAGAGGGCAGCGGGTGAGCCAGAGGCAGGGAAAGTTGGCATGGGGATGGGGAAGGGAATTTAACGTTCCAATTTGGCCACCAAACCTGCTCCCACTGCCTGCTCAAGTGAGCTGCTGTTCCACAAGTGGCCGGAAGCAGCCACTGCTCCCAAAACAAGCCAAGTGAAAGATGCAGGCAGCAGGATACCCCCATCCAGGCAGGGATGGGCACCGTGATGCAAAGTAGGATGGGGGTCCCTACTCCAGGATGCGCTCCCGCGGGTGAAACGGAGACAGGGAGTCCAGACCCAGTGAACTGACCACCTGCAAGGAGCAGCACCGCTGCGTCAGCTCCATCATGACAAGTCCTGCTGCAGCCTCAAGGGACAAAGGACAAGACATGGCTGCAAGCAGAGAGGGGCTGCACGAATGAAATCCCCCTGCCCCAGCACGCACAGACACGCAGCCAGCACTGCAACAAGGACGGATGAGGCTGCGCTGGCAGGAAATCTGGGGGGAGATGGGCTGTGCCAAACTTCGGGAGGTTCGCTCTGCCATGGTGAGATCTTTCCCAGCACTTATTGCCCTGCTGTTGAGGATGGCAGCCCACATAATTTACAGTGTCCCCAGCCAGACCCTCTACTCTAGCTGGGAAAGCTCATACGCAGTGTAAGGACTTTTACGGGCAGTAGGATCCGTGTTAGCAGCCGGAACCATTGCCCAGGAAAAAACACACGGACACCAACAGATTGCAAACAAGCACATGATGACTTTCAGCAGGCTCTCCCAAAAGACAGACGATGGAGATGCTGTCCAATGACTTAAGAGATTCCAGGACAAATCATTTACAATGGAAACACGAGAAAATCACTCAGCAGGTAAAACACTGCTGTAAGGGAAAGGGGAAGGGAGTAGAGCTACATGCAGGGAGTTCCCACAAGGTGTTTGGCTTTGTGTTTTGCTGAAGGTGGGAGATGCCAGATGTTCAGTCCGAGTCAGAGCTGCTGCTTGAGCCACTGGAGTGCTGGAGGAGAGAAAACAACTTTAGGGCACCAGCGAAAAGACCCTCTTTCACAGCATTCCTGAGAGGTGTTAGTGACCCTGTCGTGGCTGCCCCATATTGTGGGAGGCTTGGGGGGTGTTTCTTAGTTTTTTTCAAGGCTCTTTAGGTCAATAAAACAAATTCCAGAAGGGTTGTGCTCTCTGTCAGCAAGGACAAACGTCAGAGCAGACCACAGGCAGAGCTGTTACCCAGTGGAAGGAGCTGATGGCTTGATTTGTTTGGGAAATGCGCCCGCCTCCAATGTCGGAACTGGAAGTGTGTTTAGCAGTTCCTCACTCAGACCTGCTCTGGATGGTGCCTATCTCTATAATAGCCTTTTCTGCAGAATCTACTCCTAGCACAGGGAATTGCATCTCCTCTTTTGGTTTTGCTTTTTTGAGGGTTTTTAATTGGTTTTGTTTTGTTTTTTTTTAATTTCTTTGCTTTTTGGGTTGTTTTGGTGTTTTGTTTTTTTTTTTAAGAAGGAATTGAACAGTTCCTCTGGCAAGACACTGAGTGAATGTCCATTAGAGAGACACGACTCACCCTCAGATGAGCAGGACAAGTCCTGTGATTCAATGCACTGCATGGTGCACCCTGAGCCACATCACTGCTTTAAATGCCTTCAAGGAATTTCATGGACTGTTTTTCAAATTACTCACTTAATATGGTTTGTTCTTGCCTATTTATTAATACAACAGGAGTTTCCATGTCTAAAAAAAAGCCACTGAGGTTTTGGCAGCATGCTGCAGCCACCACAGGGTGGGAGAGGAGAGTCCCACTTGTCCAGGATGGATGCTGTGGTGTGGGGGAAGGGGGCCTGAAGGACCACAGCAGAAATCTAGAAGAGTCTCTTACCGCCTCACTCTTACCTTGTCTCCATGGTGCTTCGAGTGCTTCTCTTTATGGTGCTTCTTATGGTGCTTCTGATGGCCATGAGGTGGTCCTGGATGGGGGTGCCCATGGGGAGGATGCCCATGGCCAGGTGGACGGGGGCAGACTGCAGGGCCACCAGGGTTGGGACCTGTGCCGGAACCAGGATGTCCCGGAGGACCAGGAGGGCAAACTGGATGGTGTGGTCGTGGCATGCCTAGGAAGAAGAGGAGAGCTGTTAGCAGGCAGACACAGGCTCTCCCTGGACAGACAGTGCAGGGAGCTGGTGTATCCATGCACCCAAAGGGCCCCTCCCAGTCTACCTCTTCCTCACAAATGACATCCCACATGCCTCTGGTATGCAGGGAATCCCCCCAGGTGCCTGTGGCCATTGCCCTGAGCTCCTCTCTGAGCCCTGATGGCTGTGTGGTACCCACAGCCCTGTCTGGCCCCATGGTCCCTCACCTTGGTGGGGGTCACACATCCTCAGTGGTCTGTGAGCTGAAAGGGAAGGACAAGCACCATCAGTCACCTCCTGCCACAGGGACGTCATTGCCCGGCCCAGAGCTGGGACCTGACTCCTCTGTCCCACACATCTGCCCTGGGAGCAGAGACCGCGCTCGCTTCCCCAGGACTGCCATCCCCCTGCACACCCCAACGACAGCCCTCCTGTCCCTCTGGGGGAGAGCACCAACCCCCAGAGCCACTGTCCCCACCTCCAGGCACACCCAAAGCCCAGCCTGTGGTTTCCATCGTTAATGGCAGTAACAAACCCGGGTGCCCAGCTCATGTCCTCATGGACCAAAAGGACTGGGGACACGTGTCTGGTCCAGCAGCACCCATGGGGACAGCGCACCCTGACCCCCGGCTGCCTCCGCTCCAGCTGCCCCCGTGCTCCCCGCTGCCCTGCACTCACCAAACCTGCCCAAAAACTCCCAGAGGAGGCGATGCTGGCAGCACTCTCGATCACCGTCCTTGGCACGGTTCGAACTGGGCTGTCAGGCACCTGTTAAATACCAGGTCCCTCCCTGGTGAGGAGGGGTGTGGTGGGCAGAGGTGACACCGCCAAGCAGTGAACCCGGCACCACCTTGGCCATGGCCATCATTTGGTTGTGTAAGAAAAGTCAACACACCACTCCCAGCCAGCACAAGGGTCCCACATGTAATAAAACACATAAAACAGTCCCACATATAATAAAAACAGACGATGGAGGGTGGTGGTTACAGCTCCCGACGTCAGCTGATGGAGTGAGTCATGTGACCCCACCATGAACTCGGGCTCAGTGCTCCCAGCACAGGCACAGTGTCCAGGGACAGGGGTGACCCTCCCACAGATGGTGCTGTGGGACAGCAAGGTTCAGGGTAGGGATTGTGACTCCCTGTGACACTGCTTAGGGTTTCTGCTGTGGCGTGAGGTGGAGGAGGTGATATCTGCTATCACACCCGTCAGCAGGGACAGGAGGCAGGGCTGGCTGCCCCAATTTTCAGATCTTCCTCTTACGGGGGAATCTATGGGGAGGGAATAGAGTTCTCCCCATTCCGTCCCATCCCAATCCATTCCATCCCCATCTCCCTGCTAACACCCCTGATGGTGCTGCGTGCTTGGCAGTGCTCCTTTTCCAGGCAATGCAACAGACTGGAATTGTCACACGCCACCAAAAAGTCACTTTGCAGAAAGGGACTGGGCTATGTCTTGCCCCACATATAGGGTAGGAGAGTGCTTTGAGGGGTTTCTGGGCATAAAACACAAGAGTGTGCAGGGTCAGGAAGTAGCCACGCACAAGCACCCCTCACGGGCAGTCCCATTGGGTCACTGCCACCCCCTTTGTTAAGATCCCTGGGATCCCAGGCAGTGCCAGCCCAGTCATCTCCTAATGTCCCAGGGATGGGGGGAAGGAAGTCTGGAGTCCAAGATCCAGACAGCAAAAATCTCCCTTGGCCAGGGAAAGGGCAGTAGGGAATGTGACACTGGGATCTCTAGAGGCTGACAGCAAAAGAGCAACACAGGGACAAGTGGATTTCCCAGCTTTATTTGCCACTGTAGAATTCCCAGACCACTCCCAAGCCCTCCTCAGGCCACCCGCTTCTCCAGCAGTGCCAGCACGAGTGCTGACCCTTGCTTTGCCTCTTCCAGCAGCCTGGAGACCTTCTGGGACATCTGTGTGGGGACAAGATGTGTCGTTTACTGCTCAACAGAACACAGGAACCATCCACCATCCACCCCATGCATCCCGCTGGTGGCAAAGGGAGGGAGTGCCCGGGAACGAGTGGTCCCAGGGGCTTCCTCTCTGTCCCACCTCAGCCCCACCACCAGGCCTGGGGCACACACACAGCCCCTGCTTATTACCACAAGCTTGAACTTCTCATCCGTTATGTCTTTGAGGTTGATCATGACATTGAAATAAGCTCCAAACACAGCTGCTTCCAGCATTTTGGCTCCCACCTGGGAAAAGACAGGCTTGCGAGCAGCTCTCCTCATCAACCAGCACCAGCACACTGTGCTGCAGAAGGGCAGACCCCTTACCCTGCAGGACTCCCACCCTCACACCCAGTGGCACAGAACACTTTCCAATCCGGTGGGATTCTCAGGAAGTAGCTCAAGCAGTGGGAAGCATTGCCACACACAACAGGAAACTCAAGCAAGGGCTGGTGGAGGTCAACCCTCCTACAAGGAGCTTTTTTTGCAAGCTGGCAAATAGTGGGTGGAAAGCACTGGGCCAGTTTGGGAAGCACAGCTGGACAGATGCTCTCTGCAGGTCAGGACATGAGGACACCTTGCAGGGCAGAGGGTGAGCCTGGGGCCGTACCTGGATGTCGGATTTGCAGGCCAGGTTGCAGTGTTGTGTCAGTTCCTTCAGAGCAGGCCAGAGCCCGCTCACCTTCTCTGCCAGGGCATAGGGCACCCTCACAGCTGTCTTCAGTCCCTGCTGCATGGCAGCCGTGCGCCTGGGAGGGGCGACAGCCCTGGCTCAGTGCTGGGTGCCTGTGCTCCCCCAGTCTGACAGTGCCCACCAGCCCAGCTCACCTCTCCCGCTCTTCAGGGGTGCTTTTTGGCAGCTTCATGGCTTCCTGCAGGCAAAGAAAAGCAGGTTAGCTGCTGTCACCAAGGCCATGCCTTGCATCAGGGGCTAGGGCACACCCCAGAGCTCCCGTACTCTTGCAAACCTCATTTTTGTTATGATGACCCTTCCCCTGGGCCTGGCTTTAGCATCACTGGATGTGTTAAAAAAAAGAGTAGACGTGGCATTTTGCCACATGATTTAGTGGCCATGGGTGCACTCATTAGAAGGTTGGACTTGATGACCTTGGAGGTTTTTTCCAACCTTAATGATTTTATGATTCCAAGGTCACAACCCTGCTGCTAAGGATACCAGAGCGCAGCGATCCCAGCCTTCCTTCCAGCTGGAAAGCCTCCCCCCGCAATTCCCTGCAGGATGTCTGCCTCCAGCGGGATCTCACCATGTAGCTGCTGAAGGCACGGGAGTCAGCATCCACCATTGCCACCAGCTCATTCATGGCCTGGTGGAACGGGGGGATCAGCTTCCTCATGATGGGGTCCAGGTCCTCAAACTGCCGCTTCCCGTAGCTCATCAGCCCCACCATGCTGCCCAGCGCTGCTCCCTGCGAGGGCACAGGTGGGAAATCCTCCAGCAGGACATAGTGCCCACTGCCACCACCATGCCGGCCCCCCTCAGGGGCTCCACACACCAAGTGGACCCCCAGGACTCCCCCTCGGTGTGAGAAACGTACCAGGGCACCTGCAGCTGCAGACACGGAGCCTCCTCCCGGCGCTGCCGACCTCCCACCGACTGCCCGCACGAAGGTGCCCAGGGACTTGGACACCAGCCCCCTGTCCACCTCTCCTGCCTCCACCAGGTACCTGCGGCACAGCAGCCCCAGCGTTTAGAGCCCCCCAGATGCAGGGACACCACCACTACCCTCCTCACCCGGCACTGCCCTCTCTGACAGATTGTCATTGACCTCATGAATCAGAAGGTGGCTAACCCAAAAAAACCCAGGATGAAGGTCAGGGAGAGGACTGGGAACCCCATGGGGACAGTTGGGAAACACATGTCCTGGTGGTGTGGGGGGCTGCTCTGGTGGGCTCATGCAAATGGAGTTTTGTGGGACAGAAACACCTGCAGCCAGGTCCTAGGGGGGACAAGTACTTCACCTCATGGGTGGATTTCCCTTCCTTTCGCCCCTCAGACACGTGTTTCACACCGTCTGCTGCCGCACAGCATTTCTCCTCAGAGGGCAGTGGGTGAGCCAGAGGCAGTGAAAGTTGGCATGGGGATGGAGGAGGGAATTTAACATTCCAATTTGGTTACAAGACCTGCTCCCACTGCCTGCTCAAGTGACCTGGAGTTCCCTCACTCCACATTCACAACCAGCAGCATTTGGGAGCAGGGACCAGGCCACGCCTACACAACACCCAGCAGAGATGTCCCCTGGGGGTGACCAATGCTCCCAAAACAGGCTGAGAGCAAGAGAGAGGCAGCAGGATCCCCCCATCCAGGCAGGGATGGGCACCGTGATACGAAGCAAGATGGGGGTCCCTACTCGATGATGCGCTCCCGGGGGTGAAACGGAGAGAGGGAGTCCAGGCCCAGCCGACTGACCACCTGCAAGGAGCAGCACAGCTGTGTCAGCCTCGTCCTGCTGCAGCCTCTTTCCCTACTGCTAATTAACCACGGGTGAGTCAGCATTAGGACAGAGTTATTTTGGCCACCATCCAGAGAGAGGACAGCTGGCACCACCACCCTATGTCCCATCCCAGACATGGGGAGGCATGTGGTCACCTACAGTGACTGGAAACTGTACGGATTAATCATTAACTTGCTCTTATCTAGCACATTTCCACAGGCTGGAAAAGTCCCTCCCTCCTGCAGTGGAATAGCAGAGCCCTGTCTCCTCATTTCCTGCTTACACTTGTCCTGGGACAGCTTTCTGTAACGCCACACACTGTCCTTGAGCTCTGGGGACACCTCCTTCCCCTCCTGGTCTCCAGGCAGGCAAGATGGGCAGCTGCTCCCCACACTCTGTCCTCATGGGTTGGGGTCCCTGCTCCCTGAGCATTTCAGCATCCTCAGAACAATAAAGCAACTTGTCTCACTCACTGTCCCCCCACAAAAACCTCCCTGAAGACAAGTGTCAAGCCTGGGGCCTGAGTGGTCCCAAATCTCTGCTCACTGCTGCTTTAGGAGGCTGGGGGAGTGGATGTGTCTCTCTCATGATGCCACCCTTGTGTTGGTACCAGGAGTCATGTTACCAGCCTGATCTTCTGTTCTTCCTCCAGGATGAAGAGTTTTTCCTTCTTGATGTAAAACTCAGCTGCATTCAGCATGGCCTTCTTGGGAATGAGTCCCACCAGCTGGGACCCCACCACAGGAAGATTCAATGCCTGCAAAGAACACAAGAAATGTGACCATCCCTAGAGCCCTGCTGCTGCTATGACCCCAGCCTGGTGGTCCTCATCCCTTCTCAGGACATGGGTAGCTCATGGAAAAGCCTTCAATGGAGGAGCTGGGGGCTAGCAGCAAGTTGCTGAGCTTTTGGGGGTTTCGTGCCATTCAGCACTATGGCTAAGCTAAGCATGAGCTAAAGCAGAGCCAGACCTGGGGACAAGGAGAAAAACTTGGAGGGAGACATCCTCTGTGAAGCCCCCACTGGAACAAGCCTCCCACACCACCCACCTCCGCGTCCTGGCAGACCTCCTCGTAGACAGCGTGGAGCGGCGTGGTCTCAAAGTCCAGCAGGTTTGTTGAGACCTGGGCTATATTCTCCTCCTCCAAATACCAGCCAATACCCTGCACCTTCTTCAAGCGCCCAGGCTGCCAACAACTGCCACATTCAGGGCATGGCCCAGGAGGCGAGGGGTCACATGGGTCTGCTCCTGGCATGCCACTGGCACCGGCGTACCTGGTCGGGGCCGCGCCCCTGCTCGCGGATGTTGAGGGCGATGCGGTGAGCCAGCTCCTTGGTGCACAGCAGGTTGATGTTGTATGCGATAAGGAAGGTCCGGGCGCCCGTCACCGTGGCCCCCCACTGGGGGACAAAGGTTGGGGGCCCAAAATCAGGAGCCCACTCTGGTTTTGCAAGCTGAGGAGAAGGGAGGAGAACGTGTGGGCTGGCACCGCTGAGCAGCACGAGCCACCCGCCCAGGGATGGCCTCTCCCTCCCCAGACGGAATCTGCCATGACCACCTTCGTGTTCAGCACCACTCAGAATGTGTCCCCAGCTCCTCTTGGTGCAAAGGGACTATGCCAGCCCCCAGCACCCTCCCTGAAGCCAGGGACATACAGCTCAGCTCTGCCCGACCTGTGCCACCCAACTGGGTGCTGCCAGGCTCACCTTCTCGGGGAGTGCCTCGTACTCCCCAGCACGGATGGAGGGCAGGGCCTTCCTGCTCTCCTCCCGTGCCGCCGCTCCGTACAGGTAAACTGCAAGACAGAGCCAGGGCTGAGCACCACCAGACACGGACTGGCACTTCCTCCAGCCCCTGGAATCATGCAGAGTAGGATGGAAGGAGGAGAGATTCCATCCCCCACTCACCAGGTACCCCCAGCTCCTCTGCCAAGCGCTGCCCAAAGATGTGGGCGCAGGTGACACACTCCTCCATGCTGACATTGATCACTGGCACGAAGGGGCAGACATCCAGGGCCCCCATCCGAGGGTGTTCACCTGGTGGCAGGGCAAATATAGGGATGGGAGTTGGGAAGAGTGAATAGACAAGGAGGGAGAATGGTCCTTTCCCAGACTATTACAGACTGAACACCATTGCTGTGAAGAAATCACAGAATCACAGAATAACCTGAGTCAGAAGGGACTCACAAGGATCAGGAAGTCCAACCCCTGGCCCTGCACAGGACACCCCAACACCACCAACATGTACCTGAGAGCATCATGGGAACTCTCCTTGAACTCTGGCAAACTTGGGGCTGTGACCACTGCCCTGAGGAGCCTGTTCCAGTGCCCAGTCATCCTCTGGATATGTTGTGTTTGTGGCAGTAATGTCTATCCAGCCCAGGGACAGGAGGTACTCAACCTCTCTGGACTGGAAGGATGAGCAAGAGCTTTGCTCCCACCACCATCTATCCCAGCAGCACTTCTTACTGAGGGTGGGGCGATATGCCATGCATGGTCACCAGCAGCTGGGATGCTCCATGCCAGAGCAGCTCCTGCACCGCCCCCAAGCTCACCCGTGTGTCGGCTCATGTCAATAAGCTGCCCAGCCACTCGGGCCGCGCTCAGCGCCCCTTCCACGACTGCCTCAGGGGACCCCACGAAGGTGTAGACGGTGCGGTTGGTGGAAGCGCCTGCATCCACGTCCAGCAGCACACAGCCCGGTGTCCGGGAGATGGCCTGTCCCAGCGCATCGATCACCTGCCAGACAGTGGCTGAGCTGGCTGGGTCCCCACCACAGCCGCAGCTTTCCAAGGGAGGAGACATCCCTTCTCAGCTCTCCCCCTTCCCACTGGTGCAGGGTTTGAGGAGGATCAGTGGGGACCATCAGCCCTGTGCTGCAGAGGGTGCAGAATCCAAAAGCACGAGCGAGCATCCCACCTGGGGGGTTTGGGGTACCCCTGGCTCCCAGTGAGCCCCAAACTTGCTGTGGTGGGGGAGAGACACCTGACTGCTGCTGCATGTCATAGAACAGCATCACAAATCACTGTTCCTGAGGATACAGTCTCCAGCCAGCTTCCAAAAAGATTTGGCTCTGCAAAACCTGTTCCCTGGGGGAAGCTGTGTTTTTAGAGCCTTTTTGGGTTTGCTGAACTCCCCTGCCCCTGGCAGGGCCAAAGTTCAGCTGAGGGCAAATGCCCAGGACACATTCCATTAACCTGGACAGAGTCCTTTGGCATAACAACTGGAAGAGATATTTCTCTATGGGGGTGTCCCAGACCACCCCGAAACCTGGTGCTACAGCAACCAGCAGGCAGCGGAGGGAGGTCTGAGCCCCTACTTCTCACTAAGGTGCCAAAAGAAAGTGAAGGTTGCATTTAGGCATTTTTGGCACTAGCCAGGCAGTGAAAGGTGCACAACAGCACTTCAAAGGAGGCATGGCAGAGTCTGGCAGTGGGTACTGCTCTGTGGAGGGAAACCGCAGCCATCAGCACCCCAGCAACACCCACCCCTCAGCGCTTCCATGCACTCCCTCACCTCTTTGTTATTCCCCTCTGAGAAGTTGGGGACGCACTCCACCAGCTTCGCCATGGTCCCAGGATCTGCCTGCACCCTGCAGCCCCCGGCTCAGCTCTTCGCACCCTGTGGGTTTCCTGCCCTTTCCCGTCCCACTGCAGAGCAAAAGCCTCTAAGCACCCAACATGCAGCTTCTTTCCCAAGCTGGGGTTTCTCATTAACTGCATTGATCTGTGGCCAGGGGACAGAAAGGGGCTTGGATAAACATCATGGTACTGGCCCTGCTCTGCCTGGAGTGGCTCCAGGCACAAGGGCTTTGCGTGAGCACCAGGGCCAGCCAACAGCACTAATGACTTACTCGCACCAATTAATTGTGACAAGAAGGTGATACCACACGAAGAAAAAGATCTGCTGAATTCAGGAACATGATGCGACTACCGGATGGGACAGGCACTGCAACAAGAGCATCATCACATCTAGCAAAGGGAGAGCTCTTGGCAGAACCCCCGGGACTCCCAGTGTGGGCACCGGGTAAAACCTGTCGCTGTGAGCAAGATTTGAACCTGCGCAGGGAATCCCTATTGGATTTCGAGTCCAACGCCTTCACCCCTCGGCCATCACAGCCTCCCTTACCCGGGGGAATGGTGAGAGGAGTGGGGTTGGGGGGGACGACATGTGGCCCCCGGCCCAGCCACCCCCGCTGTGCTCCGTTGTCCTGGCGAGCGGGGACGTAGCCGCGGTCTCCCCACACACAGGGAGGGGGGCAAAATCACCCGCACACCCCGGCTCGTTGGTCTAGGAGTATGATTCTCGCTTAGGGTGCGAGAGGTCCCGGGTTCAAATCCCGGACGAGCCCTTCTTTTGCCCACACCACCGCCCGCAACCGACCCTCACGGCATGGGGCACTCAGGGGCAGAATTAGGTGCCATCGCAGACCCACCGGCCACCTCTGCCCGGGGGCTCTAGCCACAAAACCGCATCCGGGGATACTTGACAGCCCTTCCCCCTCTTCTCACTCCCTTCACAGCCCGCTGGCGCCTCAGGGACACCCAGAGCCTACAAAGCCCTGAACCGCCTTTCCGCAGCCTGGGGGGCTGGGGAAGGCGGCTGACATAGGCATTTGTTCGGACTGGGGACAACGCCGCGGCAGAGCCCGTGCCGGGGGGGGGGGGGGGGGGAGGGGATGTAGCTCAGCGGGAGAGCGCTTGCTTTGCATGCAAGAGGCCCTGGGATCAACCCCCAGCATCTCCATGTCCTTTTGCCTCCCCAGAGCCCCCTCTCCGCTGGCTGCGGGGCTGCTACCGGAACGCCCAGAACAATCCTAGGGCTGCCTGTGGGCACGGCCTGCCTGGGATTGCCTGCTGGTCCCCCAAGGCAGGCAGCGAGGAAATGCCCGTGGCCATTTCCCTCCCTGTCCTCCCCTGGTGTCCCTTCCTAGAGGGGTCGGGGTGTCCCTTGGGATGAACATCGGTGCTGGGGGGACCAGAGCGGTGGGAGCCAAAAAAAGGGCTCGTCCGGGATTTGAACCCGGGACCTCTCGCACCCTAAGCGAGAATCATACCCCTAGACCAACGAGCCGGGGTGCGCGCCCGCCCCCGCCCCCCGCTCTGGGCCCACACCCCGGATGCTTCCCGGGAAAAGGGCGCTGCGAGCACGGCGGGACGCGCGCCACGCCCGACTCCACACCGCCTGCACCCACACACGGCCCCGCAACGCTCGCCACACTCGCCAGCTTTCACACACGCCCGCTAATCGCCCTGCCCAACAATGCTCAGCGCGCTCCCCGCCAGCGCCCTCGCACACCACCCCGCACCACGCCAGGCCCGCACACCACGGCCCGCGCACGGACGGCCCCCTGACAAACACACACGGGCCTCTGCTGCCAGCCAGCACAAACGCAGCTGCCGCGGCCCACCAGCTCGGCGAGACGGCCCGGGCCCGAGAGCGGCCGATGCTGCTGCCAAGCCCCCCCCCCCGCTCCATCCGCTGCCAGGCCCGCCGAGGGGCTTTGGGGGAGGAAGCGCCGCCCCCGCCGCTGCTGGGGGGACATGTAGGCGCTGACGCCTCGCGCCCACCTCCGGCTGCTGCTTCAGAGAGCGGCCCCAGCAAGGGAGACCCCCCTGCTCCCGCAGAGCCACGGCCGCGCACAGCCCCGCCTGCCCCCGAGCCCCCGAAAGTCCCGGGCTGCCCAAAGGGCAACGGCTGCACCCCGGCTCGTTGGTCTAGGGGTATGATTCTCGCTTTGGGTGCGAGAGGTCCCGGGTTCAAATCCCGGACGAGCCCCTCTCTTTTGCCCGACCACCGGCCCCCGCCTGCCAGACGCCCTACATTGCTCCTGCAGGGCTGGGGAACACGCCACTGCCGGGAATCCACGCAACACACCGACACAATCTTGCCCCTCACCACTCCACTCCCCTCACCAGCTTTTCTCTCACCTCACCCGCCTCTGCAAAACCCGCACAACACCACCTGTGCTTCTGCCCCTCTTCTGCCCCCAGGGCCATCGCAATCCCTGCCGCCGGCTGAAGAGCCGCTGAAGAGCTGCTTCCCAGGGAGGACGAGGACGAGAAGGAGAAGGAGGAGGGCTGGGGATGCCCCGGCTGCCAGTGACTCTCCCAGAACCCTCAGGGTGGGTGTGGAGGAGTTGGCTAAAACCTGTCGCTGGGAGCAGGATAAGAAGCTGCACAGGGAATCCCTATTGGATTTCGAGTCCAACGCCTTCACCCCATCACAGCCCCAGCCCCAACTGCGTGCGGGACATGTTGGCCCCCGGCCCAGCCACCCCCGCTGTGCTCCGTTGTCCTGGCGAGCGGGGACGTGGCCGCGGTCTCCCCACACACAGGGAGGGGGGCAAAATCACCCGCACACCCCGGCTCGTTGGTCTAGGGGTATGATTCTCGCTTAGGGTGCGAGAGGTCCCGGGTTCAAATCCCGGACGAGCCCTTCTTTTGCCCACACCACCGCCCGCAACCGACCCTCACGGCATGGGGCACTCGGGCAGAATTAGGTGCCATCGCAGACCCACCGGCCACCTCTGCCCGGGGGCTCTAGCCACAAAACCGCATCCGGGGATACTTGACAGCCCTTCCCCCTCTTCTCACTCCCTTCACAGCCCGCTGGCACCTCAGGGACACCCAGAGCCTACAAAGCCCTGAACCGCCTTTCCGCAGCCTGGGGGGCTGGGGAAGGCGGCTGACATAGGCATTTGTTCGGACTGGGGACAAAACCGCGGCAGAGCCCGTGCCGGGGGGGGGGGGGGGGAGGGGGATGTAGCTCAGCGGGAGAGCGCTTGCTTTGCATGCAAGAGGCCCTGGGATCAACCCCCAGCATCTCCATGTCCTTTTACCTCCCCAGAGCCCCCTCTCCGCTGGCTGCGGGGCTGCCAGAGATCGCCAGAACACTTCTGGGGCTACCTCCTGGCACCCCAAAGCTGTATAGAAATTCCTACGGCTTTTTCCCTCCCCTTCTGGCAACAGGGGAGGGCTTTGCAGGGCAAGGGAGGTCTCTCTTTTGCTTTCCCACGTGGCTCAGGATGAACATCGGGAGAGCAGCTGGGAAGGAGGAGGGTGGCTGGTGCCCAAAAACACATACGGGAGCAGGGCAAACGAGCCGGGGTGCACTGCTCCCTCAAGGATGTGGGACAGGGCGATGGAGGGAATCCACCCAGGGAATCCATCCAACCCGGGAAAAAGTTGCCCCTCACTACCTTTTTCCTCACCTCTCCCGGGTCTGCAAAATCCAGAGAACTCCGGGTGTGTCTGTGCCACGCTCCTGCCATCAAAGTCCCTGCCTGAGGCATTGCCGGGTCTTGAGCTGCTCTCCAGAGAGGAGAAGGGGGGGAGGGGAGAGTCGGGATGGGGCTAGGAGTGCTCCGGGTACCAGTGCTTCCGGCTCCCGGGAACCCTCACCCAAGTGCGAGCACCGCAGGACTCCCACCGTGGGTAGTATCAGGGCGTTGGCTAAAAACCCTGTCGCTGTGAGCAGGATTCGAACCTGCGCAGGGACTTCCCTATTGGATTTCGAGTCCAACGCCTTCACCCCTCGGCCATCACAGCCCCATTTCGCCGTTCCCGGGGGGGGGGGGGCGACACACGGCAGCCCCCGTCCCGGCCACCCCCGCTCCCTGTGTGCCCCGTTGTCCTGGCGAGCGGGGAAGTGTCGGGGCTGTGCCGCCGGGGGCCGCTCGGTGGGGCTCGGTGGGCTCCGCTCTGCTCCCCCGGCCCCACCGAGCGGCTCCCCCGGTTCGGGGGTCCCCGGGAGCAGCCGCGCCCGCGCATCCCGGCTCGTTGGTCTAGGGGTATGATTCTCGCTTAGGGTGCGAGAGAGCCCGGCTTCAAATCTCGGACGAGCCCTTCTCTTTTTGGCTCCCAGCACTGGGTTCGGGGTACGCATGGGGTGACGCCGCCTGGCACAGGGCGCACGGGTGGCACAGGGCCGGCCGGTCCCCTCCCGGGTGGGTAAAGAGGGCTGTCGGGGCAGTGGAGGGACGGCAGAGCACGGGTGCGGTCCGTACTTGCCGTCGCGGCCACAGGCGGGCAGCGCTGCCGTGGTGCGGGGGGATCCCCTTCGGGAAAGCTTTTTCCCGATGTAAAAGTGGAGTTTATCGTCGCTGCCGCCTGGAGGAACTGGGTTGGGACTGTGGGGGAAAAAAACCACCAAAAAACAACAACCTTTTGCCTCCCCAGGGACCCCTCCCTGCTGACTGCGGGGCTGCCACCAGAACGCCCCGAACAATCCTAGGGCTGCCTGTGGGCATGGCCTGCCTGGGATTGCCTGCTGGCCCCCCAAGGCAGGCAGCAAGGAAATGCCTGTGGACATTTTCCTCCCTGTCCTGCCCTCGTGTCCCTTCCTAGAGAGTGTCCCTTGGGATGAACATCGGTGCTGAGGGGACGAGCTGCGTGGGAGGAGGGCAGTAGGAGCAACAAGGAGGGCTCGTACAGGATTTGAACCCAGAACCAGGACAACGCACTGAGGACCCCCAGGATGCTGGAGTGAGCCTCCAGAGAGAGAGACGAGACTGAGGCAATCAGCTCAGGGCAGTGCAAGGGGAGCTGGCACGGCTCTACCGGGGCAAGGGGAGGGGGCAGCATGTCCCTGTAGGGCCTGGGACCCCCAAACCCAGCTGGCATTGTTTACTGGATGTGTTGGTTTCCCTGTGCCAGGGGCTTGATCAGCACTGGGGGTGCTCCCAGCAGCAGACAGACGTGGGCTTGCAGCTGGGGTAACCCTAAACCTGGGACTGCAGTCTGGGTCATGGGGTAAGGGGACGTGGGCAGAGGGTCAGGTGTTTTTAGGGACACCCAATGACAGGCACATGGGCACCATGGCTCAGCTGGTCAAAGCGCCTGTCTAGTAAACAGGAGATCCTGGGTTCGACTCCCAGTGGTGCCTGGGCCTGGGTGGCTATTTTTCCTCTCTGTCCCAAACTGGGGGCGCTCTGGGGGTCTTTGCCCTGCCCTGAGCAGTAGTGATCCCCACCCCTTTGTCCCAGGTGACCTCACTCTAGGGGTAAAAAGTTTCCTTCTGCTTCCTCTCCCTTGGAAGCACACAGTGGAGAGATAGCTCAAACTGCCTCCAGAATCCAGGGAGTTCAGGAAATAAAAGATTCTGCCTGGACCCTCACCACCTTCCCTGTTTCTTTGCACGATTCGTGCTCAATCATGTAGGAAAAGTGTCTGGACAGAGGCTGGGTGTGGGTGAGTGATGGAGAGGACTGGTGCACACACTTTTACGGCAAAAATAAATGCCATGTTGCCCTTTGCCATTGTCTGAACACAGGGGGAACGTGGAGAGGGGCAAATGGGTCACAAATGCCTGCTTGCTTCCCTGTCCTGCTGTGACAGGGGCTGCCAGGGCTCTGCCTGCCCAGCCTGGCTCACCAGAGGACACCCTCAAGGGCCAGCCCCAGTTTTGCAGTCTGCGGTCAAAAAAAAGAAAAAAAAAGCTGCCAAAAAAAAGACCAACACAGGGGACGAGGTGGCCGAGTGGTTAAGGCGATGGACTGCTAATCCATTGTGCTCTGCACGCGTGGGTTCGAATCCCACCCTCGTCGTTTCTGTCTAGACCCCCCCCCCCCCCATCTAAAGGAAAGCTTTTGGTGCACTGCCCGGTATCCTCCTGCTCTCTGTGTTTTGCTCTGCCGTGTTAAATACACATCACATCTGCCTCTGGATTGCTGCTCCCACGGGATGAACCTGATCCTGGTTGCTCAGGGACCAGCGTTGTCCTCCTATGCAAGGGGCCGTGCTCTGGTGCAGCCCCCATCCCACTCCATTCCCTGAGCCCACCTGCCATCCCACCACCTTTCCTCCAGGAGGCAAAGCACCAAACTGTGGGCAGGGGAGGTTAGGACCTGGCATCCCTATCGTGCCAGTGGGAGCCAAAAGCCATCCTGGATGTCTTGCTGAGCCATTGCCACGTCCCAGAGATGCTTGTTCTGAGGATGGTGTAGCTGCCACATGTTGGTAGCTCCCTCCTGTGTCTGCAGCAGTGGGTGTAGATTCCTGGAGAGAGAAGAAGGTGAGCTATGGCAAGATGAAGAGGAAAGAGGTAAAACCACCTCTGGGATCCCAGAGGTCTTGCAGAGAAGGAAGCCCTGCATTTGGCAGAGCGTGTCTGTGCTTCAGTGCACCTGGGGAAAAACACTGTGCCAGCCTTGCCAGTGCCTTCCCTATTCCCTACTCCTTTCCACTGATGATGTGACCAAGCAATGCCGTGGCTTCAAGGTAAGGTGAGGATGCTCAGGCTTAGTTGCCCACACTTTTTTGACCTTTGCTGTGACAACATTTCCTTTCCATGCCCTGGGGAGATGTGGGGACCAGCAGGGAGCTGCTTCCCCTCCATCAGCTTCTCCCAAGCCAGAAACCAGGATCAGGCAGCAGGGAAACACCAGCCCCATCCTGTTCTGCTGCCGTGAGATGCTGTGGTGCTTGGCCAGCTCTGCCACCCCGGGGGAAAGAGGGATGTCCTTGCCTGGACAGCCAGGTGCCTTGCAAGGGGTATGTGGGAGATTTCCTAGGGAAAAGGCATGGGTTTGGGTGCAGCCCTGGAGAGAGACCAACTTGCAGCTGGAGGTGGTGAAATGGACCAGGGTGGTGGGTGCAGGCACGGCATGGGGATTGCTGTCACAGGAAGGGATGTGGGTACTTGCATGGCAGAGGCAGCTGGGAGAGGAGCCAAAGTGGCTGGAGGAGGACACCCTTCAGCCCTGCCCTGGCACATGCATGTCCCTGCCCTGGTGAGTGGTGACGAGTCCTCCTGAAGGGAATGTGCCAGCATTGCTGATGCTGTGGAGCATCAGCCCACCCGGGGACCCGGCAATTATAGGGATCGTGTGGCAGCAGGAAACTGGATCATCTGCAGCCCCGGGACAACACCTGGCAGCCAGAGCCTGGCTCTCCCCAGTGGCACCAGCTGGGCTCTGCTCCCTGGGCTGCACACGGTGGCCCTGGAGCACCCCAAGTCTGCCCTGACAAGGACACAGGCAGCCAGAATGCCCCATGCCTGGGTCTGTCTGCATCAGGATGCTGCCTCCTGGCACTGGGGTGTCCTGCTCATCCATCAGCCATCTGGGAGTGGTCCCTGCATGTCCTACTGCCAGGAAGCAAGCCCTGGGCAAGTGCCCTGGATGCAGATGTTCCTTGGAGATAGAATGCAGTGGGTCTGTTGCTACTTTAAAATGTGCCCTTGCCTTTGCCTTTCAGGAGAAATTTTGGTACAGGGGCAAGCTCCCACCCTCCAGCCAGTCTCAGAGACATCCAACCCTTGGGTTGCTGGAAATCAAAATGCAAAGTGGGGAAATTGGAGTTGCAAAGTGCTGCTGGGGCTGGTGATGGGAAGGGAAACACATGAATTATTGGTCCTGGGTCATGCTTCTCCTCGTGTCCTTATCTGCAGGGAGAGGCAGGGATGAGGTGGTCGCACATCCTGAATCCATGCAGAAGTTAAAATGGGTCTGATGTGTTTGGTTTGGTGAAATTTTCTCAGGTTTGAGGTCCCTCCAGAGAAAGTCACATCTCAAGCAGAAAGAGCTCATTCTCTGAAATGAACAAGGGTTGGAAAAAACAGTCCTTGTTTATCTCCCAAATATCTGCTCTTTCTCCTATGGTTTTCTTTTTTTACAGTCTCATTCTTTACACAAATCTGATTATTTTAAATTCCTGACATGTGCCTTTTGTTTCCTCTGTCCCCTTTTCCAGGAAAAGGACTTGTTTCAGTTCATGGATCTGCTCACATTCAACAACATTCCCTCTCATGCCCCATTGCATTTATTCCAAGCATCGCTGCATCTCTGGATGTTATTCTGGGACGTGATGTTCCACTGTGAGCAGAACCTCAAGTACTTAAACTGGATTGCAAAATGAAGACACACAGTAAGGCTGCAATTCAGAAGATCCCAGACTGTGCCTGGAAGCCTGGAAGGGAGTCACCCAGGAAGGGTTGTTTTCCTGGGATCATGAGAATGCACAGAGGCATTAAAAAAAAAAAAAAAAAGAAAGATGGAAACTGATTAGTGAAGGGAAAGAAACCTTGACTGGTAGAAGAAGGGTTTAATTCTCAGGTTGTGGGTCCAAAGTGCTCTTGTGGCATCAATTTATTATTCAAGAGTGGTGCAAGAAGCAGCAAGGGAAAGCTCAATAATAAATAAATAAACAATAAATAAACCCTCATCTTTCCCTGCTCACCAAATCACCATTTTGGAAATTATGATGAACCCACAGCCTCCCACTAGCTCCAGGAGCTGACAGATTACTTCTCTCTGAAGCATGTGTCCTCTGCTGCACCTCAGAAAAGCTGATTTCCTTTTTGCCCTTCCAGAATGATGTTAAAAACAAGCTGAGTTTGATCCCAGAACCTTAGAAAGGCTTTTTTACCCTGGCAGGCAGGGCAGGGAGGAGTCACTAGGGACCATTCAGTGTGATCAACCATGTCCAAGTCATCCTAAGAACTAAAATGACCCCCCTAAACCCCACAAGGCACATCTTTAACAGGATGCTGACAGCTCCACACATGCATAGTACATGTGTCCCAGTACTTTATTCCAGGGCGGAAGATGTTTGTGCCTTCATCTGGGCTCTGCTGGCGTGAAATGAAAAACCTTTTTCAAACTTTCCTTGCCCTTAGAGCCCAATGGCTCATCCCCCTGCTTGGGACCATGTCAGTGATTCCCTCTCTCCATCGTGCAGGTGATTCATGTTTAAGTGCAGGTTGGGATGTTTGGGGCTGTTTTTAGTAGTGAACAGGCTTCCAGTATAGCAACCTGGTGTCACAGCCTGTAATTAACCAGGTCTTGATGACGTCCCTCCATCATGAGGAAGCAGAGCTGTGACCTTCTAGCATATCCAAAGAGCGGGATGGAAGGGCTCTTGAAAGTCAGCTACCTGCACAAAATTGGTCACTTTTGGTGCCTGTCACCTTTGGGGGTGGACTTCAGAGCCCATGATCACTTTGCTTTTAGAATTGGATGTGCCTTCCAAGCAGGATCCATACCCCAGGTGCAAGGAATAATTACAAAAAAAAAAAAGGCAAACCCTCTAAGTGGATCCAGAACCGTAATGATTTGCTCATGCTGGGCTAACGCATGTCCCTGTGTCTGCATCGGTACTATCCAGCACCCTCACCCCTGCAGCCCCTCAGTTTTCCTGCCATCCATGAGACTGCAGGATTTAACTCCAAATGGATGCTCCCTATGTTCAGTTTACGTCCCTGGTCTCACCTCAGGTGCACCAGGGAGCTGAATTGTTGTGCTGCGAGGAAGGTGGAGATGCCCCTGCCCTAAATTCTGCTGAAACACTCTCCTGCCTGGTGGCGTAAAGACCTAAAATGTCCTTTGGCCCTAGGAAGGAAGGTAATTAATGTCTGTAGCCCAAATCATTTCAATCTTACTCAGTATTAAATGGAAGCAAAACATGACAGATGAAAGAGGGAACTGCTTAATCAGCCAGGGGAGCTCTCCAGGAGAAAACTGCTGGTTGTTGGGAAGTTTCAGGCGGAAGGTACGCACCCGCTCCCCTGGGGGGCCGGGGCACCCTATAAAACAGTGGGGACAGTGCCCAGCCCCACCACCTGCTCCCAGCTGCCACCGCTGCCGTCTCCACCTGGGTAAGTTAAAACGGGCTCCATCTCCTCCACACCAGGCTCTTGCCCAGTCCTCTACAGGAGTTCAAGGTTTGTTACCTGCCTCCCTTCCACCTGCAGAGGACATCGGGGAAGGGTGTATCTCTGCCCTAAAATGAGGGCTGCAAGGGGTTGTGGGATGCAGCGCTTGCAGGGTCTGCAACCACATAGCCAGTTGCATCCTGCATGATTTTCCTTGCTGAAGGAGAGGGGAAAAAAATAGAATAGGACATACCCAGGCTACAAGGATTGATGTCCCCCTGTTTATGGAAGGGCATTAAAGGTCTTTTTTATTTTGGGATGGGATAGTTTAGCTCACATTGTATTGATTTAAGTGGGCTTTGCTACAATTCGATGTATCTCAGTGAGCATCTTGCTTGCTGAGGGCTCTCTGTCAGCTTGGAGCAGGAGAGGGTCTGCTCTCTGTTCTCAGCACCCGGTGACTCCAGCTTCCCCAGATCTGCAGCTCAAACCAAACTCCTCCCATTCTCCCGAGCGGGGCGGAAGGGAGGCAGGGGGGCATGCTGGCTCCTGCCCATTTGGAAAGCCTTTCTCTGGCGTTTCTAAACCATCCAAACTCACTCTCTAGTTCACTCTCGCCCACCTATAATGGGAGCCGCTGCGTGAGGGCTCAGCAGGGGCAGACCAGCCTCTGCCTTGCCTTTTACAGCCTGGCTGTGGCTTTCAGGTGCACATCCTCGCCGAGCCATGTCGGGCTACGACCTGTGCCTGCCCTCCTCCTGCGGTCCCCGGCCACTGGCCACCAGCTGCAACCAGCCCTGCCTCCGCCGCTGCGGGGACTCCACCGCCGTCATCCAGCCGCCCACCGTCGTGATCACCCTGCCCGGGCCCATCCTCAGCTCCTACCCGCAGAACACCGCAGTGGGCTCCACGGCGTCGGCGGCGGTCGGGAGCTACCTGCGGTGCTGCGGGATCCCCGTGTGCTCCGGCGGGGCCCGGGGGCTGGGGAAGGCGGGGTTGCTGTGCCTGGGCAGCGGGCTGTAGAGGTGTCCCCAGCGGTCACCTCCTCCTCCCGCCGGTGACAGCTGCGTGGCCGCGTCGGGAGGGACAAACGAAGCGCAAGGACCAAGGCTGGGGAAGAGGACTAAGCTCCTGGGTTTCCCAGCTGCGGAAGGCACCCGCAGTTCCCCCAGGAGGAAGAGAGCCCTTGCGAGCTTGTCACTCCAGACCGTGCTTCTGTATACCTTTCTCTTGCAAAGTCTTACTTTATATTTCTATGTTCTATGCAGCATTTGCTGCTGGCTGGGCATAAATGCTTCTAGCAGACTGTAGACGGCACATAATAGTCATGAGGTGGTGGGGAGGAGGAACACCTTGTAGGGATTTGGCTCGTCCTGGAATGGGGTTTATCCATTTCTTTACTGAGCACTGGAAACACATTTCTTACACTCTGAACTGATTTACTCTCCTTCCCCTTCTCATTAAAGTCATGCTACATCATAGACTGAGTCTTCTGGTGTTACTTGTTCTGGGGTCTCAAGGGGTGACCTGCTCTGGGGGCAACTTGTTGCTGGTGGGAAGGGTTCTTTTTCGTATGAAAAGGGGGTTTCTGCTGCCCAGCTCTTGACTGTGCTGACCAGAGCGTGTGGTTTGCTACAACCAGCCCGAAGGCAACTTTCTCAGCCTGGAAACCTCTCCTGCCCCACGGCAAACACCTGCTTGGAGGTAAGGAATTCCCACAGGAGCAGACTTAGTGCCTGTTTTCTTGAGGAGCTGGGAACATAAGGTTTGACATTTCAATATGGCATTTGCCCTGCATTTTGCAGTGATTTTTTTTTTTTTTTTTTTTTGGCTGAGCTAAGGAGAGTGGAGGTGGGGGTCTGTGAAAAAAGGTAGGAGGTGCTCCTTTGGAGCCCTGCTCATCTAATGTTTAATGGGTGACAGTGAAGAGTAAAAAAAATTCCTAAGATATATCGGGGCAAAACCAGACCTCAAGGATTAGGCTCTTCATTCTTGCTCTTTGCCACATAGTGCCCACCCTGGATGCAGGTGCACCTTGTCCTGCAGCCCATGACCACATTCCTGCAGCCCATGACCAGCCCCATCAGAGAAAGAGGGGTGCCTGCCATGTGAAATGCAGTGCAGGGTTATCATCCAGGTTACCTCTGGACCCAGAGTTGACGATCTTAAGGATCCTTTCCAACCTAAATGGTTCTATGAGTTGGAAGCCCAAATTTGTGGAGAGCTGCGAATGAGCACTGAGGGATTAGAGGTGGTGTGGGGAAAGGCATCCTAAGATATCTCAGAGACACCAAGTGCTATGGATATTCTAACCTGTGGCAAGGAAAGATAATAATAAGGACATGAAGAAGAAGCTATAATTTCCCTATGTGCTCCAGATACAAAGGCAAGGGCAACAGCAGGACAGGGAGCTTTGCTGTGTTGATGAGTGGGGAAACATGCAGGTTCCATGCTTGGGAGCTGGTCAGTTAGAGGGGGACGAGGCTCTTCCCAAAGACTAAAACCCCAGACTTTAGTCAAGAATTGGAGAATAATTGTTTTATTGATAGGGGATGCAGCTGTCTCTGGGAGAAGATGTCAGGCATCGAGTAAAGCCTCTTTTTAAGATGCCATGTATCATCAGGCAGAACTTTTTCAGCTGATGGAAGGAAGAATAAGAGTATTTGCATAAAACTGATAAGTGCTTATAATGAGGGATTATGCCTAGCTCGAAAGCATGTTGATCTTCAAAACCCTTTGACCAGGCTCAACTGGTTTTATTGCTTGGGAGATTTTGCAGAAATGCTCCCAATTTGGAGAAAATCTGCGTGGCAATTGCTCAGCAGGCAGAGCACTGGGAGAAGGGAACTGTGTTTTCACATTCCTTTTCCAAAGACTGCTCAGGTATTTTTATCCCAGCTCTAGAAACTGTCTGCAGAGATTGGATGCAAAAGTCTGAAAAAAAGAAAAGAAAAGAGGAAAAGTGCTGAAATTCCAGCAAAAGCTTTGTTGGGAAGCTGCAGGCCTCTGGGGCTTGTGCAGCTGCCTTCCACCAGCCTGCTGCATGGAACAGTCCTGCATGGAGCAGGTGGAGAGAATAATGGCATTTTTATGTGGAATCATTCAGCTTTTCACTGAATGAGTCCACCGGTGAGGTTACACAGATTTTAATTTTTTTTCCCCTGAAAATCCAGTGTGTCCGAAAATCCATACAGGTCCTTGATTTGACTTGAAAATTGTGATGCTTTAGTGCAGACAGTTGGGGAAGTGAGGACCTTGGTGCCCTGCATGGCTCCCTGTCCCAGGGACTCAGTCTTCCACGGGTGCCTTGACCCAGCTGGGAGCTGTGCCTCAACTCCAGCTGGGAGCTGTGCCTCCTTGGCTCCCAGCTCAAGAGCCATCCTGAGTTCATTCCACCACATATCCCCCCCAGCCAGCATTTGCCCAGGGCAGGACCACACAGACCTGCTGATCAGGCCCTAAAATACAGGTTCCTGCAGCCAAAGGCCCTGGTGAGAAACAGGGAGCTACATACTGAGACTGGGATGAAAAATAATGCTTAGCGAGTGGAAGGGTGTACATGGAGAGAAACAGCTGGGTCCTGGGATTTGGTCCCAGCATTGCCTGGTTATGGCTTTCAAAAGCAGCAAAAGTAGAAGCATTTCTAAAAAGAGCCTGGAGTATAGCCCAGGTGGAACTCTCTGCCCATGCCTATTGAGTTTTATGTCTCCTGCTCACCTCCCATCTTTCCTCAGTTGCTTTGTGACCTTGGAGGAAACCTTCTCCCTGTGGTCACTCAGTATCCTCTCACTCCTGGAGGATGGGTACCTCCCCACCCTGGGGATGGATGAGGTGGGAAGGAGGAGGGGAAGTCATGGTTTGAGGAGGAACAAGTGGAGAATCATAGAGAGTTGCTATGGAAAAGGGAAGATTGGTGTGAAGAGCAAGTGGGACCATCCGGAGTGGAGATTTTGTCAAGGGAGATTTAAGTTGGATCTCAGGAAAAGGTTCTTTCCCCAGAGGGTGTTTGGGCACTGAACAGTCTCCCCAGGGCAGTGGTCACAGCCCCAAGACTGCCAGAGCCCAAGGAGCGTTTGGACAACACCCTCAGGCACATGGTGGGATTCTAGAGGTTGTCCTGTGCTGAGCCAGGAGTTGGACTTGAGGGTCCTCATGGGTCCCTTCCAACTCAGGATATTCTGTGATTCTATGGAAATCCCAGGCAGCATGGTGCTAGTGATAGGGACAGAAGAGTTGGTGGTGGCTGGGTCATTGATGGGTCATCCCAGCACATCAATCCATGGCTTCTCTGCCATCACATCCAGATGAGAAGACAAAAATTGTGGTGTCTCACAGCAGTGGGAGAGGATGAAGAGCCAGATCCACCACCTGTGCCTTTGCTGGGTTGCAAAATGTGTATCTCAGACCAGGCACTGAGCTGAGGGCAACGCTGGGAGGGCGAGCTGGCATCAACAGGCAGCATCCCTCACCCTCCTCGCTGGGGCCAGAGCGCTTGGGGACACACATCCTGGAGCCAGCCAGGTGAGAGACAGAGCCCCTGGAGCTGGCAACCTGCAGGCACAGCAGGTGGAGATGGGACTTGTGTGGCCCAACCCTGGAAGTGTTCAAGGCCAGGATGGACGGGGCTTGGAGCAACTTGGTCTAGTGGAAGGTGTCCCTGACCATGGCAGGGGGTTGGAATGAGATGGTCTTGTAGGTAGGTACCTTCTAAACCAAACCACTCTCTTTTTGTGAAAAATATCCTTCCTCACCCACCAAAGTCTTGCAATGCAATTTCCCACCAAAGCAGAGAGGACACCTGCTTTTCAGCTTTAGGAAGCTAAGAGAAAGTGGTTGTATGGCCAGGATAAGAGGGAGATGAGGGCACCACTGAGGACATCCCACCCCAGGCCCCCACAGAACGAGCACAGGGCAGGGGCTTGCTGCCGTTCCTTGGGGTGTCCTCCCTGCCATGCCTGGAGAGTCAGACAGGCAATAGCTCTGACAAGGGCTTCAGCTCTTCCCCAGGGCTGGAAATCCAATAAAGCAGGAAAATAACAGGCTGCCCACACGTGTGAGTCATGGGGGAAGAAGTAGGCAAATCAAAAGGCACTGGCATCCCAGTCTGGCCCTCCTGGTGCTCCCTGTGGGAATGGGGCTCACAAGGCTTGCACCCCAGTGAGCCCGCAGCCCTGTTGGCTCCGTGTCTCACCCTGAGCCCAAATTATCAACAGACATTGCTCCCGGCTGTCCTACACCCTCTTCTCCTCCGAGCTTTTGCTGTCAATGGCAGCCCCTGGGGAGACACAGGGATGAGCGCAATGAAAGCAGAGCCCAAATCCCAACAGTTTACAGGGTCCTACGAGGGAATTTGAGTTTTAAACTCAAGAATTGTTCAATTAGACATTCCAGGGCTGCTAATTCATGTTTCCTGAGAGGTTTCTGCGCATTTCCCAAAGAGGAGAAGGGTAACGTGGCCACTGCTGTGCGAGGTGGCTGCTGTCAGTGCTGGGTGTGTGGGGCTGAAGGAGCCGGGTGTTCACGGGGGGTTACCAGACCTGGAAACCACGGGGTGCAGAGTCTCCCCTGCCCCCTTCCCCCAGCCCTCTGTGATGTGAAGGGCAGGGGGGAGGAGCAAGGCTGTGGCTGAACTATCCTCCCACATCACCTCAGTCAGCTCAGGGGGTTTGGATGGAGGGAGTCCCTGCTCTGGCACAGCCATGTGATGCAATCAGCACTGGAGGCTCACTGCTGTCTGAAAGTCAGCTCTTCGCCCTGTTCTCCCTGTGAGAAGGGGGGTTCCCACCAGCTGGGGCTCCTGCAGCAGCTCGTGTTCCCACCCCAGCACAGCTATAGGCAGCCCAACCCTCAGGAACTGTGTCCTGAAAAATTCCCTGTGTCCTGCCTTGGAGCTGAACCCCAGTCCTGCCCCCTATGGCACCTGTAGGAGGCCCAGCCCCAACACCTTGCTGATCCCCATGGTTGGCAGCTCCCAGGGACTTGTAAAAAAGGACAGATGAGGGAATTTGCCAGTAACCCAGAACTCACAGCTCCTGTCCCCTGTCCCAAAGCCATACAGGACCATGTGGAATAGGTCTCTGAGGGGTGGTGGTAGGAGATGGGGGCACCCAAGAGCCTTCAGCCTGTGCTGAGCACCATGGGGGAATGGAGGACACAGGCTGAGGGCAGGGGGAATGGCTCTGCCCTGGCTTGTGTGTCTAGGGGTATGATTCTCACTTTGGTGCGGAGGTCCCAGGATCAGCTCCAAGATGTGCCCTTCTTTTGGGCACTGGTGCCCATGGGGCTGTGACATGGGTTGGAACAGCAGTGCACAGCATAGTGGGGTTGGTCCCACATCCCAGCTGCACACATTCCTGTGGGAAGGATGGACCCTCAAGGGCCAGTAGCAAAGTGCTGCTGGAGCAAGGGGATGTAGCTCAGCAGGAGAGCGCTTGCTTTGCATGCAAGAGGCCCTGGGATCAACCCCCAGCATCTCCATGTCTTTTTGCTACCCCCAGACCCCTCCCTGCTGGCTGCAGGGCTGCCAGAGCCCCCCCCCCGAACAGCCCTGGGGCTGCCTTCTGGCATGGCTGATGTGGAAATGCTTCCTCAAGGTGGTGGATGTGCTGTGGAAAACCTCAGCCTCAGCTATATCCCTAAATCCAAAATGTGGGGGATAGAGGGGCTGGGGATGAAAAAGGAGTGCAGTACACCAGCTTGTGGGGTGTAGGGATAGGTTTCTCATTCTTGGATGCAAGAGATCCTGAGTTCAACTCCTGGATAAGCACTCCTTTGGATACGACCCATCCTTTAGATACAACCCCTCCTTTTGAGGGCATCCCCTCCTTTGGATAAAGCCCCGGCTTTGGAGATAGCCCTTCCTTTTGGGACAACCCCTCCTTAGGGGACTCCACCCCTGCTGCTCTCCGATGACCAGTACGGGAGGACCAGCCCTCGCATCTCCAAGCTGCCCACGAACAGCATCCCGTGGGGCAGTCATTCAGTGGATGGAATTTTTTTCACGGGGGGACACGATCCCTGCAGTGTCACCGAGTACATTTCCTCTCCCCAACGCTTCCCGAGAAGGGGATGTAGCTCAGTGGGAGAGCGCTTGCTTCGCATGTAAGAGGCCCTGGGTTCAATCCCCAGCATCTCCAGTTTGGGTTTTTTTGTTGTTGTTTTTTGGTGGTTTTTTTCCCCCACAGTCCCAACCCAGTTCCTCCAGGCGGCAGCGACGATAAACTCCACTTTTACATCGGGAAAAAGCTTTCCCGAAGGGGATCCCCCCGCACCACGGCAGCGCTGCCCGCCTGTGGCCGCGACGGCAAGTACGGACCGCACCCGTGCTCTGCCGTCCCTCCACTGCCCCGACAGCCCTCTTTACCCACCCGGGAGGGGACCGGCCGGCCCTGTGCCACCCGTGCGCCCTGTGCCAGGCGGCGTCACCCCATGCGTACCCCGAACCCAGTGCTGGGAGCCAAAAAGAGAAGGGCTCGTCCGAGATTTGAAGCCGGGCTCTCTCGCACCCTAAGCGAGAATCATACCCCTAGACCAACGAGCCGGGATGCGCGGGCGCGGCTGCTCCCGGGGACCCCCGAACCGGGGGAGCCGCTCGGTGGGGCCGGGGGAGCAGAGCGGAGCCCACCGAGCCCCACCGAGCGGCCCCCGGCGGCACAGCCCCGACACTTCCCCGCTCGCCAGGACAACGGGGCACACAGGGAGCGGGGGTGGCCGGGACGGGGGCTGCCGTGTGTCGCCCCCCCCCCCCCGGGAACGGCGAAATGGGGCTGTGATGGCCGAGGGGTGAAGGCGTTGGACTCGAAATCCAATAGGGAATTCCCTGCGCAGGTTCGAATCCTGCTCACAGCGACAGGGTTTTTAGCCAACGCCCTGATACTACCCACGGTGGGAGTCCTGCGGTGCTCGCACTTGGGTGAGGGTTCCCGGGAGCCGGAAGCACTGGTACCCGGAGCACTCCTAGCCCCATCCCGACTCTCCCCTCCCCCCCTTCTCCTCTCTGGAGAGCAGCTCAAGACCCGGCAATGCCTCAGGCAGGGACTTTGATGGCAGGAGCGTGGCACAGACACACCCGGAGTTCTCTGGATTTTGCAGACCCGGGAGAGGTGAGGAAAAAGGTAGTGAGGGGCAACTTTTTCCCGGGTTGGATGGATTCCCTGGGTGGATTCCCTCCATCGCCCTGTCCCACATCCTTGAGGGAGCAGTGCACCCCGGCTCGTTTGCCCTGCTCCCGTATGTGTTTTTGGGCACCAGCCACCCTCCTCCTTCCCAGCTGCTCTCCCGATGTTCATCCTGAGCCACGTGGGAAAGCAAAAGAGAGACCTCCCTTGCCCTGCAAAGCCCTCCCCTGTTGCCAGACAGGGGAGGGAAAAAGCCGTAGGAATTTCTATACAGCTTTGGGGTGCCAGGAGGTAGCCCCAGAAGTGTTCTGGCGATCTCTGGCAGCCCCGCAGCCAGCGGAGAGGGGGCTCTGGGGAGGTAAAAGGACATGGAGATGCTGGGGGTTGATCCCAGGGCCTCTTGCATGCAAAGCAAGCGCTCTCCCGCTGAGCTACATCCCCCCCCCCCCCCCCCCCCCCCCCCGGCACGGGCTCTGCCGCGGTTTTGTCCCCAGTCCGAACAAATGCCTATGTCAGCCGCCTTCCCCAGCCCCCCAGGCTGCGGAAAGGCGGTTCAGGGCTTTGTAGGCTCTGGGTGTCCCTGAGGTGCCAGCGGGCTGTGAAGGGAGTGAGAAGAGGGGGAAGGGCTGTCAAGTATCCCCGGATGCGGTTTTGTGGCTAGAGCCCCCGGGCAGAGGTGGCCGGTGGGTCTGCGATGGCACCTAATTCTGCCCGAGTGCCCCATGCCGTGAGGGTCGGTTGCGGGCGGTGGTGTGGGCAAAAGAAGGGCTCGTCCGGGATTTGAACCCGGGACCTCTCGCACCCTAAGCGAGAATCATACCCCTAGACCAACGAGCCGGGGTGTGCGGGTGATTTTGCCCCCCTCCCTGTGTGTGGGGAGACCGCGGCCACGTCCCCGCTCGCCAGGACAACGGAGCACAGCGGGGGTGGCTGGGCCGGGGGCCAACATGTCCCGCACGCAGTTGGGGCTGGGGCTGTGATGGGGTGAAGGCGTTGGACTCGAAATCCAATAGGGATTCCCTGTGCAGCTTCTTATCCTGCTCCCAGCGACAGGTTTTAGCCAACTCCTCCACACCCACCCTGAGGGTTCTGGGAGAGTCACTGGCAGCCGGGGCATCCCCAGCCCTCCTCCTTCTCCTTCTCGTCCTCGTCCTCCCTGGGAAGCAGCTCTTCAGCGGCTCTTCAGCCGGCGGCAGGGATTGCGATGGCCCTGGGGGCAGAAGAGGGGCAGAAGCACAGGTGGTGTTGTGCGGGTTTTGCAGAGGCGGGTGAGGTGAGAGAAAAGCTGGTGAGGGGAGTGGGGTGGTGAGGGGCAAGATTGTGTCGGTGTGTTGCGTGGATTCCCGGCAGTGGCGTGTTCCCCAGCCCTGCAGGAGCAATGTAGGGCGTCTGGCAGGCGGGGGCCGGTGGTCGGGCAAAAGAGAGGGGCTCGTCCGGGATTTGAACCCGGGACCTCTCGCACCCAAAGCGAGAATCATACCCCTAGACCAACGAGCCGGGGTGCAGCCGTTGCCCTTTGGGCAGCCCGGGACTTTCGGGGGCTCGGGGGCAGGCGGGGCTGTGCGCGGCCGTGGCTCTGCGGGAGCAGGGGGGTCTCCCTTGCTGGGGCCGCTCTCTGAAGCAGCAGCCGGAGGTGGGCGCGAGGCGTCAGCGCCTACATGTCCCCCCAGCAGCGGCGGGGGCGGCGCTTCCTCCCCCAAAGCCCCTCGGCGGGCCTGGCAGCGGATGGAGCGGGGGGGGGGGGCTTGGCAGCAGCATCGGCCGCTCTCGGGCCCGGGCCGTCTCGCCGAGCTGGTGGGCCGCGGCAGCTGCGTTTGTGCTGGCTGGCAGCAGAGGCCCGTGTGTGTTTGTCAGGGGGCCGTCCGTGCGCGGGCCGTGGTGTGCGGGCCTGGCGTGGTGCGGGGTGGTGTGCGAGGGCGCTGGCGGGGAGCGCGCTGAGCATTGTTGGGCAGGGCGATTAGCGGGCGTGTGTGAAAGCTGGCGAGTGTGGCGAGCGTTGCGGGGCCGTGTGTGGGTGCAGGCGGTGTGGAGTCGGGCGTGGCGCGCGTCCCGCCGTGCTCGCAGCGCCCTTTTCCCGGGAAGCATCCGGGGTGTGGGTCCAGAGCGGGGGGCGGGGGCGGGCGCGCACCCCGGCTCGTTGGTCTAGGGGTATGATTCTCGCTTAGGGTGCGAGAGGTCCCGGGTTCAAATCCCGGACGAGCCCTTTTTTTGGCTCCCACCGCTCTGGTCCCCCCAGCACCGATGTTCATCCCAAGGGACACCCCGACTCCTCTAGGAAGGGACACCAGGGGAGGTATCCAGGGAAGTATCCAGGGGAGGACAGGGAGGGAAATGGCCACGGGCATTTCCTCGCTGCCTGCCTTGGGGGACCAGCAGGCAATCCCAGGCAGGCCGTGCCCACAGGCAGCCCTAGGATTGTTCTGGGCGTTCCGGTAGCAGCCCCGCAGCCAGCGGAGAGGGGGCTCTGGGGAGGCAAAAGGACATGGAGATGCTGGGGGTTGATCCCAGGGCCTCTTGCATGCAAAGCAAGCGCTCTCCCGCTGAGCTACATCCCCCCCCCCCCCCCTCCCCCCCCGTGCAAGGGCTGATTGAGTTCCCTCACCCCCACTGCTGCCCCTGCTCTGCCCTCAGGGCTCCAGACCAGACAGTCACAGCCTGCATTCCACCATCTCCATTGCTGCTTTTAAGGGATTCCTTCCTATTTTTGGGATGTGGCCATGCAATATACTCTGCCCATGCCCACTTTACTGGGCTCTGTTTCCCCCTCACTGCCCTGGCCCTGGTAAAATACTCTGCCCATGCCCACTTTACTGGGCTCTGTATCCCCCTTACTGCCCTGGCCCTGGTCCCACCCTGCGGCTGGGGACCACTTGTGCCACCCAAGGCAGGTGGGTGCCCAAAAGAAGGGCTCGTCCGGGAGTTGAACCCGGGACCTCTCGCACCCGAAGCGAGAATCATACCCCTAGACCAACGAGCCGAGGTGCTGTAGGGTGGCAGGAACCCCATCCTTCACTCACAGAACTCACAGAACTTTGTGGGGTGGGACCTGTGGCAGCTCAGTTTGTCCTGATGGATGGTCACAGCTGGGAGGTCACCCTTGCTCTTTCCTGGCTGTGGGCATGGCTATGGGCTGTACCTGCCCTGACTCTAAAATGAGGCTAAGAGGAGTACAGAGGTCAGCAGGACCTCCAAGTTTGGGGGTGTCCAGGCAGGGGATGTAGCTCAGCGGGAGAGCGCTTGCTTCGCATGTAAGAGGCCCTGGGTTCAACCCCCAGCATCTCCAGCTTTTTTTTCCATCCACAAAGCCACCTCCTCCACAGGCCAGTGATGAAAAAGTCATGTCTACCTCTGGGAGGTCTCCCCAAAGGTGGGGGATGCTCCTGCACCCAGCACCATGGCAGAGCTGTCCACTGAAGCTGTAGTGGCAGCAGGGCCCCCCTACATTGCCGTTCCCCCACTGCTCCAACAGCCCCTTCCCCACCCATGAGGGAACCAGCCCTGGCCATGACTGATGTGTGTCTCTGCCCACGGGCACCAAGCAGGGGGGGCTGCTCGTGCCCTCTGTGCCAGGCAGCGGTGCCTCAACCCCACAGAGGCCATGCCGGGCAGTGGGGGCCCAAAAGGAGGTGTCAGCCAGGAGTTGAGCCCAAGGTCCACAGCCAGCCAGTGCCCAGTGCAGCACCTGCCCCCTCACTCTCCAGCAATGCCGTGGGATGGGGTCACCCAGACCCCCACCCCATCCAGGCCTGCGTAAAACCAATCGCTGTGAGCAGGATTCGAACCTGCGCAGGGAATCCCTATTGGATTTCAAGTCCAACGCCTTCACCCCTCGGCCATCACAGCCACAGCTGATCCCCTGCCTGGTAAGGACAGCCAGGGACACCCCACTTTGCCCTGGGCTCTGCCTCCAGGGAGAAAATATTCCCCAGCCTGCTGTCATGGCCCTGCTCAGCCCCAGTACCCACACCTGCCAGGGCTGGGAAAAGGGGACATCCAGGGATATTTAGTGATGGCTGGAAAAATTCCAGGTTGCCTCACCACAAGACGGGCACTGCAGGGAAGTATCCTCCAAGGATGCCCAGGGCTACAGTAGGTCTTGGAGGGAAAAAGACATGGAGATGCTGGGGGTCGATCCCAGGGCCTCTTGCATGCAAAGCAAGTGCTCTCCCGCTGAGCTACATCCCCCTGTGCAAGGGCAGGGGAGGGAGGGTTGGCCAAGTCCCCGCCCCCCCACTGCTGCCCCACTGCTCACCCTGCTCTGCCCTCAGGGCCATCACCCTTGGGACACACACTGCCAGCCTTGGGGGCCCATCCTGCTCACAGGAATGCATCCAGCCAGGAAGGGGCACCCACCCCTCTGTGCCAGGGCCCTGGTTATGCCACAGTCCCACAGGCCAGCCAAATAAGATGGATGCCCAAAAGGAAAGCCCATCCAAGAGTTAAACCCCTCACAGCCTATGTGAGGATCATACTCCTAGACCAACAAGCTAGGGTGCTGCACCCCACTGCACCCCGAGATCTGTGCCCCACAATTTTGGGGGTCGGCAAGGGTGGTTGGTGCTGCCTTTTGCCCCTGGCAAAAGCCTAGAACGGGGAAATCCATCTTAGTGTGCCCAGGATATGTGGCCAGTGTTTAGAGGTGTCCACGGTGGCATGAATTCCCTGGACCCAGTGGCCACAGGGGCAGGTGGACCACGGGACCAGTGGGGACTCCTGGGCACCATCCTGCTCAGGTACAGGGGGATGTAGCTCAGCGGGAGAGCGCTTGATTTGCATGCAAGAGGCCCTGGGATCAACCCCCAGCATCTCCATGTCCTTTTGCCTCCCCAGGGACCCCTGTCTGCTGGCTGCAGGGCTGGCAAAGCCACCCAGACCCCCCATAAAAGCCCAGGGGCTGCCTGCAGTCACAGCTGGCCCAGGAGTGGGGGGACAGCAGTGGTGCATAGTGGGTGCCCACACCCCATGCCAGACCCCAAGCTGCCCTGCTCATCCTGGCCAGCTCCAAGCTGCAGTGACTGGGGGGAAACAAGGGGACGACCCCAAAGAGCTCTGCACCCCCAGAGAAAAATAAGAGAGGCTCTGCCCAAAGGGAGGACTTCTCTGGGAGTTGGATCCTGGACTTCTCACATCTGAAGGTGGAACCACAGCCCCAAGCCTGCATGGGGCTTCCCAGCACTCCCTCATGGCCCACGGGGTTGGTGTGGGTCCCAGCTGGCCCATGGGCAAAAGTAGATAAACTCACCCCAACAATCTGGGTGTCTGTGGTCCCCACCCTCTGGGACAGGAGGATTCTCCTTGGCCCCAGGTCAAGTGGCCCATGTCTCCCTGCCCTACAGTGCCTCATTTTCTCCGGCACAGGAGCCACTTCCTGGGAAGAGTGTGAGGGACAGGGCTGCCCTAAACCCCACAGCGGTGAACTCCTGTAGGGGCAGCTAAAACCCTGCCGCTGTGAGCAGGATTCGAACCTGCGCGGGGACTCCCCCATTGGATTTCGAGTCCAACGCCTTCACCCCTTGGCCATCACAGCCCCATTTCACCACTCCTGGCGGGGGGGGACAGCAGCCCCCGGCCCGGGGGTCCCCACACGGGCTCAGCTGGTCAAAGTGCCTGTCTAGTGAACAGGAGATCCTGGGTCTGACTGCCAGTGGTGCCTGGGCACTGAGGGGGAGATGCTTTTCCTCCCTGCCCCAAGCTGGGGGGCACTGCTGGGGCCATTCTTCCCTGCTGCCCCTATTTGCCCCCCTCACAATGACAGCACTGCCCCAGAGCGGTTTGGGTGAACACTTTTACCTGGGGAGCCTCTATTGACAAGGGAATGGAGGTGAGGGGTGAACTTCCCCTGGGAGCAGGGTCCTTGGACACACACACTGACTGTGGCCACCAGTGCAGAGGCTGCACTTTGAAGTTGGCACCACTGGTGTAGGAGCCCTTGGGGCACATGTCCAGCCACAGTTATGATGAACAAGCACGTTCACCAACAACTCCGATGGGAAGAACACTTCCATATCTTCTCTGACTGCAGTCCCCAGAGAGTTCAAGGCATCCATCCACGGTTTCATGCCTCCTTTGTCCCAGTTTGCTTTCCGGTTGCTCCCTCCTTTTGGGAAGGTTATCACCTTACTACTCAACAGCCACTTTCTGCATTAATCACTCCTTTGAAGATTTCAGAGTGTTTTCTTTCCCGTGACTCCTGGATAAGAGGCTCCCAGCCACTCCACACCAGGACCTTGGCTGCCCCTCTGATGCTACCTCGATTTCTCCTGCCATCATCACCCCCCTCTCCAAAACACGGCGCTGCTGCAGGGCACCAGCGACCTCATGCCCCTTGGGCAGGATGCAACGCGGTGGTCCCCTCCGTGTCCTCGGTGGTGTCCCCAGTGCCCCCCATGGCGGCAGCAAAAGTGCGACGAGGGTGGGATTCGAACCCACGCGTGCAGAGCACAATGGATTAGCAGTCCATCGCCTTAACCACTCGGCCACCTCGTCCCGCCGCGGGGCCCTGTCGCCCCCTGCCGGCCTGACGCCGCCGCCGCAGCATTCCCACCCCCACCCCCCCCTCCTTGCCGCCTCGCCTCCCGCAAGCCCCAGCGGGGCGGCCTCCACCGCCGCCCTCTTAGCGCAGCCGGCAGCGCGTCAGTCTCATAATCTGAAGGTCCTGAGTTCGAGCCTCAGAGAGGGCAATGCTTTTTTTTCCGGCTTGGTTTTTTTTTTTTTTTTGCCGCACCCCGGCCTCCCCCCTTGCTCCTCGCCGACATTTTGGGGCCACGCTCAGCCCCGTGAGGGCCCGCCGGTCCGGGCAGGGCCGTCACGGGCGGTGGCCTGGCCCTTACGGGCGCGCGGCGGGACGAGGTGGCCGAGTGGTTAAGGCGATGGACTGCTAATCCATTGTGCTCTGCACGCGTGGGTTCGAATCCCACCCTCGTCGCGCTTTTGCTGCCGCATAAGCTTTTGCAGAGGAACGAGGCAAAAGGGCACCTTTTCGAGCCACCAGAAATTTATTTGGTACAAAAACACATTGTGCGAGCCACACCCCCGAAGCTCTTTTGGGTTTTTACAGCTAAATTCCAGGTGAACTAAGAAGAACAAGAGCAGGGCCAAAAGCTTTGCTCCACAAAGAACCAGCTGAACTTACACAACTGAGCCTGACAAAAGTGGGTGTAGCAGGAACAGCCTCAAAGCACCACCTTCTCAGTTTACATTTCTTAGTTCAACTTAACACTGAGCTACTGTTGCTAATTTTGGGTTTAAGAGAAATCATACAAATGAAATGCTTTTAAAAAAGCCTATACAATTACTTTTTTGGAAGGCAGCTGACTGTTTTGGACTACTGAGGATTTCAGAGGAAATTAGGAGTCAGACTGGGGGCTGGCAGGCAAGATAATCAGTGTTCACTGCAGTAATTTCTATTTCACCAGGTAGAAGGTTCTGTTTGAAAAAAATATGCTGCTTTTGTAAAGAAAAAAAAAAAGAAACAAAAAGATGAGCTGTATAGAAGTACTGCAGACATGAAATACATCTGCATACTATTTACTGGGAATTAAACCAAAAGGTCTTCAAAATCCAAAGGTTTTTGAGTACTGGAGAATGCAGGCAAATTGCTCTTCCAAAAAAAAAAAATTAAAAAAAAAGGAAAATTGTTTCTCCATAGTTGTTTACTGAATACTGAAGGAAGCATCCTGCTCTCCAGCATGACATGGAATCTGTGGAATAAGCAACTCACCTGGTTTTAAAGCTGTAAATATTGAGTAAAACTTAGACCCAGCAGCACAAAAATCCTTCTGGATTTGCACTGAGCAACATAAACTTGGACAAGTGCTGCTCCAATTTGAGAATGCCAGTATTGACATTCCTGGGAACAGAACGGGAGCTTCAAACCACAATGCTGCTGCAAGGCAGTTCCTGCATGAAGGAAGCACAGAGCTGAGACAACATTTCAGGGACTGTGTCTACAGAGAGCAATCGTTCCAGTGTTCCCAGGGACCCTGTGCACAGTTTCCCCCTGCTGAAGTTGTGTTTACCCACGATGAGAGCTGGGAGAAAGAAAAGTCACCACTGTCATGTAAGGCCTTCCAAGAAAAGCTTTTGACTCGTCTCCATGCCCATGGAGCAGAAAAGGAGGGAGCCGCAGACCAGCCGTGACACACTGACCCTGTGGAAGGCAGCCATGTGAGAAAGGCCCAGGCTCCACGACTGCTCCATGTTCTTATTCCAGGAGAACATTTGCTTGATCTGGAACATGCCCCACAAGCATATCTGTTCAGTCACCCAGACCTGGATTTCTTTCTTTAGTGTCCACATCTCAGCTCTGCTCAAATATCCACCATGTCCACCAGAGCAGAGAGGTGGAGCTCAGAGGCAGCTTCAGCCTCCTTGGTCGCCCTGAGGAGCTGCTGCAAGTGTTTCAGTCTGTCCGACAGCGCAGGGCTTCGCTCCATCTCCACAACCTTGTGTCCCTCTTGACTCCCAGCCTGAGCAGAAGGAAAAGAGATGAGACCAAGACTTTCTCCCAAGGTAATTCCCGCTAGAGGTTTTGCAACTACTGCACTCCTCGGAGCTTTAGCCAGTGCTCAGGACCCCCCCCTCATCTTACCTCCTGAGCAGGTGGCATGGGACTCTTCACCAACGGGCAGGTGACGGCTGAGGTGGAGAGCAGCGACTGGGGGAGAAAGAGAGGAAGACCTAAGAGATCCCCAAGGGGCTCAGTGTCCTCAGTCAGGTATCGGTGCAACTGTTCTTCAAACCTAGATGGGAAGATCAAGAGCATCAGTTAGATGGCAGCCTGGCTTTGTCCCTGTAACCAGTGTGTTAACTAAGTGTTCTGGGTTTAGAAGTGTCTGACCTCCACAGTCTGACACAGCCAACTGCTATTTCAAAAATCCACCACAAAGAAGTGTGGTACAGAAAGCAGCTACACAGACTGCAGACACCCAACTGATGGGAAAGGCAGAAGAGACAAAAACCTCTTGGGCCAACCTCAAAAGCTTAGTTCTTCCCCTTTGTGATCTGCATCGCTACAAACTGACATCCCAGAGAGAACTTTATAGACATTTGTGACACAGTGGGACACACAGACCACTGTAATGCTTCAGTTGTGGTGGCATGATTGACCACAGAGTTTCCAACCATTCCTAAAAGTTCCAAGAATTTGTACCATCCTGGACTGTTCCTGTGATGCAAGTAGGAGATAGCAGGGAACTGCACTGATGTACTTGATGAAATCAGAGGAAACTGAAGACAGTCTGGGCTGTTTTCCAGCACAATTTCAAGTTAGAAATTGTTTATAACCCTAGGCTGAAGCTGCAAAGATAAGATGCTGCTCTCGGAACTTACCTCCTGTTTTCTCTTTTTTCCAGTTGCAGCTGTGCCAACAGATGCTCCTGGGCCAAGGACACATCTCTGAATTCATCTGAACTGGGAATGCTCACCTCCTGACCTGATAGCTTGCTCATGCCAGAGCCATACTGGCCTGGCATCATGGACATGCTGTAGGGTTTCTTAAAAGACTTGGGAGATTTTATCCTTGACCTGAAGAGGGGAGGAAAAAACCAACAAACAAAAGCACAGGAATTGGTATGAGTGTGTTGATTTTTCCCTATTAGCTTGAAGATTGGAAATAGCAGGGAGTGAGAAGTGATCATCTGGTGAAATAATGCTCTTGTGCCAGCATCCAACACACTACCACCTTGTGCGTGGGATTAGAGAGGAACTAATCTGATAGGAGCCTAGGATTCACCTCAGACATCACCCACTATACAGCAGAACTGCAGCTAAGCTTCCAAAAGGGAAGAGAGTGGCTTCCCTCTGAATGAGGCTAGGGAAGTGAGCTAGACTCTGGAGATCTCAAATACCTTTATAATGCCACACAGCTCTAAGGTATCCTTCCCCCTCAACCTATCCAGCATTTTTTCAACCTCGCAGTTTTTCCTCCATGCTTTAGACAAGTCAAACTCCAAGGCCGAGCAGCACTTTTGGCTCCAGTTCATTTCTCCTCTTATAGCACTTTGAGCACTCCCCAAGCAACCCATTTCTCTGAGAGCTGAGTAATCTCATACAAATAAAATCTACCTACTGCCCTGTATCAGCACAGCCTTGTACATCATTTCAAAGAGATGTGCACAGGTACATTCTGGGAGGATGCCATATGCTGATTTTCAGCATTGTAGAGGTCCTAAACAACCTCCTTGGAATTCTCCATAAACAGTTGAATGCTACTCCCTCACCTCTCGTGGCCTCGTTGGATCTCCTCCTGCGTGCGCAGTCTGGCTTGATCCCACGAGAAAGGGAGAGTGTAGTTCTTTAAATGCTCCTTGAAGAAGTACACGTGAATCTGACCATCTTTACTTACTGCTTCTGTGAATAAACCCAAGCCCAACATTTATCATTTCCACAGATTTTCTCCTTCAGAAGAAAAGCTCAGTATTAAAAAGGCAATTTGGGGAGAGTGTTCACTTTGAAGTGGGTTTCAGTTGTAATCTGCTTGTAAAAAAGAGCCTTCTTGAACTCAACAGGTTATTGGCAGTCTGTAAAATGCTGCTTTCTCTTAGTTTTAAAAATTCTATTGCATCCAAGTTCAATGGATGAAGTAGTCATTTCATTAAAAGAGGCTCCCTACAGTTAAGCTAAAAAAACCCCACACACTTGAAATTGAAAGCAAACAGAATTTGAGACAAACTTCATGAATCCATGGCAGTGCTAATTAACCATGGCAGTCTCACATCCCAGCTGACATGGCTTCTGAGGGGCAATTCTTGGCCTTTGGTTAAAGCAAACTCATACACTGGGAGGGCAGGCCAAAAGACTCTAACCAGAGACACATTTGTAATCACAAGATCAAGTCAAGTCATAACTAATACTTAAACACACACTCCAAGGAGAAGACAGATGTGCAGAATCACAGCAAGACAACAGCTCCCTCCCTGCTATATCTCACTTGCTGCCATGCATAAAGGCACCATTGGCAAGTTATTAAATACTATCATAGAAGAAGTATCATCCATGTTATAGGAGCAATACCTGGAGCAATAGGCAGTTTGGGCGGTTTCCAGTCTCTCAGTTTATGATCAATGCAGACTGCCAAGATACAATCCCAAGGGATCTCATCAACAGAAGGTCCATCTTTATCAGAGTTCCCCATTGTTTGGTTTTTCCACTTTTGGTAAGTTTTGGTCAGCAGATTCTCCACTTGAGACTGGATCAGTGGTTGAGTGTGTGAAGAACTTGCAATCTGGGAGACATACTGAAAAATCATGTGGCAAACAGGACGCCAAGGAGCTGCCAAACAAACCAACCAAAGTAAACTGCAAGAATCTGTGACAGAACCAACACAGCACAGGCACACCTTGGAGAACCATGTGCTGCCAAGAAGATATTACAGTGTGAAGTACCTACCACCTAACGGAGGCAGATCTAGGTATGGGATCTGGAAGGACAGCACAGCCTTCTTCAGCCAGGCCAGGTGATCTGGCATGTTCCACTGCAGGTGGGGTAACAGCTTGTTACCCCCCGGTTCTGAAAACTCTGTCACAGGCCAAGACAAGTCACAAAGATGCTCCGAGGATGCTACATCTGAGAGAAACTGCAGCACACTGTTGTAGAGCTCTATGATGACCCCAGGCTCCTGGGATGGCAGGCCAGCCGAACGCCTCTCCTTCCAGTCGTGGTAGAAGCGCTTGCCAAATTTACCATCAATCCCATCCTCAATGTACTCCTGAAGGGTCTTACTGCAGAGCTCAAGGGAGCCAGGACACCGGGAAACCAGCCAGCCCACAGCCACAGAGATCTATGACACACAAAACAGGGGTGGTTGGAAACTGCTCTGCAGTGATCAGGACACAAAGGATTCAATCTAGCAACCCTAAGTTTGACATAACACTATCGAGGACAGTGTGCAGCAAAATGCAAATAAATCAGCTATCATCATCCCAACGTTTGCAACAACAGTTCTCCAACTAGGTGGTCATAAACTAAATTTCCATGCAGCAGGCTCAGGAAGACACAGAAAAGAGGCTGGTCACATGAGGTACAGGCGTGCAGTGGAATTCCCTGCTGCAGGACACTGGGAATGTGGAAAACTTATCCAGGAAAAATTGGACAGACTCACAGAAATTAGAAGACCATGGGGACTATACCCAGAGAAGCCATGTCTGATCCTGGCAGTCCTTGAACTGCAGAGATGTACATTGTGAGGGTTTGTGGGGGAGCATCACTCTGGGTTTGTCAGACAGAGATCTGTACAATCCTTCTTCATATACAGAACATGACAGGATGTCATGAGAGGCATCTCTCAGTCCCATCCACCAAGATGGGATAATACTGGGTGATATCACAGAAGCCAGAAGAGCTACAAAGTGTCCTCCGCATTTTAGGACTTCGAGCTTAAGGATAAAAGGTTTACCTACCACCAGCACTCATCTGGTGGGCAGCAACACAGGCAGGGCAGACAAGAGTGGACTTAAGTAAATCCATGAATTTTGGTCTCAGAGCAGTTTTCAGTACTACACAGACTAAATTACCTTTTTTGGTAGCAAGTGCCACAGATCTCTGGTCCGTGAAAACAGAACAGTCACGAACAGTGGAAAAGTACCAGAAATATTCTCATTTCATAATAGTTCTGGCTGATGTTGGAATCACTACTGACAAGCAAGCACCCCACTCCAACAGAGTCAGGTGTGTGGAAAAAATATCCCATTACACGAGACTCAGTTGAAATTTAAGCTACTGAGAATATAATAATATATATATTATATAATTATATATTTATATTATATATTATATAATTATATGTTTATATTATATATTATATAATTATATATTTTATTATATATATAATATAATAAGCAAGTTATCTCTTGCTGTTCTTACCCTTTTTGTGCCTTCTAAGTCACTGACAGAAACTGGGAGCTCCACAATGGTGTAGTCCGAAATAAGCTGGGCTGAAATCAAGTCCTGCAGCATCAAACCTTAAAAAATAAGAAAACTCACCATTTACACAGAGGAAGAACACACTCACAGCATCACTCCTCTCCTCCATCTCTGCCCACAGACTCTCAAGATCAAATACTGTGTGTGAAGGAAAACTTGGAGCCAAAACTGATGAGCTCTTAAGGCCTCAGGATTTCTAGCAAAGCTCTAAGAAGTGCTGTACTTCACAGCCTCTCCCTTTACTGGATAACTGAGATGCTGCACCAGCCACAACAGTTCTACTTAGGGCAGCCTTAAACACTCACATTTTCAAGACAAAGAAACAATTACATACCATCTTCTACTTCTTTCTCCGTGGCCTCCTCTTCCTGACTGGGGACTAGAACCACCAAAGGAACTATGGGGTGGAAAGGTTTGGCCTGAAGCAACTGTTTCAGCTGCAGCAAAGCTGAAAGCCAATATACATCATCTTCTGCAACATCTTCACTCTTAACTCGGGGGGGCAGAAGAAGAACAAGGCCACTGGTCCCAAGCAAGTCTTTTTGTGTCTCGGCCATGTCAAGCTCCGAGTCAGAGAGCGCACCCTGTGCCACCTAGACAAGCAACAAAGATGACAACAGGGATGTAGCTAAACGGAGCTATGTACCAAAACCTGCAGTGTATTATCATCACCACTCAGCTTTGACATCCATTACCAGGAGCTCTACAAAACCTAAGACAAAGAGTTGTTACCACACCAACATGGATGTCTCTGGGAGATGCTGGTGAGCACAGAAGTGCCCTTCAGCACCTGATTTGGGACCAGGAATTGATGATTAGGGTTCTACTACTGCAGATGGTTGGAAACAAGGAAAAAAAAAAATCCATCTTTTTTTTCAGGCCTTTGAACTCGGTGATCCTTGTGGGTCCCTTCCAACTCAGAATATTCTGTAACAACCCCATCCCTCCCAGTATGATCTCCCTCCATCTGACAGGACACAAGATACACTGGAAAAGAGTCCACCGTGCTTTTATTGTCTCTTAGGTATCATGAAACTGTTCTCACCTACCTTAATACACACACTGACTTCAATGCTTTTGTTCCCCTGCATGCCAGGAGAGCTAAATAATGTCAGTGTTCGAATTCTGCCTTCTGGATGTGAAGTGTTTTTCTTACACATTTTGTCTCCCATAAACTTGGCTTTCAACCAATCCATCAGTATCCTATCAAAGAAAAAAAAAGTGGGCTTTTGAGAGTTTTGTTGTCAAAAATGGCATTTTAGGGTTTTAGTATCAGCACCTCTAAGACACCACAATCTATCATAATCCTTTGTATTTAGGTTATGGTAAATAACCTTAATAAAGAGCTGTGAACTGTCCTGAAATTATCATATCAAAGTTTTGCTTTCAGTATGAGCAAAAAGAATTAAACAATGTTAGATAATGCAGATTACTGTAATAAATTCTTTAGTGTGCTCTGGAGAAAAATGAAATAAACTGGAAATTTGACATGGTACAGGCAAAAATACACCAAGGACTGTGTACTACTTCTCCTCTTCTACCTAAACAGAAGTCTGCTCTGTTTGAGAAAGGGACCCAAAAATCAACCCTTCTACTTACCTGTTGGGATCGTCCTTGGCATATTCATCATCACTTGGCAAAACCAAGAGCACCTTCCAAAAAACATGTTCTTGTTGAAGTGGAATATGTTCAGTGATTAATGATACAAGATCCAGGGGAGTCCAAGCTAAACCACTTAAAGAGAGACAGAAACTGGTGAAAAGACCCACCTCAGTGCTCCTTTCCCACCTGAGGTGTCTGAACATTGAACAAGTTCCAATACTGTAACCAGATTCCTTCAGGAATTGCAGCTGCTAAATCTGTTAAATGAGCCTTACTTTAAAGATTTCAGGACCACACGTGTATTGCTTCACTTCCACACTGATCCAATACACACCCAGGCCACTAACAGCTTGTTTATTCCTCTCTCCCCATACTTCATCCCAGGCCCCATCACACCCAGGTACAAAACCACCCCCCATAATATCCATCAGATCCTTAAAGTTATACCCCAAAGGATCAGATGGCCTAACACCTTCACTAACTTAGCTTTAGTGGAAGGTGTCCCTGCCCATGGGCAGGAGGGGGGGTCAGAACTAATGAAATGATCTTTAAGGTCCTTTCCAATCCAGACCATTCTGTGCTTCTATGATCCTCCTGCTTCCCTTACTTCCAAAATACTCCCAGAAGCAAGGCTGCAAGTGGACATCCAGGCATGACTGGCCATACCTTACTGCCATTTTTGAGATCTCTGGCATTTCTGTTACAGTTTGCTTTGAACGAAAATAAGAACCAAACCCCAGCGTACCTTACCAACTGCTGGTAGAAGTGCTGAACTTTCATTTCATGCACTGTCTTGTTTCTCAGCCAGTTCAATCTGGAAAAAAAGTTATATTTTTTGTTATAAAAAAGCTATTTTAACCAAATCTAAGAAACACTGAGGCCTGAGAAATACTACAGAGGCTTCAGAAAGTTGCTGTTAATAGAACTATTTATTTGGATTTTCAGTCTTGGTCATGGCATTTGTGCAGAAAGAATCTTTTGGGGGCTATTTAAGAACAGACAGTTCTGCAAAACCACTTGCATTCACAATGGAAGAATTTTTGGTAATTTATCTTCCAAAAATCTACCAGATTGCCAACTGGTGCCACTAGAAGTATCCTTACCTTGTGCAAGAGATTCCCAGCTTTCCTCCATTCCCCAGGTTTACAAATCTCTTGCACAAGTTCTCCATGGCTATAGGCCACTCTGCACTGGGAGACAGTGCTTTCAGCTGATGTTTTGAATCCATGCCACAGGGAGCAGCTGGAAATGCCCTCATTTGACGTTTCAACTTTGTTCGAGCTGCCACTGCTTCCCTCCACCTTCGGAAAAGAAGAGATAAATAGGTCACATTAATAAACTCCTCTGTAGACCTCTGTCACCACATATTTGTACACTGAACACCACAGCAACCACAAAACACTGAGCACATATCCAGAAAAATGAGTGTCCAACAGAAAGAATATAAGGATAAACTATTACAAGTTTCTAGACAGAATGAAGCTGAAATCTCCTACCAAGCTCATTACCTGACTCCCACAGGGGGTGCTCCCCTACCCATATACGGCTGAGTAATTTGGCAGAGGTTGGTAATAAGACTGTAAGGTCTACCCTTATCACCGAGACAAGACAGCAAAAACTGTCTCAAAAAGAACACAACCAGACAGCTGCAGTTCCATCTCTATTAACGGTTCCTCAGTAATGCACTTTCTGAGCCCTTTCTAATAAAGAACAGCATGAAACAAGGCTGAGTTCTCGCTCCAACCCTATTCATAATCTTTTTCAGCATGATGCTCCAAAGGGCCACAGCAGACCTCGATGATCAGGACGGTATCTACATTCGATACTGTACTGATGGAAGCCTATTCAACCTAAGGCGACTGAAGGCCCACACCAAGACCTTAAACCATCTTGTCCGGGAGCTGCTTTATGCTGATGATGCCGCCCTTGTTGCCCACACAGAAGCAGCTCTGCAGCATTTAACATCCTGCTATGCAGATGCTGCTGAGCTCTTTGGGCTGGAAGTCAGCTTAAAGAAGATGGAAGTTCTCCATCAACCTGCACCTCAGGAAGTCTTCCATCATCCCCATATCACCATTGGCCAATCAGAGCTCAAATCAGTTCAGCAGTTTAATTACCTAGGTAGCCTCATCTCCTCAGATGATAAGATTGACGGAGAGATAGACAACAGGTTAGCAAAGGCATATAGTGCTTTTGAAAAGCTTCATAAAAGAGTTTGGCGAAATAAACACCTGAAGAAAAACACCAAGATCAGTGTTTACAGAGCCATAGTGCTGTCTACTCTCTTATATGGATCTGAATCATGGGTCATCTACAGCCACCACCTGCGTCTCCTAGAACACTTCCATCAACGCTGTCTCCGCACAATCCTAAACATCCACTGGTCAGATTATGTGACCAATACATCTGTTCTAGAACAAGCAGCAGTCACAAGTATTGAGGTCATGTTGCTGAGAACGCAGCTGCGCTGGGCAGGGCATGTCTCAAGGATGAAGGACCACTGCTTCCCTAAGATCTTGCTTTATGGTGAATTTGCCACTGGCTGCTGCAAGAGAGGAGCCCCAAAGAGAAGATACAAGGACTCCCTGAAACAACATCTCAGCCTCGGCCATATTGACCATCATAACTGGTCTACTCTGGCCTCCAATCGGGAGGTCTGGAGACACACCATCTGTAACACCACTGATGTTTTTGAGAACGCATGCAGGATCACTCTTGAGGAGAACAGGCAACACAGAAAGAATTGTGCCTTGCAGAATATACCATCTAAGGAGTCTTTCTGTTGTGCCTTTTGCAATCGGACATGCCCATCTCGGTATTGGCCTTTTTAGCCACCAACGCGCTTGCAACAAATGTGGGTAGAGCCCTTCCCAAATCTTCGTTCGTGAAGCCCAGCCATGATGATGATGATGATTAATGGCTCTTCACCAACGCTCCCAAGGAAAGCAGTTATGTCCCAGGATGGTAACTCACCGTTTTAAGTATTTGCAGAAACACTGGAGTTCCTGAAGGGTTTCCTTGGCAATCTGGAAAATCTCATCCTCCAGAGAGAGTTCCATGAAGTGACCACACACCTCCTCTGAGCACCGGGCAATACGGGCTTGCCGGTCTCTTTCTAAGGCACATCTAGTTCCAAATAAAACAAACAAAGACGTCTAGCGAAGTGAAGACCTGCAGCAAATGCCAGTTCAATTGGCTGAGGTGCAAACAGGGAAGACCATGACATTTAGGAAACCTTTGGGAAAGCAAACCACAGCACACAGCATGTTGTACCATACCTTAACTCATTGGTTGAAGCTTCTTCAACACTCTCCTTTATTACTTCTTCCATTAATTCCATACCCAGCAACTGGCTCAACTGCTTTATTAACTGTTCTCTTTCCTGCTTTTGCCTGGAAGGACAGAGAAAAGACTTACACAAGTGAAAAAATTTACACTGGCAAACCTGGCACTACACACAGTGTCAAACAGCTAATTTCCCTAAAACTGAGTTCCCACTAGCTGATTTGTAAAGATAAACAGCCTTGCATAGGGCCAGGTTTTCCTCAAAAATATTGATGACAGTGGGGTTCTTTGGGGGAAGTATCTACCCATGAGCAACCTGATCTAGCAAGTGGCATCCTTGCCCATGGCAGGGAGTTGGAAAAGTTCCTGCACACAGCAGGGCCAGGAAGTACATCCCTTTCTTGAAGCTCTGGGTGAATAAAAGTTCCTAAGATTCCCACCCCATCTTTTCACAGTGGCTCTGTGAGGTCACCAAAATGCTAACTAGCAGATCACCTGAGAATCGACACCTTCTACATGATCCCAGGGGAGTTCAAGGTGAGACAGTTCTGCCGGTGTGGCAGAAAGACACGGGGGCTTGAGCACAGGTACAAGGACTCAGGTTGGCACCAGCTGTCCATATGTTGTCCAAGGGTGTCCCCAGCCCACCTCTCTTCCTCCACTCTGCGCCGTTCCTCCTGGACACGCTGCCTCTCCACACTAAGCACGCTTCCAGCCACTTGTCTGAGGATCTCCCCCATCACTTCAGTCACGAGCTCCTCCACAGCAGCCTCCGAGGTGCTGTGCAGAAACAGTAAAATCTCTTTTCAAAGCCAGGAAGTTTTCATTCAAAGCCTCAGGTCTGTGCTTTTCTCACCCACACCTTGCTCTTTGTGGTGGGCTGACTCCAGCCACTAGCCAAGACCCACACTGCTACTGGCTCACTCCCCTTCCCACACTGGGACAGGGAAGAAAGTAAGGAAATAAAAAGGAAAACCACAGATGGAGATGAAAATACTGCAATAGGGAAAGAGAAAACCCCCACAAAGCAAAGCAAAGGCAGGCAGCCACCACTTCCCACCTCAGAGCAATGCTCAGACAGTCTCTAATCAATGTCCACCCTGAAAGCCAGTAACCCCTACCTTCTTCCTCTAACCCAGTTTTATTGCCGACTATGACATCCCATGAAATAGACTTTAGCCAATCTGTTCCAGTTCAGCAATAACCAAAACACTGGTGGAATAATAATTGTTTGGGTCACATCCCACATCTACAACTCTACCAACTGCCCTGGAGAAAAAACATTTATCTGAAGCAAAGCAGTCAGATCTGGACTTGCTTCTCTTGTCGCCCCTTTGGACACCTTCCCTTCCACAACACAGGTTTCTCTGCAAGGCAAGGCTTCCAGAGATTTGGGTGAGCCTTCCCTTAGGCTACCTGGCACGTGACAGAGTGGTAGACATCCAAAGAAAGGTCTGCCTTCCCCTCAACAGCCTCAGTAACACCACCTCCGCTACAGACCTTGCAGTGCTCAGTTTTACAATCTTCACACATGGGGATGCTAAGGCAGGTGGCAGCTTTGGTGACACACTCCAGAAGAACCAGCAAAAAATGCTCTTTACCAGATGGCAGCAGCCACGTAAGCTGCTCCTGCTCTGCCCATTTCTCTGCACTCTCCTTTGAGGACGTCATGCACCAGCCCGTCCACCACTTCGGCGATGTCCTGAAATAAAGCACAGGAAGCAGTTGAAGCAAAGGTGCAGTCCTTACCACAGTGGCCTGGGTGTAAACTTAGAGTAAGGCTCTCTAGCCTTGGTTAGCTGACTGTAATTCACAGCACCACCTGTATTTCTGCTTACAAACTGAGTCAACTTAAGCAAACACAAAAGCCTGGAAATTTTAGACTACGAAATTTTAGACTATCTAAAAGGTTAGTAACAGCCCAGAAACAAAAGCAGCTTTCTGTACTAAGTTCAGGCAAGTCGAGTTAGGAAATCATAACTAAAAAGAGAGAATATTGAGAGAGATTCCTATTTTCTTACTGTAGACTGTCTCTCATTCTAGCTGATTTAATTCCAAATGAGTAGGTCTAACCCCTGAAACGTGGCCACATTTAGGTACAATACGGCAGCTGTGCTGTACAAAGCAACAAAACACCCTGAGATTGGTTCAGCATTAGAACAAACGTGTGGGAGCATGAAAAACAGCACAGGTACACGGGGTACACGTTCAAGATCCAACATTATTGGTCATGTACTCATAAGAAGGAACTTTATCATGTCTCATTTGAAATACATGCACATTCCAGAAAACTAAACTCTGAGAACTCGGTTACCTTTTATTACATTTCACAGACCTTTCCCAAATATTTCATGATGGATTTACGTTTCCCTACCGTGTCTGTGTAGCCAGGCTGAGGTTTTGAAGGGAGAAGCTCAGGTTGAGCAGCAGCCTGGGAGATGGGTTGTGCAGGAGGCAGCCCTGGCACAAGCTGACGAGGCAACAGTGAGGGCAGAAGATGAGCCTGGGGCTGGATTCTTACTGCTGCAGCCTCTAAATCCACACCTCTGCTTTCCACTCTTCCTTCTTGGGAGGGGAGAGAAGAAAAATTAAGGAAAAGAGGTCAGTCACAAACAGAAGCAAAACTGTTATCTTCAAAAGCTGACTTGCTTGATGAAACTCATCAGGCCATATAATAAGACTGTAACAGAAGCTTGTCACCTTAAAGTTAAAAACATAATTATATCATAGAAACTAATTTCTGTTTATGAATATTTTATACAAAACATTCAAAAATTGCACTGCATATTACCTCCAGTACAAAGCACATATATTTCCAACAAAACAACTGTTTCAAGTCAAGCACACCTCACCCCTACACACAGTATTTGTATTTTCAGCAAGGACAGAAAAGCATACACTCAGCTAACATGAAAACCAACATGATTGGGATACAGTGGGAACAAACAGCTGCAAATAAAAAACGTGCAAACTGCAAAGGGAAGCTGGTGTTCTGGAGTAGGCAAATATCTCATTTTTTCACCTACGTTGGCAAAATTTGGCTCAATTCTCATAGTGTGTTTCCTGAACTGGGAAATTTTATTGGTTGTTCTTGGCTTTTACAGATACATAGAAACAGTTGAGTAATCTGGTCTAGTGGAGGGTGCTCCAGCCATGTCGAGGGGCGGGGGGGGCTGGAACTAGATAAGCTTTAAGGTCCCTTCCAACCCAAACCATTCTGTGATTGCGATTATGATTTATACTTTAATGTTTTTGTTACATTCAGATTTCCAGGCAATTTCAAATCCTATCAGCCAAGTTTCTCCTCACAGAGCTGACTCAGCAGCATGTACCTGAGCAATACCTAAAATGCATGTTTGCTCTCACCTGTTGTTTCCATGCTGGGTTTTTGGCTATTACCAGCTTGATCCACAGAGGTGCTTCCACCGATGTACTTGTTCTGTCCGTTGAAGCTGGACACAGGCATGTGGTGGGGCACTGAGGGCAAAGGCCCCCCGTTCACAACCTCCCCAACTGAGACAGTGAGCTTCTGGCTGACAAATACGGACTTCCGAGGTTTGGGTAACCCATCGGGCTCAAGGAAAGCAGAGCGATTCAGCTCCACATAACCCCTGGGGAAAAACAAAAATAACTGCCAGGAGTACATCCCCAAAGCTCCAGCAACCTACAGGTTTTCAGTTTGGAAATATATTGCTTCAAAAGAGAACACTGACAGGAAATAGACCACTAATGGGGTTTTTTTCCTTCTCCAGTCTCTTGAGATTCCAGGTTTGGACGATCACACAATGTATGGATTTCCATGGCAGACCTGTGAACCGCTGGCTTCCAACATCTGCTAAAAACTAGCCTGCAATGTTCAGCTTCATCCCACCCTACAGGAATCACCATAATGCCAGTTTCCCAAGAAGCAGAACTGTCTTCTCATTTCTAATAGAGCTGCAGTTTACAACAATTCAACTGCAAAACAAGAACTTAGACCAATTTTTTTCCTACTGGTTTATCTTCAATGTCTCCTTCTAGGGAAGAAGTCCTTGGAGCCCAATGGAGACTGAGCTCAACATGCAGTTTTTCCTTTGGGGAAAACATTTTTCTCTTGTTTTTACCACCCTCCACAAGGCTGAAGGAATTTTGATCCTTGAAACCCCTTGTCATCTTATCAAGCCAAGGAAAATAAAGAAGCCAGTGCCAGGAGTACCAAAAAGAGTTGTGGGAAGTCTTCTCTCCTATGAAGACAGACTAAGGGAGTTTGGATTGTGCAGCCCAGAGGAGAGAAGACTCTCCAGGGAGACCTGCCTAAAGGGGTTCTGAGAGAGCTGGAGAGGGACTTTGGACAAGGGCAGTGCCAGGACAAGGGGGAATGGCTTCCTACTGCCAGAGGGCAGGGTAAGATGGGATATTGGGAAGAAATTCTTCCCTGTGATGGTGGGGAGGCCCCAGCACAGGTTGCCCAGAGAAGCTGTGGCTGCCCCACCCCTGAAGTGTCCAAGGCCAGGTTGGATGGGGTTTGGAGCAACCTAGTCCAACGGAAGGTGTCCCTGCCTGTGGCAGGGGGTTGGAATGAGATGAGAGCTTTAAAGGTCCCTCTCACCTCCAACCCTTCTGGGATTCTATGAAGCAGCTACAGGGATACCAACCCCTTTTCTTGAGGGAAAGATGCAAAATTAAAGAACTTTTCACAGTTACAGCAATAAAAACTATATTAAAGTTTGCACCCATCAGTATTCCAGTGCTTTGCCTAGAGAGCTCAGCCTCTACTCTTCGCCTGTTCCTTTTTTTTGGATCCAAACTTCAGGAGCAACTCCCCTACATTTAGCCCTTTGCCTGACATCAGTCTGAGCCCCCCAGGGATCATTTTCCTCACACTTACCCGTCTGATACACTCAGGCCATAATAACTTATAAAATCAGATGCCTCCTCACAATCTTTGAACAGCAGCATGCGGACCAGGTGGTCCAAGGGAAACGCTGTACATCTTTGGGTGCTCACAGTGTAGGCAATATTAAGGGATTTGAGACCATCTTTACGAATCTGGTGGAAGAGAAAAGGAAAAGCCACATAACTACCAAGAAAAAACCCAAAATGCAATATAAAGCGAACAATAAACACGAAAATCACATTTAAATACATCGATACTTTGTCATCAAATACCCACACCAAAAACTATTCAGATTTAACTTTCTTTTTAAATTCTATGCACTTGGCTTTCCAGTTTCTGTTCCTCTTTCATGACACTCATTTTTGAGCGTATCCCTTTGTGAATCTTGTGCTGAAAAAACACCTTGCAAGGGCTTCTGATAGTGCAGGTTCATATTTGCTCTGCAAGATTCCCAGGCCTGTTTCTCTGCTTCCCAATTACTTTTTTCAGGGGAAATACATTTTGTGGTGTGCTGTTGGGAACTAGGCGAACTACCATCAGACCTTCGTGATGCAGTCATCATCACTTTGTATAAGAAGAAAGGAATTAAATCAGATTGCTCAAATTACCGTGGTATTACTCTGCTCTCCATTGCTGGCAAAATCCTGGCAAGAATACTCTTGAACAGACTAATACCTGCTATAGTAGAAGGAATTCTACCTGAAAGTCAGTGTGGTTTCAGAGAAAACAGGAGCACCACAGATATGGTATTTGTTCTCAGACAACTGCAAGAGAACTGTAGGGAACAGAACAAAGGTCTCTATGTAATCTTTGTTGACCTCACCAAGGCTTTCAATACTGTGAGCAGAAAAGGTCTATGGCAGATTTTGGAATGTTTAGGTTGTCCCCCCCAAGTTCCTTAAAATAATCATCTCACTCCATGAGGATCAGCACGGCCAAGTCAGATATGGCAATGCACTTTCTGAGCCCTTTCTAATAAAGAATAGCGTGAAACAAGGCTGAGTTCTTGTTCCAACCCTATTTACAGTCTTTTTCAGCATGATGCTCCAAAGGGCCACGGCAGACCTCGATGATCAGGACAGTATCTACATTCGATACTGTACTGATGGAAGCCTATTCAACCTAAGGCAACTGAAGGCCCACACCAAGACCTTAAACCATCTTGTCCGGGAGCTGCTTTATGCTGATGATGCCACCCTCGTTGCCCACACAGAAGCAGCTCTGCAGCATTTAACATCCTGCTATGCAGATGCTGCTGAGCTCTTTGGGCTGGAAGTCAGCTTAAAGAAGATGGAAGTTCTCCATCAACCTGCACCTCAGGAAGTCTTCCATCATCCCCATATCACCATTGGCCAATCAGAGCTCAAATCAGTTCAGCAGTTTAATTACCTGGGTAGCCTCATCTCCTCAGATGGTAAGATTGACGGAGAGATAGACAACAGGTTAGCAAAGGCATACAGTGCTTTTGGAAAACTCCATAAAAAAGTATGGCATAATAAACACCTGAAGAAAAGTACCAAGATCAGCGTTTACAGAGCCATAGTGCTGTCTACTCTCTTATATGGATCTGAATCATGGGTCATCTACAGCCACCACCTGCGTCTCCTAGAACACTTCCATCAACGCTGTCTCCGCACAATCCTAAACATCCACTGGTCAGATTATGTGACCAATACATCTGTTCTAGAACAAGCAGCAGTCACAAGTATTGAGGTCATGTTGCTGAGAACGCAGCTGCGCTGGGCAGGGCACGTCTCAAGGATGAAGGACCACTGCCTCCCTAAGATCTTGCTCTATGGTGAATTTGCCACTGGCTGCTGCAAGAGAGGAGCCCCGAAGAAAAGATACAAGGACTCCCTGAAACAACATCTCAGCCTCGGCCATATTGACCATCATAACTGGTCTACTCTGGCCTCCAGTTGGGAGGTCTGGAGACACACCATCTATAACACTGCTGCTTCCTTTGAGAACACACACAGGATCACTCTTGAGGAGAAAAGACAATGCAGAAAGAATTGTGCCTTGCAGAATATACCATCTAAAGAGTCTTTCTGCTGTGCCTTTTGCAATCGGATATTTCTATCTCGTATTGGCCTCATTAGCCACCAGCGTGCTTGTAACAAATGTGGATAGAGCCTTCCTAAATCTTTGTTTGCGAAGCTTAGCCATCATGATGATGATGATGACATATCTGTACACAGCTATGGGGGGAAAAAATGCCAAGAAGAACATTTTAATATTTGCCTTTTATATCACAGCAGAAAGCTCCTGATTTTAATACTTCTGAAGAAGTAATAACATTATTTTTAAGGCTCAATATTTACTAAGTTTTCTTCTAAATCCCAGATTGTTTTACTCCTTAATACTTTAAAAAAATATTCTTTTTCTCACCTGGTTGAAATAACCATGTAAGAGACAAGCATTCAGATAGGAAGCTGTTTGCACAAGCTTGAAAAACCTCACGAAGTTGTTGCTGTTTAACGCAGCAAAAGCTTGAACTGCAAATCTAACTTCAGGCGAGTTTCTAACCTCTGGATGAAACTGCTGAACTTCTCTGTGGAGACAAAAGACAGTTAATATTGAAGCAAAAGGTTTGTCTCTATCACAATTCAACAGCAACCTCTAACAACACAGAATTAAAAACAGGAGCATTACAATTTGTCTGGACTTAATCCTAAACTCAATTCTTCCCAGAGGCAAAAAGAGAAAACAAGTGGTGTCTTGTTCCCACCTGAGAATATCCCCCTTGTTGAGATTCAGCAAGACATTATAACCTCGGAACTCTGCTTCACTCTTGCAGTAAATTCCCTTGTTAGCCAGGTCCTGATACATCTCCTTCAAGCTCTGCAGGCATTTAGTCATGTTCTCATTGTTGATTTTGGCATCAAAGGAAGACATGGGCTCTTCACACAAGTGGTGAGCACAATGGATGTGAAAGCGAGTGCACTTCTCAATCAGAGACACCATCAGCGGGTTGCAGAGATGTTGCTGGGTTATATCCTAACCAGAATGATAAAGAATTACATATACTTTTACACAAGTTGAAGACCAGTCACCTTTGGAAAACCTATTTCACTGTGCTTTGAGTCACCCTGCAATTCAAAATGTTTGCTTCACTTTTTTACAGCATGATGTGATCTTTTACTTTCTATCACCAAAAACCTCCATCCACAGTGCTTACCTTTCTTATTCCACGAGTTCTGTTCCAGACAAAGTCATACCACTCTCGGTAGTTTCCTTCTCCTTGATCCATAATGTTTGTCACTAAATAGTCCATGGTCATACTCAACACCTCAGAGGGTCTCAATTCATGGGGCAAAGGTTCCTCCTGATCTGCTGAAGACCTGCTATATTCCTTGATTGCTGCCGCATGATCTACCTGCAAGATGTGGAGAAAACAATCAAAATCCAAGACATATGGATAACTTTGCAGGAGTAAAGAGGATTTCATCTCATCTATGCCATCACTTCAGTAAGGAGTAGATTTTTAAAGTCTTAGTCTCAAACTCATAACCTTCAAGACAACATATTACATATATGTTGTAATAACCGTTACATATAATTACGTAAAATATGTAATTATAGTTTTAGGACTATAGTTCTAAAAACTTGTCTAGCTAAATAAAAGACAACTTAGAGCGAAAAAGCAATTCTCTAGCCTTCTTGTTTTCCAATGGAGAACTGAAAGGCATTAATGAAACAGCCTACAGAATTTTTCCACCAAAATTAACCCTGTAAACAACTAAACAACACCGATGGCTTCAAAGAGCAGCAGAAAAACTGATATCCTGGGAATCTCATACCTTGTCAGATCCTAGAAGCAATTCAAAGATGCTGAGCTGGTTTCTTGTCTCCCTCATGTAACGCTCCTTTTCAGGACACATGTCTGGGCAAGTGCCAACAACAGTTTTTGCTTTGTCAAGATCAGTCCTTTTTATTCGAGCTAAAAAAAAACCCAAATAATTGAACAAACACTAAGCATCCCTTAGGTTTGGTTTTTTCTTCGTGACAAGCTATTACTTTGATGTGCCAAAAGAGCCCTGAGCACACAAGGCTATACCCACACGTTGATGTACTCAGAAATGCACAAGGATGGGGTTCCCCCCACTCTGGGGCCTGTCCCAGGGTTGCACATATTGAAGAGTTTTGCTGAAAAGACTGAAGCTTCTAAAAGATACCCAACGTTCTGTGTCCTAAGTAAGCATCAGCAATTTCAAAATTCCACATCAAGTGGAAGAGAAATTTGTTTGTAGGTATTAAAAAAGAGACCTTAAATTAGAAGTAAGGTCAGTTTTGAACCTGCAAGAAAGGATGGAAGGGTTTACAACCAGCACTGTGAAACAACGGACCATTTCTTGAAATAATTACCAGCTGTGTAATAGTTCAAATTTAGAGAAACACTAGAGGCCCTGGCACAGGTTGCCCAGAGAAGCTGTAGCTGCCCCACCCCTGGAAGTGTCCAAGGTCAGGTTGGATGGGGCTGGGAGAAAACTGGGCTAGTGGAAGGTGTCTCTGCCCATGGCAGGGAAGTGGGACTGGATGAGCTTTAAGGTCCCTTCCAACCCAAACCATCCTGTGGTTCTATGAAATGCAGTTTGGGTCACTTTTAAAGAGCCTGTAGAGATGGAAATCTCCCTGCGTGCTCTCCTTCACAGAAGATGAACTGTCTGTCCTTCCCTTTACACAAGAAATTGCATGTGCAATAAGTAAAACAGATTTTTGTGTATTCTACAAGAGAAAAAGTGATGGACTAGGTGAGTATTTTACAGACTGCTCCATGTTAAACTCCCATTTCCATAGTATCACAACAGCTTTTCCACAAACCCCAAACCCTTACTTTTTTCCAGCAGAGCAGCAGATGTTACACTCATCAACTTGTGTAATTACCTTGCCGCATGATTTTGTCCCTTTGGTCCAAAAGCCGGTATCTTTCTTCAGATGTCTCTGCCATTAATCCCACCAGGTTACCAAGGGATGACAGTGAGGTTCCCAAGCCCTCTGAGCTCTGCCCTTCAGAACTAGAATCAAACAGATCTGCTTCAAACTGCAGCACCTTTCGAAGACCAGGCTTCTTTGCTGGAGAACTAAAAGAGAAGGGTTTTTTTAGCAATAATAATACACTAGTGCATGCCTTGTCTTAATCAGTGCACTGTTCTTCAGGATGCCAGCATTTGTTTAGAAGAGTATTTTGTCCACAAGGCAACATATCTCAGGAAGGACATTGAGGTGCTGGAGCAGGTCCAGAGGAGGGCAACGAGGCTGGTGAAGGGACTCAAGCACAAGTCCTATGAGGAGAGGCTGAGAGAGCTGGGGCTGTTCAGCCTGGAGGAGGCTCAGGGGAGACCTCATCACTCTCTACAACTACGTGAAGGGAGATTGTAGCCAGGTGGGGGTTGGTCTCTTTTCCCAGGCAACTATCAGCAAGACAAGAGGGCATGGTCTCAAGTTGTGCCAGGGGAGGTTTAGGTTAGAAATTAGAAAGAATTTCTTTACAGAGAGAGTGGTCAGCCATTGGAATGGGCTGCCCAGGGAAGTGGTGGATTCTCCGTCCCTGGAGATTTTTAAAAAGAGACAGGATGTGGTACTTAGTGCCATGGCCTAGTAACTGCAGCGGTAGTGGATCAAGGGTTGGACTTGATGATCTCAGAGGTCCCTTCCAACCCAGCTGATTCTATGATTCTATGATATCAAATAAACGAAGTACATTTGGATGTGCTAAGGTTGTTCTGAGCTAACACCAGCACTGGGAGTTAATCTGGTTAAATCCTCAGCACTGCCCTCACAATGCTGCCAAGCATTTCTGGACTGTGGGGAAAGCCTCAACCTTTGTGCAACAGAAAAGGTATTACTGAAAGTGTCTTAGAGAAGACAGAAACAGATGGTTCTTACAGCATTTCTTGATCACTGTGGTACAGCAGTTTGTATTTTAAACTAGGAATTGACCTGCTGGCATGGGGAAAAAAAATAAAAAAAACCCAACAAATGCTTTTCATAGCAAGAGACATTATTAAAAGATTTTACAGGACAAACATTCCTTTTAACTTAAGGAACTTTGATTCCTTCACAACACATTACTGATTTTAGAATTATATGACTACACGTATCAAATTACTTCTGTCAGACTAGACACACCATTGACTATGACAGAAAGACAACAACCTTGCCACTTCTGTGTCTGCCACAAAACAGGAGGATTCCTGTGCAGACTACTGACTCCAAGGGAGACAAGACAATGATCCAAACTGCTCTGAAAAGGGGACTCTGATTCTACAGAACTATGACTGCCTACAAAGGAAACTGCTCGCTTCAGGAGCTTGTTGAATCACGACCAGTGACAGTGTCACTACTGCTTGGTCCCAGCAGCTTGGTCTCTGCATTGTTTCATTCAATTCCCTCATGCCTCAGTGCTGCAGGTCCTGTTATGTTGTTATGGACAAAATATTAAAAAGAAAATACAGAGACCAAAGTGAAAGACCTTAATACTCAGCTAGGAGCATCCTTCTGACCTGAGAGCTTGTAATGCAGACAAACCAGAAGAGAAGGGAAGCAACACTCCCTGACGAGAACATGACTGTTTGGCACACACTGATCATAGTTTTTCTCTGTGCATCCCGTTTCCTGCCAGGTGGATTCCCAGAGAAGCAGACATACCTTCTCCCAGGCATGACACTGCTGGCAGAGGATCTTATTAAAGGTTTTCGAAGCGGTGAATGCTGATAGCTTTGCTCTTCACTGCTTTGTCTTCCTTCATCTTCCCCTGCTTTCTTTTCCTTGGATGAAAATTCTCTTTTTGCTGGACCTGAAATGACACATAAACATGAAATCTGCCAAGCAATTTAAGCAACACCTCTTTTTGGCCCCTTGGAGGTGGGGTGGTGAGTAGTTTGTTTAAACAAAAATACTATTGGAAAATAAAACTTAAGAGTCAGTTTTGTACATGCATACAGAACTTCCAGGACAACTTGTACTAGGAGCTGCACCAAGTTAAATTTCTATCAATTACTATCAGAGTCACTGTTTATGAGAGTATTTTTCAATAAAATACCACTTATCAATAACACCAATTGTCAGCAGATTGTCAGTAAATGAAGTCTGATCATCGTTCCAAATTCTTTAGGTTTGGATATAATCCACAGGTCAGAACTCCCTACAGGGATACAACATCCATTTCACCTGTGCAATCACAATTCCCCGTGCTCCTCCCAAAGCATTTTAAGTACTTAGGTACCCAAGCTCACACTAAGGTCGGTACAAGTTACACTCACACTTGCAGGAAGGGAAAATTTCTTCTCCCAGGAACAATTTTTAAAGGGGTTGGATTTCTTAAATCCTCTCAGAATAGTTATTTTAGAATGCTGCCGGGGATGTAACACCACAATAAAATGACAAGGGCAAAGAGGCAGCCCTAGAGCTGCTGCTTCAAGATGTTAATTCTCAGGAAGACAATTCTGCAGCTGTTTTCTGGAAGGCAAGTCTGTGGCTGATCAAAGCTGAAGTGAACCCGTCATATGCTGCAGGTGAAGTGCATCCCCAGGCTGGGATCAGGTACACATGCTGCATTCATAAAGCTAAAGAAAGGGAAGCACTTGACAATTCCAGTGTTTGCCTGGGGATTAACAACCTCCTCCTAATCCCAAACAGGGTTTGCAATCAAGGTTTCCCAATTCTAAATTCTGTAGGTTATTCTCTTTTTTGGTTCAAACAGAGTCTAATTGTTGATACACATAACAGCAACCTCAGCAAAACAGACACTCAGCTCCAAGGTACTCCTTAACTTAGTTCTCAGTCCATAGTCTGAGGCAGACAGCAAAGCATTTCAAACTGGGTTTTCTTACACCCCCAAAGAACTCCTACTTCTAGACAGAAGCACAAAGTCAACATCACCATACTCCGGCTGTGCAGCTGCATAAAGGATTCCTAAACTCTCTTCTAAAACTACAGTCATTTCAGGTGTCTTCAGCTCTTCTGTATGGCTGAACAGCATTTTGCTTCATATCAAGCAACAGGTTTTAGACAATGTGAATTTAAGAGAGAAACAGTGCAATTTTCCACCATGATATCTCCTACTCGAGATAATTTTGATATCATTCTCAGTACATCAGGAAAAAAGAAGAGCAGTTAGAATGCTATTTACCCATCACCCAGTAATCTGAAAACACAGACTTACTCGTCTTCTTCTTTTGCCAAAATGTTACTATGTCTTTGTGTAACTCTTTCGCTTTTTTCCTGGCAAGAGCTGCAGAGGCCTGAAAGAAAACAAAAGCAGAGCATGAAAACCTACTGGCACCACAACAACAAAACTCACAGCACAGCAAGAGAAACATTGCCAGAGAAATGTTTACCAATTCCCACAAAATTCTGGTTGCTGCATTTTAGCCTCTCACTTAAGAACAATCAGCTGGACTAGCCCCCGCAAAAAAAATGGTGCTTTTCTAAGAGCTACAGCAAATTTAGGGCACTTGAAACCAAAGGTGTGTTTTTAAGCACAAAACAGAATCAGATCATGCAGTCTCTGAACTGGCTGCTTAACACACCTCAGTGCTGAGACCTGAAAGACCATCCAGTCCCACCCCCTACCAAGGGCAGGTACACCTTTTACTAGCTCAGGTTGCTCCAACCCCCACCTAACCTGACCTTGAACACTTAGAGGAATGGGGCAGCCACAGCAACCTGTGCCAGGGCCTCACCACCCCCACAGGGAAAAATTTCTTCTTAACATCTAACATCTAAGTAATATAAAAGTAACTCCTCTTTTACTTTAAACTGTTTGCCCTTGTCCTCTCCCTACCTGCTGTCTCCGTAAAAAGTCACTCTCCCTCTTTTCTGTAAGCCACCTTTAGGTACTGGAAGAGGTTCTAAGGTATCCCTGGAGACTTCTGCACGCTGAATACTCCCAACTCTTGTGCCGTCCACTTCTGATACTCACGTGATCAAAAAAGTGAAGAATGGCCATTTTCTTATTACGCCTGGTCATGACCCGCCGGACTTTTACAAACTGGCCAAAGTGTTTCTCCAGCACGGTCCTGTCGTTGAGGTAATCAGGGATGTTCTTGCACTGGATGGCCGTCAGCTCGGCGGCAAGCAGACCCCCCAGCCCCTCCGTGCTCTCGCCGCCGCGGGTCCGGCGGGCGGGGGCGGCGGGGGCCGCATCTGTGACGGGAAGGAACACGACAGCAATAAGAAAGAGGGGTGACAGCACTCAGAAATTGGGGCTGCCCCACGACCACCCCCGCTCACCTTCCCGAGGGAGCTCCCGGGCCTCGGCCGGCGGCGGCTCCTCTGCGGCTCCGCGCTCGGGCTCCGCGCCGTCCCCGCGCTCGCGGTGCTCGCGGGCCTGGCTGCGCAGCATCTCCTCCAGCGTGCGGCCGAACAGGGCCCCGCCGCGGGACCGGCTCAGCACCACCGGCCGCTTCTCCGGCGGCGCCGCCGCCCGCCCACCCGCCGCCGCCCGTCGCGGGGAGCGCTCCCGCTCCTCCTTCCGCTTCAGCCCCTTGGCCGCCGGCTCTCCCGGCTCCTCTGGCAGCGCCCGCGGACCCCTGTCCTCCGGCCGGCCCAGCGCGGCGGCGGGCCGCAAGAACGAGAAGGGCTCCCGCGCCACCGCCGCCTCGGGGCCCGGCTCGGGCGCGAAGCCGAAGGGCGGCGAGAAGGCGAAGGCGGCGGGAGCGGCCGGGCCCTTCTCCGCCTCGCCGCCCAGCACCGGCTTGAAGGGGACGGCGGCGGCGCTCTCGGGCGCTTTGAAGCGGAACTCGGGCGCCGCGAAGGCCCCGCCGCCGCCACCTGGCGTCTCACCCGGGCCTGAGAAGCCGCCCAGACTGGTGGGCGGCCTAAAGCTGAACTCCGCGTTCCCCGCCGGGGCCGGCGCCGGGCCCAGCGCGTAGGGTGGCCCAAAGGAAGCGGCGGGCCCGGGGGCGAAGGGGAGGCCGGCGGGGCCGCCGCCGCCGCCCTGGCCGAACACGGCGGATTGTCCGAAGCGCAGCGGTGGCGGGAAGGAGGGCGGGCCGCGGAAAGGGCCCCTCGAAGACATGGTGGACGCGACCGCCCCACACCTCCGAAACAGCTAGGGGCGGGCGGGGCGGGCGAGGCAGGCCGCGCATGCCTAGGACAAGAGGCGAATAGGAGCAGTAGACAGTTGGCCGAGGGGGCGGTTACATGGGCGGGGCTACCGTGGTGGGCGGAGCGATAGGCGGTGTCTCGGGGAGTGGGTGGGCGGGATCTCGATTGGTTCGCGGGCCGGGGGGCGGGGTCTCGGCGGGGCGGTGGGCGGGGCTCCGATGCCGCCATGAGCGTGGTGCTGCGGAACGCTCAGCGCTCTGTGTCCGTGCGCCGGGCCCCGCTCCGCCGCGCCGTATGCGCCCTGCGCGCTGCCCTGGGCGCCTCCCGCTTCGACGTGGGGCTCGTCTGCGCCGGTAACGCGCTGATGCAGCGTCTGAACGGCACCTACCGACAGCGCCCAGAGCCCACCGACGTCCTGTCCTTCCCATTCCACCAGGTCACGGCGGGGGAGTTGCCGCGGCCGCGCTGCCGCGGCGAGTACAACCTGGGAGACATCTTCCTGGGCGTGGAGTACATCCACCAGCAGTGCTGCGACGCCGGAGAGGACTTTGAGGGCGTTCTAGTGGTGAGCGCCGGGCGGGCGGGCGGGCAGGCGCGGCCGGTCAGTCACACAGCGCGCTGTGCTCTCCCCCCGCGCAGGTGACGGCAGCCCACGGACTGTGCCATTTGCTCGGCTACCGGCACGACACGAAACCCGCGTGGGAGCAGGTGCGGAGCGTGCCGGGGGAGGGCGCGGGGGGCGTGCGCGGTCCGGGCTGGCGCAGAGCGGAGCCCCCACTAACTAGGTGCTCTCCCGGCGGCGCTGACCGCGGCCGCTCCTGCAGATGTACCGGAAGGAAGCCCAGATCCTGGAGGAGCTGAACCGCCTTACTGGCTCCCGGCTGCGGCCCCTCACCGCCGGCCTCTTCTGAGGGACCGCCCCGGACGTGGCGTGCGGGGGATGGCGGTGCAGGGGCCCCGTGGTCGCCTCGCCTCGTCGCTGCCGCGGCTGCTGCTCGGCCTGGCCGCGCTCGCCGTGCCGCCGCCGCCCGCCGCCGCCCCCGAGCCGCCGCCCGCCGCCCTCCGCGCCGGCCACGCCGCCTCCTCGCTGCCCGCCGCCGCCGCCGCCCCGCGCACCAGGTGAGCGCCGCCGAACGCCGCCGGGGAGAAGTGAAAAGCCTCCAACAAAGCCTTTTAAGTGCTAATTTATTTCGCGTTCCTTGGTCCTCTTACCATTTTTCCTCAGGCAGAGGGTTCCCAACTATCAGGCTGTAACGTCGTTGTTGATCCTTGGCCCGCCACATCCTGCCCCACTGCAGGAAAGGCTCGTGGCATGTGCCACTTTGATGCCCCGTGAGGAGAACACAGTGGCCCTCCCAGCTCCTGCAGCACACGCTGCTCTGCCTTCCCTTACTTCTTCCCCTTCCACCTTCTGAGTGCCACAAACTCATGAAAGAGGAACAGTTTCCATCCCAACAGAGTTTGCATCATGTGATCGGGGGGTAAATGTAAACCACGTAAAAGTTTCAAGCTCCTCCCCAAAGTAATGGCATTCCTTTTTTTTTTCCCCAGATACCTTTTGTACGATGTAAATCCCCCTGAAGGGTTCAACCTTCGCAGAGACGTCTACGTTCGCGTTGCTTCTCTTGTAAAGACCCTGCGGAAAAGTGAAAACTGGGTGTTAGTCCTGCCTCCTTGGGGGAGGCTTTATCACTGGCAGAGCCCCGATATCCTTCAGGTCCGGATTCCTTGGTCTGAGTTCTTTGATATCCCAAGCCTCAACAGGAACATCCCTGTCATTGAATATGAGCAGTTCCTTGCAGGTGGAGTATAGGATCGTGCAGTTCTACAATTGACTAAATATTTCAGATGGTTTCTTCACAGATTTGTCCTTATAGAGGGCTTTTAGCCTTATATGTGAAATAATAAAAAGGTTTGAGGGGGTGAGAGAATGGCTGGGAAGGAGTTTTACTGAGTTACAAAACCATTAGGATGAAATATTCCAATTATTTCACAACTTCTTTGATGTCAACTTCCTATGGTCCCCAGAGACAGACAGTTAACGAATGTGGTTAAATTCAGAGATTTCTGCCTGGTTTTGACCATAGGTTTGCACTCCCATGGTCACACTGTTGTGTTTGGCACATTACATCATGCAGAGCTGGGTGGGAGTAACAGGTGGTCACATTGCCTGACCCTTTCAACTTTTCTGGCTCACACAGAATTTATTTTCCATTTTTTAGAGAGAAAGCAGGGAAGAGAGAGGAGTGTCATACTGGCGTTTCTAGCAGATTTTTAACTGCAAGTGATGCTAGTTCGTACCTTTCTCATGTGGGTTTTCATGCTCACAAATCCTTTGCTTTGCCTTCTGCTCAGAGTCAGGTGGGCCCTTTATTGAACAGATTTATGTGCTACAAGGCTACGCAGAGGGATGGAAAGAAGGAACGTGGGAAGAAAAAATCAATGAAAGGCCATGCATTGATCAGCTGATGTATTCCAAGGACAAGCATGAGTACTACAGGTAACGCCTAGCAGTCCTTTTGATCTTCTTTTCAGTAGTATTCAGTGAGACAGTTGCCTGCTTTTAACAGAATAGACTGGTGTGGTTGTTGCAATGTTATCTGTGAATCCCTGAATGCTTGGGGTTCAGGGTTTAAAAAAAAAACCCATAAATAATAAGATGTATTGATATGAGAAAATCTAACTTTAGAAAATAGTTGTTCCACACAAAAACAGTAAAAAGGAGGTGGCTGGTTTGCTGGCATTATATATTGTCTTTATAGGATGTACTGTTTATTTTTTTTGTTATGTATATGATGTTAATTTAAAATACGTGCCTGTGAACCAATCCTTGGTGTTCCCTTTTAGGGGCTGGTTCTGGGGTTACGAGGAAACACGAGGCCTAACCGTCTCTTGTTTGTCTGTCCAAGGATCTGCTTCCATTGTGGCGCCCATCCTTCTGAAGAACACTTCAGCACAGTGAGTTGCCTTGTCTTACTATTTATTGTTGTCTCGTGTGCCCACAAACCTATTACCAGGTGTGAAGAGCAGGGGGAGCTTAAAGGCTGTATCCCACTGTTGTGCTACTTCGCTGAGTTGCTGTAAACCATTGAAATTATTACAGAAGGGATTTACACTGTCAGAAATGCTTAACTGTGAATTTGGTGAAGTGCTACAGCGCTAAAATGTAAGAGGAAATAGCCTTTAGCTCCCTTAAATTCTCTCTCAGGTAGCTAAATGTCCTTGCCATCCTGTGTTTGCCTTTCCTTCCTTTACTCTTTACCTGCTGCTGGGTCAAGAGGGAATAAACAGAGTGGAATCGGTGTTTCTCAGGGCGGGATCTCAGATGGTGAGGTGCAGTGCCTGGTCTCCTGTGGCATCCATCCTCACTGCTGTGAGCTGGGTTTAGAGAAGGCAAGCAGCAAGTTTCGTCTTTCTGATGAGAGCAGTGGGGATTTGTAGTACCTCCCACGGGGAGCAGAGGAAACAAAGTGCTGTTTTTTAACAGGAATGTTCTTCTGTTGTAGGAGTTCCACCGTAATCCTGGCCAGTGGCAGCACGGTTCCCTTCTCCCTCCAGTGGGCTGTGGGTTACAATTTGCCTTCTAGAGAACAAATTGGCAGCCTGTCCCTCATTCTCTGTGCTCCCTTTGCAAACAGATCATAGCCTGTGCTTTATCCTAGCAAATGTATAAACACATGGTATAATGTAAATTCTATTCCTAAAGGAACTGCACTCAGTTTTACCATTTTTAATAGGTCAGTGATGTTAGACAGAGCTGAAAACCTTCTTCATGACCACTACGGAGGGAAAGATTACTGGAATGTGAGTATTTTTCAGTTAGCTTCTCTGGACTTTTTACTTGCCTCTGCTAAATATACAGTAACTTCTGTGGGCTTGAGTTTTGCCTCAGGTTTCTTTTCTTGGAAGTAACTTGTGTCTTATGTTTCAGCAAAGTGTGCTAGAGATGGTCCTCAAGCTGCTGTGGATTAATGTAACACAGGAATTTGTCCTCTTTTGTCCCTAAAGACCCAGTGCTGCAGGGCATGGTGTTTAGAAGGCCCTCCCCTGTACAACACATCTGCAATCAGAGGGGAGCAGTTTCTTGTTTAGTCAACCTCAAGGTTAGACTTTTCAAAAGAATTCCCGGAAGTGCTCAGTATTGTCCCAGCTCTCTCCCCATCATCTTCAATGGCAAAATTCCCATGGGTTTCAAGGTAACTGGTCACCTCCCAAGGGTGTATGGTAAAGTAATTCCTATGCTAAAAGTTTTAAGAAAAAGTTAAGGCTTAGCCACAGGAAAATTATGTGGAGTGCTTGATATAATTAAAACTGCTAAGAGAAAATTACTCTTATGATACTACAAAACAAGTTACACAGATCTCAGTCTTGTAAGATGTGAGCATCTGGCTATTCACTTGGGATATAGCATATTTTTCAGAAATGGACCAAACAGTAGTTTTCTAACCTTCTACTTTTCATTGAGAGTGACTTTCCAAACAGAGAAATGCAGCCCATGGATCATTTTTGAGTCTGACTTGTAGTCCTGTAAAAGCAGACCTGAAATCCACGTGGATCCATAACACACATTTCTTAGCAGTGGCACTTTAAATGTTGCCTCAGTGGGTTTGCCTGATGTCCAAACAGAAAGTCACTCACTGCAGCTTTGGCCCAGGGCCTCTTCTCTTTCCATACCCCTCTGAGAAGCATCTTCCCCTTCTCTGTTTCTTTGCAGACAAAAAGGGAGAAATATGGAAAGAGTGGCAGTATCAGACATGCAGATTTGAAACATATTCTTCTAAGAGAAGGGGAACCAGGTACAGAGAGCACACACTTCCTGAAATGTATCAGTGGAGCTCACACATTCACCTGTTTTCTCTTTTACACGTGCTGTTGCAAAATAAGTGTTCACACAGACCAGCTGCTGTCAGGGGAGTGGTTTGTGCCTGGGAGAGGCTCAGCACAGCAATACTGCCTGGGTGCCAAATGTGGCGTGGCAGTCACACAGTCCAACAGGATGAAGCTCAGACATGTTTGACACAAGCATAGCATCCAAAGATGTTCATTGCCCTGCACTGCCATGGGTTTGCTGCCTCTTGGGCATACCATTCATCACACCTCGAGGAAGGTATCCCATGGCCTGACTTGACAGGGAGGAAAAATCTCTCTTTGAACTGCAGCATGAGTGTTCTGCAGCAGACAGCGTGTACATCCTCCCTGATGTCAATGTTTTGCTGGAGGATTTGGGATGGGGTGAAACCACGCCAGCTGGCAACCAAACCCCAGGGAGCTGCTCGCTTACTCCCCCACTAGCAGGATTGGGAAGAGAATTGGAAGGGTAAAAGCTGGAAAATTCATGGGTTGAGATAAAGACAGTTTAATAGGGAAAGCAGAAAAGGCCTGGAGTCTTTTTGTTGCATTTCTTTGGTGCCCATCACACGGTAGACTTGCATAAAATGAAGAATTAGACCAAACTGCCAAGTGTCCTCTGTAAGCAGCGTAAGTGCTGGGATTTCCTTCATTCTGTTGTGTGTGCCTGTTAATAAAAGGGCTATGTATGACTGTGTGTAGTGGTAACTGCATCACAGGAACTTGGAAAGGGTTATTATCCATAGGTTAAGGACATAACCCTTTTTTTGTCACTTTTCCACTGAATTTGACAGGAATGTCTGTGGCTAGATGCTTAATTATTTTTAAAGCAGGTTTTATTCTTACAGGTGTTTTGCAAACTAAAGTCTTTGCCCAGCTTTTGTTTCCAAAAGTGAGGTACATTGCTAGAGTGTTTAATTTGGTATATTATGTATTCTGTTGTGTAAATAACTGCAGTCTACTCCCTACACTTATGTGTTGCAGGGGCAGTTGAGTGTGCTGGTTATAAATGTGATTGTAATTAGAATTAAACAGTTACGTCTCAGATGAAAGGTTAGAAATTGTTGCTTATATTGCTGCATGAACGTGCCAGAAGTTACCACATTCTGAAGTGCTGTGTATGTGCAGCTATCTCCATTTCCTCATTTTTAGCTCTTCCTTTTTCCGACTTGGCCTCTGCTCTTATTCCCCCAGACCCGTCGGAGCATGGTGTTTGCTAAACACCTCCGTGTGGTGGGAGACGAGTTTAGAAGGAAGTATCTTCAATCCACGGACGAGGCAGACAGGACTCATTACAAGGAGGACTGGACACAGATGAAGGTAAAATCATGACAGTCTGTTTCCCATAAGAAATGTAATTTTTACTTCATTTGTGTACCCCTGGCTGTGTGCTGCAGGGCGTGTTGGAAGACACAGGTGAGTCTAACTCTCCTGCTCACACCAGGGCAGACAGGCATGTTCCTTGTGCACCTTCTCCCCGTGTGCCATGAGTTAACGGAGTCTGTTGAGGGGTGCCTGGTTCTGCGTGTCAGATCTTTGCTACCCTCATTTCGGTAAAGGAAACTTGAATTGCTTCTTGCATTCAGTGTCATGAGTGGGTGAGAAGTTCAGCTGCAAACTGCCAGCTGAGGATTTATTTGGTCAAGGAGAGCAGTTTTTGCTTACAAAGACTTCATGCTCTAGTTTCTCTTGTGTGATGCAAGCCATCCGGAGATCAAAATGTTGCAACGAGTGTCCCGAACTACTCCCAGTCCTTATTTTGAAATTTCTTTCTGCAACTAGAGTGATTCAGTGCCTTATCCAGAGATGATGCATTTTGGCCTTTTTGGTGTGAATGTATAGTGGCGCTCTCAAGTTTTAAAGTTTAGTGGTCTTTCTCTCGTAGGTTAAGATGGGCACAGCTCTAGGTGGTCCATACCTTGGGGTTCATCTCAGAAGGAAAGACTTCATTTGGGGTCACAGAGAAGATGTGCCTTCCCTGCAAGGAGCAGTAAAGAAAATTCGCAGCCTCTTGGAGATGCTTAAACTTGAAAAAGTTTTTGTAGCCACTGATGCTGTCGAGGAGGGTAGGTAGATCCCACTCACTTCAGGATTGGTAACTTTTGATAATGAGTGCTACCATTACCACTTCACTTTTATAAACGACTGGGATCAATGCCTCCATCACTGAATGGGAATTGAGCAGGTCTGGGCAGCTGTATCCTTCCAGCTTGAGTAGCTGGTATCAAACCATTCATTTAGTATTTCCCATGGAAGGTTTGACAGTCTCTGCAGTGGGGAATTGGGAGTTGAATTTGCCTATTCCTTCTCCTCTTTCTTCCATCCCACATTTTCTGTTATGATTTCAGAGACTTCTGGACATGCTGGTAGGAAGGGTCCTCTGAAGTCTCCCACCCAGCCTTCCCCTTGGCTGCCCCTGGCTGTGTGTGGCCAAGGCTTAGAAACCCACAATGGTGGGCTTTCCCCCACCAGTCCTTATCCCAGGGCTGCACTCTCATCCCAGTAGTATTGAGGGATCTGTTTTGATACATCATGTTAGAATAACTCTGCAAGGCATGGCACCTGCAGCCTTAAGTTTGCTGCCAAGAAAGGCCTCTCGGTACACCTGCCCTGTAGTGAGGCTAATGGGGCTAATCTGTTCTACCCCTTGCAGACTTCCCCGTGTCCTCAGAATTGGCCCCCTCAGCACTGTGTTCCTGCCCCACCGGTTCCCCTCCCCACCCACCACTCTGTGAATTACTGTGTTGTAAAATCTCTCGGTGGATTTTGGTGTTACTTACTTTGTAAATCTTCACCCAGGGTTTTCTCAAACACATCACATGACCCACAAGCAGCGGGTTGTTCTTCATAATGTCAAGATAAAATTGTGTCTTTCCTTTTCTCAGAGATTGAATTGCTCAAGAAACTGCTGCCTGAGATGGTGAGGTTTGAACCCTCTTGGGAGGAGCTGGAACTCTATAAGGATGGGGGCTTGGCTGTGATTGACCAGTGGATTTGTGCACATGCAAGGTAGTGAACCTGACTTTTTATTTGAGGAACCAAATCTTAATGTCACTGTCAGAAAACTGAATATGATTTTTGACCCAGCTGTAGTTCTTTACAAATCATATAAGATATAAAATTGCGATGTATATAATAGATGTATAATAGTTATATTGTGTATAGAGATGATGATCGTTTCATTATCGTATAATTTCAATGAACAGTAAAGTTCATTGGACTGAAATCAATTACTCGCATTTTAAAAACTTGGTCCCCCTCACAAACCCTTTCTGATCTTTTTCACAGGTATTTTATAGGCACCTCAGTTTCAACATTTTCCTTCCGAATCCATGAGGAAAGAGAGATCTTGGGATTTGACCCAAAAACAACTTACAACCGATTTTGTGGTGAAACAGAGAAAAACTGTGAGCAGCCAACTCACTGGAAAATTGTCTGTTAAATACAGAGAAATACAAGGGCTTCAGTATTCATAGAATCATAGAATCAGCTGGGTTGGAATGGACCTCTGAGATCATCAAGTCCAACCCTTGATCCACTACCGCTGCAGTTACTAGGCCATGGCACTAAGTACCACATCCTGTCTCTTTTTAAAAATCTCCAGGGACGGAGAATCCACCACTTCCCTGGGCAGCCCATTCCAATGGCTGACCACTCTCTCTGTAAAGAAATTCTTTCTAATATCTAACCTAAACCTCCCCTGGCACAACTTGAGACCATGCCCTCTTGTCTGGCTGATAGTTGCCTGGGAAAAGAGACCAACCCCCACCTGGCTGCAACCTCCTTTCAGGTAGTTGTAGAGAGTGATGAGGTCTCCCCTGAGCCTCCTCTTCTCCAGGCTGAACAGCCCCAGCTCCCTCAGCCTCTCCTCATAGGACTTGTGCTTGAGTCCCTTCACCAGCCTTGTTGCCCTCCTCTGGACCTACTCCAGGACCTCAATATCCTTCCTGAATTGAGTGGCCCAGAACTGGACACAGTACTCCAGGGGTGGCCTCACCAACGCTGAGTCCAGGGGAAGAATCACTCCTTGGACCTGTTGGCCACACTGTTCCTGATACAGGCCAGGATGCCGTTGACCTTCTTGGCCACCTGGGCACACTGCTGGCTCATGTTCAGCTTCCTATCAATCCAAACTCCCAAGTCCCTCTCTGTCTGGCTGCTCTCCAACCACTCTGTCCCCAGCCTGGAGCGCTGCATGGGGTTGTTGTGGCCAAAGTGCAGGACCCGACACTTGGCCTTGTTGAACCTCATCCCATTGGAATCAGCCCAACTCTCCAACCTATCCAGGTCCCTCTGCAGAGCCCTCCTGCCTTCCAGCTGATCAACAGTCCCCCCAGCTTAGTGTCATATTGTGAGAGCTCAAAAGAATAAGGAAAAACTATGGGGAAATACCTCCCTTGGACCAAACTGATGCAACCCTGTACTCTCAGTTCCTGCTCCCCTTCCAATAGGAAGGGTGCGACATGGAGGGACTGTACTGCTCAGTCACTCTCTGTCTCTGGACCTCTCAGCGTTTTTACATGGTAGCCTCCTGGGGCAGAGGCAGCTTCCTCGCTCCTGGAGCAGACCTCCCTCTTGGCTGCTACACATGGGTCCCCTCTGGAACTGTGGAGCTGCGTGTTGGGAGGTGGCAAAGCAATGCCCAGGATGCAGCTCTTTAAACCAGATTTGCCTACTGGAGCATTTCTTACCTGTCCATGGTTCCCTGTGGGGGTGCTCCCAAGATGAGCACACACTCCAAGAGGAACCGAGCTGCCACAGGAATCAAGGCAGGCAGGGACTGCTCCTGCTCCCAGGGAAGAGCCTGCAACACCCACCCCTTGGGTACTCACCTTCCAGTGAGGGCACATTGCCTGACAGAGAAAGAGGTTGGCGCCTGGTGGAGCAGGGCCAAAGTACTACTCTCCTGAGGCAACTCTCTCTGCCTCGCATAGCAGAGTCTCCATGGCCAGGCTGCAGGAGCTCAGTGCATTCAGTACATGCTGCTGGAAATCAGGCACGGCTGCTCTCCCTCTCGTGAGGTTGGTTCAGGACCTGAGTTTTCCACTGGTTTGTTTTCACAAAGGAAAGAGACACAAGGGAACACCTTGGCTGCAGTGCTGTGCTCAGAGTCAATCAGCCTCCACATGGTCATGACAGCTCTATGGGCCCAGAGCTCTGACTCAGCGGGCTCTGGGCCACAGCCCCATGGCCTGGGCAGCTGCGAGGGCCCGGGCTGGCCCACAGCCCTGCCCCTGCCCCTGGCTGGCAGCACCCAGCAGACATACCCTGCCAGGGACCCCTTGCCCTCCTTGTCCCCAGCCAGGCCGGCCTGACCCCCTTAGCGCTGTCCCCACCCTCCTGCCCAGGCCTCCAGCCCTTCTGCCGCAGGCACGGCAGATGCCCTGGGACGCGCCACAGCAGCTGGCCAACACCTGGGCAGGACACAGATGGCACTTCCTGCCTGGGACAGGGCTTCTGGCCATCTCCAAGGACCTTTGGCTCAGGGATCCCCACAACTCCAGCCTTTGCCCAGCTGCTCTGCTACAAGTTTGGAGGCTTCAGCACAGCACCACCAAAAGCCAAGAGGACTTAGGGCTCTTTCTCTTCTCACTTAACACCTGGGCAAGTGTTGCTGAGCATGAGGACCCTTATTCCCCTCTTCCCCAACGCCCTGTGCAAACTGGGCACCAAAAAACACTCCTGAGCCTCTGTGTGTGACAAGAAGAATTTTATATTCCCATACTGGGGTAAAGGATAGTGCTTGAAGAGGAGGGGTCTTCCTCACAGGCCCACGTGGCCCAGCAGACACAGCTTCCCACATCAAGCCTCCCCAGAGCTCTGGCAGCACAGCCAGAAACTGCCCTGCAGAACAGGCCGGGTCTTTCAGGCCCTGCAGAGCCAGTCTTGCAGCTGCTGCAGTCTGGAGGATGGAGCTCTCTGGGCAGCTTTGATGATATAGCCGCTCTGAAGCACCAAGCTTGAGATGTCAGGGCTGGTGTCGTTCCTCATACGCTGAAGGGCTGCAACAGGGAGGAACAGAGCCAAGGTCAGAGCCTGGATCTGTGGCAACCCAAGAAGCTCCTCCTGCCAGGGCCATCTCACCCAGTTCTTGCCATGACCAGGAGGGAGCAGGGCCCAACGGGATCAGCCGGAAGGCGCTGGCCACCAATACCCCCCCTGCCCCTGAAATCTCTCTGCTCTGCGAAAGCCGTTCCTCATCCATGCAGGGAGCAGAGCCCTCCAGAACCAGGGCAGGATTGCAGCTCCCTGCCCAGGCTCCGTGCCCCTCCTGCCAGCCCCCGCTGACACCGCGCTGCCCTCCCTCACTCTCGATGATGTCCTGCAGCTCTTTAGGCTGTCCCCGCAAGTACCTCCCGGCCATCCCTGGGAACACAGATCCTGTCAGGGCCCCAGCGGCACAGCTCCCCCCCCCGGCGGCACTGCCGGCCCAGCCACGCACCCTCCTGCCCTGGCAAGGCTGAGCCCGGGGCCTTCCCGCCTCGGCACGCCCCAGGGCTGGGCTGGCACAGGGCGGCAGCAGCCACCAGGGCACTCAGGGCTCCCCAGCACATCCCTGGGCCGTATCCTGCTGCCGCTCCAGCAGCCGGGGCTGGGGCCGAACTGCAGCGGGGTGGGGAGGGACCTTGTGGCTCACCTGTGAACCTGACGACCGCCTCTCGCAGGGGCTCCTGTGGGCTCTCCAGGTACGAGAGTGCCTGGTGCAGGTACTCGGCTGTCGTAGGGTACCTGTCAGAGGCCTTGGTCTGTAGGGGAAGAAAGACACGCAACACACACACACTAGGATGATGAGACACTAGGATGAGCCAGAGAGATGTCTGCCTGCTCAGCGCAATAGGCAGCTTTTTTATTAAGTTCTCTAACTTCTATTTTCCCACACATATATAAATATATTCTTACAACACCCAGGAATGCAGCACCTGCACTCAACCACACAACTCAAGGCTGTGTCCATGGGAACTATCTAATTAGCTCCACTGCTCTCATGGAAAATGGCCCAACACTCTGTAACACTCCAAACCCCTCAAACTTGACCCCACAATTCCCCCCTATTCTGTAGTTGAGCAACAAAGACTGCCCGTATCATATCCTCCAGGGCCCTTTGCAGGAACGACACTAGACAAGGCAGCATCAGCAACACAACTACAACCACCAACTTTTTAGATGTACAAGGCCCCCCTAGTGGCTGTGCAGGGGTTCCTGGCTAGATTCTATCTCCACACAGAAGAAACACTCCCGTAGGAAGTTGACAAGGTGCGCTCACTGCTGGAGTACTCCAAGTCGGATTCTTACCGACACCAGAAAGAACTATTTTTATAGAAAGACGATTCAGGGAACACATCCCGTACCATAGACTCACCACGTACTTGTTCCATATCATAACCTACACGATGATTAAAATACACACAGTCTTTTACAAACAGTGACTCTAAAATACCTAGCTTTTGAAGTGGAGTGTTAACAGACAACACATCATCCCAGCTATCAACATGATCAAGACACCCACGCACAGTATGACAGTCCCATTTCAATAAGTCACACCGTCAGACGACATCCTGCACCAGGAGAGATGCTTCTCTGTCACCCAGAGGAACACTAACAAGACAGGTGTGACATGGCTGCTCTGGATATGCCAGTGATGCACAAAAGGTTGTGTGATTCAGTTTCTTCATTAGAGTCACCCAGACGTTTTGACTGTGCCATGGAGTGAACTTTGGACAGGTCAGGAACTGCACTGACGACTTCCAGGACCAACAGCAGGACGTACATACCATGCAGGTATTCCGCGAGGACTGTATCTGTAGAGACAAACATATCCCTTTCCCCAAGTTATCAAGTCATGTGGATCAGGACCATTGACCAGAGACAAGTTCTGCATCTGCATGCTGTGCTCTGTCCTCAGCTCTCACAGGGATCACAAGATTATCAGTTTGGAAGAGGCTTTTTGCCAAGCACAGCATATTTTTCCTGAAACTCTAAAAGAAGGTAAATAAAGACAATCGCCAGAGAGGTCAAAAGGTTTGAGACATACGAGCTTTGTCTAGCCTAGAGACTGGGGGTTATTCCCTCATTCCCCCTTCTGTTCTGAAGCAATTGCTTCAGGACACCATACACTCTCTCCACAATAACGTGTCCTGTAGAAGAATGTGAAATAACCGTTACATGAGTGATCCTCCACAAAGCAAAGACAAATTTGGACAGATTTACAGACAAAGACAGCTTATTGTTCATACCGCACTTGAGCGGGTGCTCCAGATGTAGCAAAGCACAACAGAAGTGTTTAATGACATAATGGCTTTTTTGTCTAGTATGTGCATTAGCAACACCACATGGGAAAACATGTTCAGTGGACACATGGACATGCTTTAAATTACCAAATTCATTGACATGAGTGTCATCCGATTGCCACATCTGTAAGGCCTTAAGGCCTCAAGGGTAGTACCAAAATAGACAGGAGTATAGGATAATGACAAATCTGGACAAGAGTATAGGCATTACGACAGTCTGGACAAGAGTACAGGCATTATGACAGTCCTAGACAGGAGGCAACAATTCAGTGGCAATAGAATGAGTCAAGCCAAATCGACGTCTGAAAGCTCTGCACCTTGATAAAAACAAACTAATGAGACAAGACAGCTTGCTGGTGAATGTTAGGAACAAGTCTCAAGCGACAGCAAAAACAAGAGCATCTGCTTGGGCATTACCCTCTGTGAGAACCTGGCAAAGAGGTATGACTACAAACTGTAGCACAAAATAAGGAAAGGCCTCTGCAAAAAAAGTTCTCCAGAGCTCCAACAAAACTTGAAAAATAAGACATGGAGAGGGACAATACAACACTGCCTGATAGAGTTGCTGTATAAATTAACAACATATGCGAATCAGTAATAACAGTTAAAGACCGATTAGGAAATAACTGAAAAGCAAGAGTTACAACCCGATGTTCCACAGTTTGAGGAGAACCCTCTTGATGAACAATTTGATGTTGCCAATCCACATTCTGCTTTCCATGCTACCGCAGCTTCACCCATCTTCCTCGAGCCATCCACAAAGACTGTAAGGCCATCAAGGGGCTCTGCGCTGCGTAGTGTTTTTGTCCCAATTGGAAGTTCCCTGAAAAAAAAAACTTAAGAAGGGGATGTGAAGGTAAATGATAAGAAATTTGGCTGTGGAACTCAGCTAAAGCAGCTTGCAATTCATATTTATTTTCCAAGGCACCACTCAAAGTAACGAGATTGTACAGGTACAACAATGCGAGCTGGATTCTGCCAGTACACTCTACACACCTTTTTCTAGCCTCAATGATGATTTGAGCTATGATCTCAAACAATCCAGGAGCAGTTTTTTGAGCCCGATAAGGCAAAAATAGCCACTCTATCATGTGCAGTGGATTAGACCAATGGTCAAACCACTGTACCAATGCCCCAAAAGGAACACTGTGATCTGCAAAAATAAAAAAATTAAACAATTTGACAATGATCAATTCACGAAACAAATTAGAATATAAAACCTGCTCTACCTGCTGGATGTTTGAACTGCTCTTTTGGTCAGTTCCCTTGGTCCTGAGGATTGTCAGAATGTTTGAGTAGGTCAAATAGAGGTGCCAGCTGGGTGTTTGCCAATTCCAAATAGGACCTAATCCAATTAAAGACCCTATAGCTTTTGTATGTCAGTAGAGTTTTGACATTAATATCCAATTGAACTGGCTGAGGAATGACTGCTTTCCGTGTAATTTTGAACCCTAAATACTTCCAGGTTTCCTCTCGCTGCACCTTCTCAGGAGCAACTACTAGGCCAAAGGATTGTAGACTCTTTCTGGTTTCAACTTCCAACACACCCAACTGATCCTCAGTGGCCACAGCCAGCAGAATATTACCTTATATGACAACAAAAGACAGTCGAAAATTACGGGAAGATAATGTTGGATCATAAACCACTGACAAATTATAGGAATATTTTAATTTCCTGGGAGAGGGTTTTCTATGTATAACACTCGTAAGGTTCTGCACAATTAATAGATGGAACTGAAAATGCAAATTTATTTTTTTTTCTATAACTGGGGTCTAACTAGATTGTGAAAAAACAACCTGTCAAATTAATAATAACAGTGGGTTATTCAGCAGGAAGCATAGAAGGGGTCAATAAACCAATGCTGACATGGTAACCATGACCGCACCACCTGTCCTGAGATCATGCAAACAGTCTTCATTTCACAGATTTTTTCTTTATCACAAAGACAGGGATGATTAAAGGATTCTGAGATGGTTCAATGTGATCAGCATCAAGTTGCTCTTTAACAAGCTGTTGCAGAGCCAACAGCTGTTCTGTAGGTATGAGCCACTGCTGAAGTCACACAGGATCCGTACGTTGTAAAAGAAAATTCTGAGCAGTACCTCCTAGTCTCACAACCCAAACCCCTGGTGTGACCACATGCCAGGAGACTGGCCAGGATGTCCGTGCAATGATAGTTACGTCAGGTCCCGAATGCAGAAGTTTGTCTGCCTGGACAACTGACAGCAAGCTCCGAGTATTGTAAAGAGTGCAGGTCAGCTGTGGACGTTGTGCAGAGATCGGCACTGACCAAAAGACTTGAGGTGCATCAGTAGAACCAACTTCTCCATCTCGACGCACACGAGGCTCTGCTTGGGGAACACAACTCAGAAAAGGTACAAATTGAGCTATTTGTGTCCCTTTAGGAATTGTCACTGGAGGATAAGGTGTGGAGACCATAGCACAGATCTGCCTCGTATAGTTAGCATCGGTGATTGCAACATGAACAAAAATCCCCAAAATCCTGCAATTGTGCTACTAGAATGGCTGATTAACAAGGTGGTTAACCCACGCTGCCTTCATACAATGCTAAACATCCACCAGTCAGATTATGTGATCAATACATCTGGTATAGAACAAGCAGCAGTCACAAGCATTGAAAACATTTTTCTGAGAACACAGCTGCCATAGGCAGGGCACGTCCCAAGGATGAAGGACTAGCTGTTTTACGATGAATATTGCCACCAGAATACTGCTGCATGAAAGGAGCCCTGAAGAGAAGACACAAGGAGTCCTTGAAACGACATCGCATGCCTGGCCACAATGATCAACATAACTGGTGTACTCTGGTCTCCAATCAGGAGGCCCTGAGACACACTATCTGCAATGCTGTTGATGCTTCTGAGAAAGGACACAGGATGGCCCTGACAGTCTGCAGGCCCCCCCCCCCCCCCCAACAGGCTGATCAGGCAGGGCAGCAACATCGACAACCCTTGATTTAAACCCTGGAAAACACAGAAAAGCTCAAATGACTCTGCCTCCTACACAGCCCACACAGCTACAACTCATGGGCAGCACGACACATGAAAAAAGAACAGCACCAGGGGAAAGGCTCCACCTGAGATTTAACCTCTATAAACCTCTGAAACAAGGCTGAAATAGAACACCAAATTTTTGTAAGAATCTCTTAGTTAACTTCAGTCCTAATCAAATGGCTAGCCAGACAGAGCTACTCTTGAAATAACTAAAACCTCACCAGTTTTCATAAGAGTGGAATTACTCATGGTGGGAATTTGAAGAGTTCATATACCATCCAGAATAAGGACTCACTATGGTTCAACAGAATCATGTTACACATCTCTGTAAAATCTTGACACCGACAGAAAGTATTTTTAAGTTTACACAGTTACACATTCATGTAGCTTTTCTCTTTCACATATGTAGCTTTTCTCTTTCTCTTTCATGGTTTGAGAACTCCAAAATCTAATTCCCTAGTCCAAACCCCCTCCCACATCTCAACTCAATGGTGAGATACGTTTTTTTTCCAGACACCACACCAGACTCAAAATGGGGGAAAGGAAATGTATTACAATGACTGTACAAATAAATACTACAATACATTATATACAATCTTAATTATCTCTACCATGACATAAGTATTTACAATGGATCAAATCTCTTCTCCCCTCCAAATAAAAGTCCAGGAGGGAAGAAGGAAGATCCTTTCCACTTTCAGAGCAGCAATGTTTCTAAGGCAACAGGTTTTCTTCTTCTCTGCAGCAGCTGTAACTGGATTGTTGTAGCTGGATCTCTTCCAATACACACAAGGGGGTCTCCTTTCACCCCTTTCGGCCCTTTGACTCCAAGTGAAGGTCTCACCCGTGGACTGCCAGCAGGGACAAAACTCGCTTCACCATGGGCATATCACGAAGTGCAGGGGCATCTTTGTGAAAGTCCCTTCCTCAGGGGATTCACCCCTGAGTCAGAACATCTTGGGCAGCTTTCAGTTGAAAGCCTTTGCCTTAAGAGTTCTACCAGAGCTCCTGTGCTCTGTCTCAGGCTGTCAGCTTGGCAGCAATGGCGAGGGGGGGCTAAGGTCACCCCCTCTGCATTCCTTCTCCGTCCCGGTCCAGCTTTCCAGGACACTTTGAGCTTCTCAGCTCTTCTCTGCAGTGCATGTTGCACTTCACCTTCCCTTCCAGGAGGTGAGGGGTCTCCAAGGAGTTTGGGGTTTGTTTTGTTCAGTTCTTACCCCAACTTTCTCTTTCTCTCTGTGTAGAACCTAGTTCTCTCTCTGCTGCTCTCTCTCTCTCTCTCTCTCTCTCTCTCCTTCCAGGAGTTCTCTCTGTGTGCTGCATGCCTGTTGTTGTTGCTTGATCTTATCTCTCCTGGCTCTCTACCACCTTCTCCGGCCAGTGTTGTTTTTTTGCCGCTGCTTCTGCTGCTCACGGTGGAGGAAAAAAAACTTCCAACCTCTCAGTCACAGAGCTCAGTCCAGTTTAACACTGTTTCTGAGTTTCTATAACCCCAGCCGGGGGCTGGAGGGCCGTGGCCTCCCAGAGGGGCTCTTACCCCTTTTGCTCATGGCTTTCACAACATGGCTACCTCTTCTACCACCAACTACAACTACCTTCTCTTCCGTTCTGGTTGTGATATGTTTATATTTTGCAGAAGCACTCATTGGCTAAAACTTCAAGGGTCACCACCCCCTGGGGTTTTACCATTTTATAACTGCAGGGGGAAAACTGTTTCCCACCACCACACAATCATACATGGGTGGCCACCTCAGTCATTCATCATGCACACACACATCGTAAGTTGTTATTGGCTGTGTAGCTCTCATCAGTCTCATAACTTAAAGGGAATTTAAGGCGTATTTGCTAATATTAACTTGTAAATCTTGTACAACTCTCCATGCAAAAGACAAATATGACAGAAACGGACAGGATATTACCTTGGAAATTTTCAACCTTTTTCATAGAGCAAGGACACTCTATTTGTCATAACGGCAACAGAACCACTTCTGCAAGAGGCAGGACTACCCCCTTTTGTCTTCCCTTTTTCACCTTTTCCCGCCCTCTGCCCCCCTGCGTCTCCTGTTTCTCTTGAGCACTTGACCCCCCTGGAAGCAAGTGTTGCTGCATTAAGGGAGCTTTCACTAGCATTTGTCAGAGGACGGGGGAGAGGGAGGACGGGGGAGAGGGAGGGAGGGAGGGGGAGGAGGGGGAATAGAGGTTGGGTTCATTCAGAGAAAAATCAAGAAGAGAAGTCAAATTGCCTTTGCTCTCCTTATGTCACAAGTTGGCTACATGGTCTCCTGAGAAAGAACGATACATAGGAGGGAAGGAACAGCTGCTGATGGACACGTTCCGGGGGAGGGGGGCGTCTGGGGGGGGTGTAAAACAGGGGAGAACGCAGACAGCCCCCCCACTGCAACGCCTGACACCGCGGCTGCCACTACCAGCCCGCCACGCCGGGGCCGGGGCCAAAGCCGGGGCCACTCCGCCCAGAGCCGGCACCTGGGACCGCAGCTGCTACCAGTCCGCTGGCATCCAGGGCTGCAACCACTGCCGCCAGGGCCGCACCACGGCTGCCGCTGCCTGCACGGGCACAGATGGACTCAGTGGCGCTGGAGCCGGACTCAGTGCCACCCCGCAGGCACCCGCAGCGGGCAGACCAGACACGGCACCGTTCGGAGGAGACATAGAAAACTCCTCAAGGTGAAAACCAGTCACCGTGTCCACAAGATCATCTCCCAGTCCATCAGCAGCACCTTCATGCTGTAACTGTCCATGATCATCCTGGACAAGTGCTACCGAGTCGCTAGCAGCGCGTCCATCTTGGCGAGGCTGCCCGGCTGCCCCCAGCCCCTCTCCGTGACCTCCGGTCCCACTTCGGCTCCCTTCGACTCTGCCTGGCCCCTCTTCTTTAGCACTCTAATGTCCTCCCAGGCAAAGCAGCCTCTCTCCCATTCCGAAGACACGGAACTAACAAGCGACATAACTTAGCTTCATCGCGTCTAACACCAAAACGCCGTAATAAAGCTTTCCAGGCAATAAACACATGCCTTTCGTTTGCACTCATGGTCTACCCCCATGGTGACTAGGAAAAAGTTCTCAGGAGCTCACCTGCGCCTTACCAAGTGCCAGATGCACCCATGCCATGGCCTGTAGGGGGTAAAGGGAAATGGGACAGGGCACTGCAATCAGGGTCTTGACACAGTTGAGGTCTCAGGAAGCAATGCCAATTTATTGAAGCAAACAGGCGCTTATATAGAATGGATTCGGGGAGTGGACTCAGGCTTAGGGAGGAGCATGAGATGGGCAGTTCAGGGAAAGCAGCGATTGCGGGAACAGGGAAAGAAGGGTGGCAACCTTGGGTCTCTAGGGGAAAGGGCCAATGGGAACTCTCTCTGCATTGCAGCAAACTGTAGCCAACCAGGTGCAGAGGAGTGGGAAAGCAGGGGAGAACAAGGGAGTAAACAAGTTTTGGAGGGAAAAGTGTGAGGGGAGAAGGGGACAATATGGAGGGTATAAAATTTTTAACAATAAACTGGGGTACACAGAACTTCACAACAATATAACAATAAACTGAGGTAAAACAGAGGAAAAACTGTCCGTCCGGTGAATGTCCAATCCAGCATAAGAATGTCCCTTTAGTTTTCATATATTTTTCTCCACACCTGGTATTTCTCCCATTCTGATTCTTCCTCTACCCCATCTCCCCCTTTTTTGTTATTTAAAGTAGCAGCGTCTGCAGTCACACTGTGAATAAGCAACTTGCGAAAGCACACAATAAAGCAAGGTAAACAGATGCACAAAGAAATGATAACACACAAAGACAATATAGACAAAATGATGATCTTACGGGACCAGATGGGTAGGGATGGGAGTTTTAGCCAATCAAAGATTCCGTCTAATCCTTCATCTCGGGATTGATGTATGTCTTTTACCAGACTTTTTAACTGATTTATACTCTCATGAATGGACTGAGAGTGGTCCGAGAAGTTCATGCAACACATACCTTCAAAATCTTGGCACCTGTGACCGTGCGCCAAGAGTAAGAAGTCTATGGCTGCTCTATTTTGGAGACTGACTTCTTTGAGTTTTTGGGTATCTGCCAGTAGACCCTCAATAGCTTTGGTAGTAGCATTGGCCTCCTTGGTCAGCCAGCAACCAAGGTGGGTTAGAAAGGAAAGGGCATGGGCTGTTCCTATCCCGGGGATAGGGAAGGATGCCCAGAAATTTTTCATTTGGGACCATATGTGGATGTTAGAATCACAGTCTGCTGGGAAGAGTAGAGGGGGTGGCAGGGTGATGATTCCATCATCCACACGTGGTGCCGCATTGATTCGTGGAGGGGTGACTTGGATTTTCGGGGTGGTTTTGAGGGTTTTTGAAGTGGTTTTGGGTTCTGGTTTAGGGAACCTCCAGTCTTCCAATTCTTTCTGGAGGTTGGGGAACCAACCTCTCTTAGTGTGGAGGGACCGTTTAACATGATTTTTTGGAGAAACAAATTGATCTGTCAATTGGAATTTCGCTGGGTTGTATAGTGCCAATTTTCCTATTGTGCAAGGACCCCCTTCCGGGTAGGCAGGAATACCCTGCCATGCCCGGTCCCCACACAACAGGAAAAATCCTCTCGGTAACTGCATGTTCTTGGGGACATGTTCTGTTGGTACTGTAGTGACTAGAGAGTTGTTGCACCACGGCGAAATGGTCCCTCGGTAAATTGGTTTATATCCAGTTACATTATGAGGGGTGAACAGAACTGGTTGAGTGTAACGGTGGAAAATAATACAACTGACAGTGGGTAAAGAACCAAGTAAATCAATTTCTTGAGGGGGAATGTTGGTAAAGGTCTGTGCTGCTATAACCTGCGCTAAGTTGGGTGAGTTTAGCGGTAGGGACCCCATGCTTCGGGTTTGGGACACAAATGTATTCCATTCAACACCTGAAGTTATAGGAATTCCTACTAAGCAGGTTTTAAAGGGGTTACTGGCGCTGGTCAAGGCCAGGCACAAGGTGTCCGTGCCCGTGGCCTTGGCCAGCGTTACCCACAAGTTCTCTGAAGGTTGGTTCATCCAATCTCTTAGTGGCGACATGATGGTGTGAGGAATGAGTTCGATGATGATACTCAGGGAGGTGTAGAGCGGGAGTGCTTGCATCTTCCTCTTTAGGTCTGGAAGATCTTTATCCGCTTAGCGGGGACCCACTTTGGCCCTTCTGGACCTGAAATACATGCGTAGCCCTTTCTCCAGGTAATCAGGGGGAAAGGGCCCGTCCATGTCTCCGTTAGCAGGTCTTTATACATAACTTTTGCTTTTAATGATGATGGTGAAGAATCTGATTTAAAGTGTCGGTCTATGGGACTTCTGTTTAGGTATCAGATTCCTCCATCATGTTCAAAAAATTTAAAACATACATTACCTTTTCCAATCTGTCTTGGGAGGATAAGCCAATACTCCCCCTCTTTTGTTTTTTGAGTAAATTTTTGATATTTTGGTGGGCACGCTCTAATATGCCCTGCCCTGTGGGATTGTGAGGGATTCCAGTAGTATGGTGCACCCCCCATTGCTCGAAGAACCTTTTCGTGTCTGCAGACACATAGGAGGGTCTATTATCTGTTTTGACTTGTTTGGGGACACCCATCCTTGCGAATGCAGAGAGGAAATGTTTCTTGACATCTCTGCTTTTTTCCCCAGAATGCGCGGTGGCTACGGTCATCTTTGAAAATGTGTCAATAGACACATGAACATATTTTAGTTTGCCAAATTCAACCACATGTGTGACATCTGATTGCCATATCTCTAACGCTGACAATCCTCTGGGATTGCTTCCTTCTGGCATCACTGGTGTGATTATTTGACAATCAGGGCACATTTTTAAGATCTCTTTAGCTTAGGACAATTTTAAACCAAATTGTTTCTGTAACGACCATGCATTCTGGTGGAAAAACTCATGCGAAATTTTTGCCTGTTGATATAAATTCGGGGTGACAGCCATACCTGCCAATTGGTCGGCAACGTGGTTTCCCTCCGCCACAGGACCGGGTAAAGTAGTGTGCGACCTGGTGTGGACAATATAATATCCGAATTCTCTTCTTTCTATGAAGAATAACAATTTAGTTAGGAGCTTGAAAAGATTTTCATTAGCCGCATCCTTCAAATATGAATTCTCAATTCTTTTGACTACACCAGCTACATATGCCGAATCTGAAATTATATTGATAGGTTCATCGCAAAAAATTTGGAAGGCGCGAACAACTGCTGAAAGCTCTACTATTTGGGGAGAACCTTGAACTTTATGAATGTCTTGATGCCAATCATCGTTTTGTCGCCAAACTATTACCGCATTACCAGTTCTCCCAGATCCATCGGTAAAAACTGTTTTTGCATTTCTAATTGGAAAATCCGATTGGATAGTTTTCAATTTTAGAGGAATTTGAATGAGTCTTTGATAAAATGGACATGCCGGGAGATGAAGTTTGATTTCTCCCGGGTAGCCTCCGATAGCAATCTGAAAATCAATAGAGCTTTGCAACAGTTGTTCCACATGTTCAGAGGTTAGTGGGAGGTAAATAAGACCTGGCTCCTCTCCACTAAACTCCAAACACCTGGTGCGACCTTTAAATATCACTTTGCTGATCATTTCTACCATTGTGATGATGGTTTTACCGAATTGATGAGGGAGGAATACCCACTCCCATAAACAGAAGTCCTTGTATGCGTCTGTGAATTGACCCAGGAGGGTCAATGGTTGTCGTTGTTCTCAAATGACTACAAGGGAGGATGGCAGTCCCTCCATCCTCCTAAATGATTGTCTCTCTGATATTTTTCTTTCGACAGTGGTAAGTGCATCCTCAGCTTCTGGTGTTAAAATTCTGGGAGAGGACAGGACAGCATCGCCTTTAAGCAGCTCAAAAAGTGGGTGCAGATCACCGGTTGTGATCCCCAGCACAGGTCTAATCCAATTAATGGCTCCCAGCAGTTTCTGGAGGTCATTCAAAGTTTGGACTCGTTTATCAATCAACACAGACTGTGGTTTAATAGTTCTTGCAGTAATTTGGAGTCCAAGATACCTCCAGGGTGCTTCTCTCTGCACTTTTTCAGGGGATATCTCCAATCCTTTAGCATTTAGCGCTGAAATCTTCGAATTTAAAGTCTTTTCTATAGCCAATTGTGTTTTGGCGCAGATCAATACATCATCCATATAATGGAAGATGATTGACTGCGGGAATTTCTGCCTAATTGGTTCCAACACTCTTGCCACAAACATCTGGCAAAGTGTCGGGGAATTTTTCATCCCCTGAGGAAGCACCTTCCACTGGAACCTGCGATGAGGTTCACAGGCGTTGATGGCAGGGACAGAAAAAGCAAATTTAGCCAAATCAGCCGAATTAAGATATATGTGAAAGAAACAGTCCTTTATGTCAATAACCACTAGGGGCCATTCAGCAGGGAGCATAGATGGTGACGGCATTCCCTGCTGGAGGGCTCCCATTGGTTCGAGGACTTCATTCACCTTTCGCAGGTCCTGAAGAAATCTCCAGGAACCTGAAGATTTTTGAATGGCAAACACTGGAGTGTTCCAGGGACTGGTGGAAGACTCCAGGTGCCCTTTTGCCAATTCTTGGTTTACTAATTCATTTAGAATTTACAGCTTTTGCCTTGGTAGGGGCAACTGATCTACCCAAACCGGCGTTTCCATTTTCCAGCTCAGTTTGGGGAGCTGCAACTGCTCAGTGACCCCTCCTAAAAATTTTCATCTGGAGACAGGGTCCTCAACGTGAGCTCCCACTGCTCCGTTGCGTCCCGTCCCCATAGTGTAACTGGTATATTTAATACGTACGGTTGGAACAATGCTGGTCTTCCCTCTGGCCCGTACACTGTAAGTACCACTTTACTTCTGACGGGGTATTGCGATCCTTCCGCCCCGCTAACTTTAACATAAGCTGTCTGTGCTGGCCAGCCGGATGGCCAGTCTTTGGAGGCAATAATAGTAACATCTGCCCCCGTGTTGAGTAGTCTTTCCACCTTGACTTGCTATGGAACTCTGGGCTGGGAAAAATAAACAAGACAAGTTAGGAGAGGGCGAGAGGTTTTTACAGTGGTGGTCCAGAGGGCCTCCCTCTGCATCCTCTCTCTTTGTTCCTCATCTGACGATAACACACAAAGTAAGTCATCAGTGGAGACCATTTTTGCCACGGGGAAGGTGTCCTCCAGTTGCACGGGGGGAGATGTACAGTTAGACAAATTGCAATATTTGAATTTGTCAGCCCCGTCAAAAGCGTAGGTACTACAACTATGCCCTTCTCCACTGCCGAAAGATGAGACATGATTAAGTACGTCTTATCAGAGTCTACTAGTGCAGATGGCCTGACTCTGGCTAACTGCTCGTAAGAACTTAAATGTGTGGAAGGGCGCACAACCGAAAGTATAACCCAATTAAGGGGACTACATTGATTTTGGGTTGGGACAGGGTTTGCCAGGGGTAGTTGGATTATGGGGTAGCTGGGTGTGATGTCATGCGCAGGATTGAGCGCAGGTGAGGGGCTACTTTTGTCGTCGCGCTCCACCAAGCGCTCTGCTCCCCGTTTCCCGATGGCTCACAGGAGCAAGGTCTTAAATCCGGCAACGATTGAAACGTGACCCTTTTTTGTAGTTTTGGGGATTTCCTTGGGGGAAAGGGGTTCACCATTAATATTCGTCATCGATCGACAACTAGACGACCAGTGGCGTCCCTTCCCACATCTACGGCACAGAGTCTTGGGGGAATTAGGTTCTGAAGCTAATTTCGGGCAATGTTTCCTGAAGTGACCCTTCTCACCGCATTCAAAACAGTGTTGGGGGCCTGTAAATGATTCAGTTGGAACCAATATTTTTACATGCATCGATCATCTCGAGTAGAGTGGGATCTTTTAGCATCTTTAAAGCTCTTTGGCAGTCCTCATTGGCCTTTTCAATAACCAATTTGTAAAACAGAATTTCTTGGCTCTCTTTTAGATGGACCTGCCTACTTATTGCTTCCTTAAGCCGAGTTATAAATTCAACGAAAGGTTCTTTGGGGCCTTGATTAATTAAAGTAAAAGAGAGCGTCTGCACGTATGCATCCGCCACTCTTTTTACAGCCTCTAACGCCAATTCTTTAGTGACATCTAACAATTTAGGGTCAATTCTAGCTTGATCCCCTCTACTCGAATAGTTCCCCTCTCCATATAGCATGTCTATTGCTTGGCACACAGGAATTCCCCTTCTGTCCATTTTATCATTTACGAATGTTGCAATTAATTTCTTCCATTCGGCTTCAAACACAGAAGACTGCACAGTAGTAAATAGTCCTCCGATTACTGCACGAATGTCAAAAGGAATTAATGTATACGCCAGAAAAAAAGGACTCCAATAAACAGATTGTAAAGGAGCCCCTAATCCATATTTGAACGATTGCCTTTTTGATGTCCTTCAACATGGGATAGGATATTGGCCTCCTTTCGGGGGCCTTCCCTTCTTCGTAATACACCGGAACGCTTTTTAGAAACTCAGTGTCCTTTGCACTAGCGGCCTCCTCCCTGAAGGCTCTCCAGATATCTGGAACTTTAGGTTGCCATTCAGGGGAGTACTGCGCCAAATCACAGTCCAATCCAGGGTATCGGCAGGCGGGGTAGACCTCGGTGTTATGTGGCCTATGGGCGCAGCCATCTTGGCGGGAGGATGCCTTGACCTTTGCCCTGACCCCACCCACTGCTGTTTTTTTCCGAGCCGGGAGGGGTGACACCTCTGGGGAAGAGGCGGGCTAGAGGGAGAAGGCGTGTCTGTGGACGCGTCAGGGGAGGGGTCCCTGACATGGTCGAATGGAGGTGGAGGTGGCTCATAGGGTGGAGCTGAGGGGGCCCGCCTTCTCCTCTCCCGCATTGATTTTTCCCGCGGTTCCCCTTCCCTCCTTTTTCTCGGGCGGATCCCGGGGCCCCTCCTCCTCAACGCCATTTTGCTTTTGCCGCAACAACTCCTTCTCCTCCCTCCCGCCATCTTGTTTGCAAGCTGTGTCTCCCTCCCGCCATCTTGAGTGTCCGTATGTTCCGTGTCTCTGTCCTTGTGTTCAGTGCTTGTCTTAGGGAGGCTGACATTCTTGCTCATCACCTGATGCTGTAGCACCATCAGAACAAGCCTCCATGCAATAAGTGCCTCCTTTGCCAAACGGTCCCCTTTGTCACTGTCATGCCAGAGGCTGTAGCCTAAGGCTTGCCACTTCTCCAAATTGGTGTCATCTGTGAGTCTGTAGCCTTGGCGGGTCAAGCCACCTGGCGAGGGCTTTGGCTGATTTTTTGTCGAACAGGTGACTGTGCTCAATAACGAAGTCTTTCAGGCGCCAATAAACAAACTTTTGGGAAGTGGAGAGTGTGAGCCCCATTGCGGTGTTAATCAGGTCTCAACACAGTCTCTCGGTGTAACTCCTTCCCTTTTTATATAAATTTGGGTGATGGGTGTGGGGGTAGGGTGAGGGATGTCCTTGGCAGCTCACCTGTCCGGTGTGCGACCCGTGCAGCTACCTCCGAGCTCACAGCCGTCCGTACTGCTGAGGATGGACGGCAGGACTATCGCCTCTCCTGGCGCCACCTGAGCCCAAGTGAAGGTACAGGAGTTCTCGTAATATAAGAGCCCTCAACTGTGCCCCACGTTGGCGCCACTTACCACGGCCCGTAGGGGGAAGGGGAAATGGGACTCCGAGCACTGCAACCAGGGTCTTGACACAGTTGAGGTCTCAGGAAGCAATGCCAATTTATTGAAGCAAACAGGGGCTTGTATAGAATGGATTCAGGGGGTGGACTCAGGCTTAGGGAGGAGCATGAGATGGGCAGTTCAGGGAAAGCAGCGATTGGGGGAACAGGGAAGGAAGGGTGGCAACCTTGGGTCTCTAGGGGAAAGGGCCAATGGGAGCTCTCTCTGCATTGCAGCAAACTGTAGCCAACCAGGTGCAGAGGAGTGGGAAGCATGGGAGAACAAGGGAGGTAAACAAGTTTTGGAGGGAAAAGTGTGAGGGGAGAAGGGGACAATATGGAGGGTATAAAATTTTAACAATAAACTGGGTACACAGAACTTCACAACATATAACAATAAACTGAGGTAAAACAGGGGAAAAACTGTCCGTCCGGTGAATGTCCAATCCAGCATAGGAATGTCCTTTAGTTTCATATATTTTTCTCCATGCCTGGTATTTCTCCCATTCTGATTCTTCCTCTGCCAACACCCAGGCTCTCCAGGCAACTTGTGCCTTCCAAGTGCGGCAGAAACACTTGCCTGCAGATGTAGAGAATGATCGGACCCGGGTCCTGCAGCGCACCCTGCTGCTTTAACAACTCCTGAGCACCAAGACCTCGCTGCGCCTCGCCCCGCAGCTCAACTGCCTCCGGTCGTGATACCCTGGACGACCCAGGCAATACTCGACAGTCTTTTTCTGGTTCCACCGGGCACCATTGTCATAGGGTACCTGTCGGAGGCCTTGGTCTGTAGGGGAAGAAAGACATGCAACACACACACACTAGTGATGATGAGACACTAGGATGAGCCAGAGAGATGTCTGCCTGCTCAGCGCCGTAGGCAGCTTTTTTATTAAGTTCTCTAACTTCTATTTTCCCACACATATATAACATATTCTTACAACAACACCCAGGAATGCAGCACCTGCACTCAGCCACACAGCTCAAGGCTGTGTCCATGGGAACTATCTAATTAGCTCCACTGCTCTCATGGAAAACGACCCAACACTCCGTAACACTCCAAACCCCTCAAACTTCAGTTGTGGGGCTGTGACTTCACCCCACACTCGGCCACTCGGCTCCGGTCCTTTTCCAGCTGGAGAGAGCAGCAGGGCATGGTGGGAAGGGTTGGCTGGGGCTCTGCCCTTGGCCAGGCGCTGCCTGCACCCAGCACTGGCCTCCTCTGCCTACACGCCCCAGACAAGGCAACAGCGTGTGGGGCGCAGGCTGCTGTCCCACAGGCAGCTGCAGCAGTGGGCAGGGGTACAGTGCCAGCCCCACACTCTGGGCGTCGGGGGCTGGGGGCTGCTCCCGCCTGGGGCTGGGGCTTCATGGCCGTCCTTACCAGGCACTCGCTGAACCTCCACAGCTCCTTCCTCTTCACAATCTTCTTGACATCCCTCCTCTTCAGGAACTGGCCACACAAAGCAGCGCTTCCCCAGAGGCCTGCAGAGCAACAAGCACTGGGAGATGGCCACCGCGGCCCAGGGCAAGGGACCCCTGAAGCAAGTCCAGCAGGAGGCTGGAGCCCATCACGTGCCAGGGCAGGAGGCAGCCCAACCCTCTGCCACGGGGACACCAGAGCCCACAGGTGCTCACCTCTACCACTCTCTGGTCTTATCATGGCAGTGGAAGAAGAGTAGAAGTGGGTTCTGGCATACATGTGGCTTCAGGGCCTTTTTTCCCTCTTTCTCCTTGTCATCATCACCCCACGGAAGAGGAGGACGGAGAGACAGCTGCACACTGCTGTCAGCCTGATGGAAATGAAAAGACCTCAGCACTGGCCTCTCCAAGCCCATCTGGGCACAGGCCTGAAAATCCACAAGGCACAAAGTTTCCTGCCAGCACCCGTTGCCTGTGGCTGTGGGGCACAGAGCCTTACGTTGTCAAAGAGCGGCTGCAGCGCCTCAGCCAGCTGCAGGGTGGTGGAGCTGGAGAGTTGGATGCCTTTGTCGGAGAACAGAAAGCCGAGGACACTGACAGTCCTCTGACCAGCTCTCCATCAGCATCCCACAGGAACTGCACGAGGCTTTCAGTCAGGCTGCACATTTCTTTTGGCCTGTGAGGAACACAAGGCTGTGCTGTGAAGCCATGAAGGGCTGCAGCACCAACCCGCTCCGGCGGGCAGCCCCATGTGCTGCCGCGGGGCCCAGAGCCCAAAGGCCTGTCCTGAGGGACTCGGGCAGCTGAGCGGGGAGTCCAGCAGAGCTGGCAGCAGCTGTGCTCCCCAGCCCCAGCATTGCAGCACGGCTCGGCCAACTGCCCCTTCCTCACCATCACGGCATCCTGGCTGAGCACCACCAGGCCCCTCAGCACTTGGCGACACATCTCTGGGCACTCGCTCCACAGGTGCCTTGAAAGGATCTGCAGGACGCTTTCACCGCACTCCCTCATGTCCAGGTAGACCAGGGCCTGAAAGGCACGGAGCGGTGAACGGGCTGCCTGGCCGGCAGCAGCCCGCACCTGCACAGGGCTGGGCCCAGGCAGCAGCACAGGGCACGGCACCGTCCCGGGCAGCCCTGCCCAAAAGCAGCAGTGGTTCTGCAGAGCCCCTGGGCTCCCTGCCCTGCGCAGGCCACTCGCCCGCTCCTCTGTACCACCCAGCCCTGGCATTCCTTGGCCTTGAGGAGCCATGAGGGAAGTCCGAGTGCTGGCAGCAGAAGGACCCAAAACACAGCTGGGGACAAGTGTCACCCCAGCAGCAAGGGGCCAAGGGCACACAGCGGAGCCCCGCCTCTGCCCAGCTCCCTTTACTGGGCTTCCCCCACAGATGTGGCTGCACAAGACCAGAGAGGTGGAAGCAGCTCGACCAGGCAGCACTCACCATCAGGCTCACCTCCACAAGGAATGCCATGGCAGGGAGCTCCCAGGGACACATCTCCTCGCTGAGCAGCTCCAGGAGGCAGCACACAATGCCGCAACACCAGGCTGTGCAGACAGAGCCCATCTCCCTGGCAGGCAGGGGAAAAAAAGACACTGTCATGCCTGAGCTGGCTTGACAACCTCTCCTGGGACGGTCTCACAGAGTCCTGGTCTTTCCCCAGCACTCCAACAGGGGACCAGGGCACTCTGGCAGGTGGCTCCTCCTGTGCACCTGCCTCTCCCAGCCTTTGCCACTCTGCTCAGCCATCCCTCGGTGACAAGGCCCTCTGGCCCATGACCACGGGCACTGCGTGGGGTGCCCCATGCAGAGGGCAGAAATGACAGGGGCAGCGGGGACAAGGAGGTCTCACCTGGCCAGCAGACCCACTGCGTAGTGGTGGGTGTTGGCGTTGAGGAGCGTGTCCCAGCCACACTTGCGCTCCAGTGCCACCAGCACGTTCTCGCAGTGCAGACGGCACAGCAGGGCTTTGAGGGTCTCAGCACTGCCAACCTGCATGCAGAGCAAAGCCCAGGTCATGCTGGGAGCCCTGGCCAGCCCCGAAGGCATGGGATGGACAGGAAGAGTGGGATGGAGCACCTGTTGGGGTTGGTGGGAAGGCTGCGTTGCTTCTGACATTCCCTCCGCAAGATGTCAACCTCCTCCAGCATCTGCACTGTGCTGAAGAACACTTGGAAGAGCAGATGCACAAAGAAGTTGGGGAAACACTCCCTCACTGCACGTGTGCAGCAGAGCAGATGGAGGATCTTCCAGAGTGCCACGGTTGCCTGCAAAAAGGAAACCAGCCGGAGGCAGCACTCAGTGCCCAGACATCCATGGGGCAGGGCCCGAGCGTGGCAGGGAGAGGCCAGGGGAGACACAGCAGGAGCAGCCGGCCTGGTGCCCCTGAACCTGCCCCTAAGCCAGCTTGCCAGCCCAGTGCCTGAGGCAGGGAGATGCAGTGCTGGGGGAGGATGAAGAGCTGCCAGGGAGGTGACGTGAGGGCGAGCAAAGGCCAGTTCCAGAAACTCACAGCCAGGGCAAAGACATCCGTTTCATCCCCATCAGAGGTGCACATGCTGCAGGCTGGCCAGCTTCCCAGGACAAGGGCAAGGATCTTCATCACCGACTCTGCAGTACTTCTTGAGGAGATGATTGTTCTCCACATGCTCACAGCAGCTCTGGGGGGTCAAAGCTCTGTGTCAGCGGGCTCTCAGCCACAGTGCCATGGCCTGGGCACTTCCCGCTCCCAGGTGACAGAGCCACAGCACCCTGAGGAGCAAGGAGGGCACATGGGAGCAGGATCTGTGGCTGGCAAACAGAAGAGCCAGAGGCTCCGGGAACTCTTGGCCTGACAGACACCTGGGACGGGCTCTACAGGCTGATGGGCTGGTGAGCCCTGGAGGCAGAGGGGCCCCATACCTGTCACAGCATGGGGCAGAGTGCAGCAGTCACCACCACATCCACGGGGTGTGCCTCGACCAGAGCCAGAAGAGTCTTGTCTAGTCTGCGCTCAGCACACACATTGGCTGTGAGCCACCGGTGGATGTACCTGACGAAGGCTGGCACCTGCAGGGGGCACGGGGCAGACTTGGAGAGCTGCCAGAGCCAGCAACTTGCCCGGCTTCCCCCGACAAGCGCTTCCCTTCCCACCACTCTGGGCTGGTCTCAAAGGCTGAGGGGGCCCAGTGGAGCCAGCGTGAGGGCCCGCACAATCCCTGCAGGGCTACAGCCCTGGCCACCGGCTGCTTACTTTCTCAGCATTGGAGACACCATTCTCCACAAGCAAATCCAGCAGGGCAGCGCTGGTCTCGGCATTGCAGAGGTCAGAGTTTGCCATGCCCCCAGCACCCATGGCGATGGTCTCTTCCCTCCAAATGCACCTGGTGAATTGGCAAACCATCTGCAGGAGAAAGGCAGGAAGAGCTGAGGGGCTGCGGGACAGGCTGGAGAACACGGTCCAGCCCTGTGCTCCACAGGTAGGGCCAACCCTGGGATGCCCAGTGCATGGAGCTGCTGGGGGATCAGCCCCGGGCCCTCCTCCTCCCTCCCTTTTCCTGGCCATGTCCACAGGAGGTGGGATGGGAAGAGGCCCATCTGGCTGCAGCCACCAGCCCTGGGGCCCAGCTCTGCCACTCACCCTCCTGCAGGAGCTGGGACTGCTCCGCCTCCTCAGGTTGCTGTGATGGGGCAGCTCTAGGGTCTTCCTCCTCCCCCTCCTTCAGCCAGGCCAGCTTGGGCACCCTGGGGGGTCTCTGTTCCATGTCTCTGTCTGGCTTCATGGCTTCCTGCAGGAGAGATGGCACGGAAAAGCTCTGGGTCACCAAGTCCTGCACAAGTACCTTGAAGGTACCTGCAGCACAGCAGGTTTGGGAACGCTCCAGCTCATCAAGTCCCAAAGTCTGGCCTGGAGGGACCATGGGGGAGTTGGAGAGCTGCCAGAGGGAGCAATTTCCCCCAGAAGCACTTCCCTTCCCACCACACTCTGCTGGCCTCAAAGGCTGAGGGGGCCCAGCAGACCTGGCTTGAGGGGCCACACGATCCCTACCCACAGGATGCTTACTTCCACAGAGACAACTCTCTCCCCAGGAATGTCCAGACCAGGAGCATTGGGCAGGCGCTGAACAGCTGCGATGTCAGGTGTTGCGCCGTCAGCCTTGGCCGTGAGCTCACTGGGCGTGGGGTCAGGCTGTGCCATGACCTCGGTTGGTGTGATCCTGGTCTTTGGATGTCGAATGCCCACGAATTTCAGAACGGCCTACAGCAAAAAAAAAGGGCAGGGAAGAGCGGGATGTGCCCTGGAGAGCTCCGACAGCGGTGTCAGGCTGAGCAGTGGCAGCAGGCCCAGCCCAGGAGGCCATGGCTGCAGGTACCTGTGCTGCCCCGTGGAAGCGGCCACGGGCGCGGTCCTGTTCTTGTGTCCGGTCCTGTCCTGGATCTGGCAAAGAGCGAACGCGGTCAGAGCTGAGGGGCTGCGGGACAGGCCGCAGAACACAGCCCAGCCCTGTGCTCCACAGGCAGCCCCCGGGATGCCCAGTGCATGGAGCTGCTGGGCCCTCCTTCCCCCTCCCTTTTCCTGGCCACGTCCACAGGGGATGGGATGGGATGGGATGGGATGGGATGGGATGGGATGGGATGGGATGGGATGGGATGGGAAGAGGCCCAGTTGGCTGCAGCCACCAGCTCTGGGGCCCAGCTCTACCACTCGCCCTCCTGCAGGGGCTGGGGCTGCTCCACCTCTTCAGGCTGCTGTGCAGGGGCAGTCCCAGGGCCTGCCTTCTTCTTCCTCCCAAGAAACCTGCACAGGCTGAAGTGTCTCTCTGCCATCTTACAGTCGGGCCTCAAGGGCACCTGCTGCAGGGATTGGAGACGCCAGGGAAAAGCTCCAGGGCACGAAGCCCCAGAGAATGGCCTCGAGGGCACCTGCCGCAGGGCCTGGAGACTCCTCGCCGAAGCTCCGGGTCACCAAGTCCCGCGGTCTGGCCTCGAGGGCACCTGAAAGACAGAAAAGCCTATGAAACGCAAGTCCTGCAGTGCGGTCTCAAGGGCAGCTGCTGCAGGGATTGGAGACACCTCGCAAAAACTCCGTGTCACCGAGTCCCGCGGTCTGGCCTCGAGGGCACTTGCAGCACAGAAAAGCCACCGAAACGCTCCAGATCAGAAAGGAACGAGTTGGTTGCGCGGGGGCTCCGCACAGCACCGCTCTTTCCTGTCTGTCCTGTCGCATGTTCCGAGGAGCACTGAGGCGTGGCCACCTCACCACCACTACTAAGTCATCACGTGTCACAAAGGGCCCTGTGACACACTACCCCCAGCCCGGCCAACCTGCCCCAGGAGGGAAGGAGTCCATTCTCCAAAGTATCTAAGACAGCTGGACATGAACTTTAGGCACAGCTGAAAAACTAAGCAAACCCTCCCCTGCTGTGCCTGCCCACGGCAGCAGGAGACCCCTCGGCTGCCGACGCAGCCGCAGCAGGAAGGGCATGGGGCCTCCACACAAGCTGGCATGGCCTCCTTGTGAGAAGTTCCAGCTAGTGGCCCTCCCAAAGACGGGGCTGTGACACACAGAAGGAACATTGGGGCAAGGTGTCTTACTTTAACAGGATTTCAACTTAGAAATCAAGAATCTTCAGGTGGAAGTGTGGAAAAGGAAAAGAAACAGCTTTTTATTAACCAAATCTGAATAAACAACAACGGTGCAATCAAAACCTTTCAGAAATAAAACACAAGTCCCATTTCCCCAGGTGGGGGGAGAAACCCGCAGCAACCTGGGGTGTAGTGTCCCGGCACTTCAACAGCTGCTCACAGCCACCTGTGCTCACAGCCAGCACTGAAAAGAAAAAAAAAGTCCTTGTTCCCACAGGCCGTCTGAAAGCAGAATACCTTGCTCTGAGATGGTTTGCTCTCTCTCAGTTGTTCTCCATGAGGTGTCCCATGGGGAAAAAAAAACTTCCTCTCAGGAAAAGAAAAAGCAGGCGACCAAAACCAGACTCCCTGCTCTACCTGGTCCACACCAAACCCAAAAAACCTCTCCGAACAACAGACTCCCGTCCGTGCCTGTGGCAACTGTGCTTCCCAGGAGACCTTCCGCTCTCTCCGCTCCTGTGCTGCCCAGCACCTGCAGCTCCTCTCTGCCCCCGCCCCCCCGCAACTCCCCCAACCTGAAAGATCCTATACAAGGAAAGTATAGGAGGAATTTACAACTCCATAAGGATGAGGGGGAGGGTTTATAAGGAAACAGGGATATGAGAGTGTGATCGATGAAATGAGACTATCAATTTAGGTTGCAAGGTAACAAAAGATTTATTAATGCCAGCAAGCAAAAACGGCCAGCCGGGCGACCGGGAAAACCCTCGTTCCACCGCGTCCACGAAAAGGGGAACAGAAACAGTACCAGTTATACCCTCTGCGGTCACCTCCCCCCCAAAGTCACGTCATCAGTTCATTGGTGGAGGCTTCGCGGGCAGCATCCTGCTTGGTTCTCTCTTTGCGGGCAAACCTTGGGTTGGTTCCTCCTTTCGCGGGCAATTGCTGTTGCCGAGGGGTGCCCACCAATAATTTTAAAGTCATTAGTCTCTATGAGGCCGTGGTCCTGGAAATTTCCATGGGGATGACGGTTGATCACCCGGGTTCCTCGTGGTCGACCCCTCCATATTGGATCCTATTAATACGCTTAGAACAAACAGCTTTTAAATCGTAAAGTGCTTAATCATTATTGCGTTGTGTTAATCATCCGCAGCTTACAGAACCTTGTGGTTAGACATTTCATAACAACTTAACTTATGAACTTTAACCAAGTAGTTAACACAATATAACAACTTTATTAATTCCCCAATTTGAACAGCAAATTTCTTTAGATCACTTATCACAATCCCCCCTCCTAATTTCCTCGTAAATTTGCTGGTTGAATTCAATCACTGCTTCTCTAGCTACCTCTAAGAGGGAGGTTTGATCTTCACTAGAAGATCTCCCACTCATATCCTCATATTGCTTTACTGTTAATAACTGCACAGTTTCAATTCTGCTTTTAACAAAATTTATAACCTTATTTAGAACACAGGGTCCAAAAATCAGTGCTGCAAACAACATTATCACAGGTCCTGCTAGAGTTGAAATTAGGGTTGTCAGCCAAGGGAACTGATTGTGCCAACTATCTAGCCAATTATAGGAGGTGTCCTTCTCTCTTCTTCTTGTATTATTCCCTCCCGTAATTTGGTCATAGATTCTTTAATAATTCCCGAATGATTGGCATAAAAACAACACTCTTCTCCTAGGGCCACACATAAGCCTCCTTGTTGTAGGAACAGCAGGTCTAACCCTCGCCTGTTTTGCAAGACAACTTCTGATAGAGAGTTAAGGGATGTTTCCAAATAAGAAATTGATTTCTCTATCCTATCCAAGTCTTCATCTACTGCTGCCCTTAAGGCGGTAAGGCCGTGACCATGTTGTACTAAGGATGCAATTCCAGTGCCCGTGGCTCCCAACCCTAGGATCATTGCTATAGTCACACTTATGGGCTCCCTCTTTTGTATTCTGTGCCTATCTATTTCCCAAGATTCTAAAACTGATTCTTCAGAACGGTATAACATATGAGGTAAAACTGTTATTTGAATACAAAATTCATCATTCTTTTCAAACACAAGTAGAGACACACATGGAACTAGACCAGATTTGGAACATATCCGCCATCCACCCTGGTATGGTATAGCCCACTTATTCACCCCTCTTTTTAATTCATTTGCTTTGGTGCTTTTTAATTCATCACTACCTGGAGGAACATGTCCAATACATGTCCCTTGTCCTCTGACTTGTGACATTGTGAGACCTATATCCTTCTCTCCCCATCTGCATTGGCTTGGGTCATCCTCTGTACTCAAACGGAAAGTGTAATTCAGTCCTATCCCCTCATAGAAGGGAGGTCTCACATCATAGCATAACCAGCAGGATTTGGTCATGTCTAGGTCAGTGTAATTTATGGTTCGATAAGAGGTTTCTACCATATTTAGTAAGGTTTCAGTTCCTCCGTGTGACTTTTTCTTTCTCAAATGATTTAGTAGGAAGAACTTGGGCAACTTTAGATTCCTGTGGCACTAAATCAACAGAGATTCCCTTTACTTTTTCTTTCTCTTTCTCTCGAACATTATCTCGAGACGTTTTCATTTCTAAATTAGGTCCTAATGGCTGAGAATAAACAGTGGTTGTTTCTTTATGGTTATATATGCTCCTGGATCCGCGTAAAGCCTATCCAATCTTACTCCCCATGTCTGTCCCGTCAACCATCCTCAGTCCTCATGATGTAGGACCTGCACTTGTAGGTATTCACAATTGGAAGGATCATTGGGAAGCACAAGTCCCCCCAGTTTAGGTGGTTCGCAATGTGGGGGTCCCCACTGTACTCTAAGATATTTGTCAGGTCTTTCAGGCCTCCAGGCCAAAGCTATAGTTTCACAACCCCAATACCCACAGTGGTAATGCCCGGGGTAATTACAGTACGACTTCCCCGGATTAGAAGTTGGGCACCAGTAGGTGGCTCCCTTAATTACTGTAATGGAGGGTTTGCCTCCCCCTTTACCACATCCTTGGGGTATATTTGGTATTAACAGATCACACACAGTTACATTAAATTTCGGACCTGTAGCTGTTATTACCTTCCGGACAATTTCCTCACCCTTGGACCTAATTAAGGTCCATTCAAATGGCTGGTGGGCGTTTACCAGAGATCCTGCTAACACAATTGCAATAATAATTATTGAATTTGGTCCCATTTTGTTTGAGTCTCTCCCTTTGTACTTTCAGTGGTTTCCTTTTGCGTCACCTTTTCCCCACACTCTTTTATTCCTCTGCCTCCCTTCGTCTGTTCCTGTGCAGGGAACAACGGGGTCTCAGTCTCTTCTCGGCAGCAGTGATATTCTTCAGGGGACAGACTCAGCTTACTTAACTTTCTTCTACTGATTCGGGATGAGACTCGTCCACGTTTAAATTTTGGATTCTGTCAATTAGTCCCAATAATTCAATATGTCTCCTCCGATTTGGTTTTGCCAATTTCCAGGAGAATCTGGTTCGGCACAGCTCTATCAGTGCCCTAGTCCAATTAGTTTCGTAGATCTCCCAAGTCTCTGGGACTAGCCACTCCCAACCACAAAACACTCTCAGTATCTCTGCATTTGCCGATTGTTCCCTTATTGATTCTGTGGATCTCGTCCTACACTTAATACAATAGGATTGTCCCTTTAGTGAAACACACACTTCTTACACTTACACCCTACCCAACCGAAATGGGTGGACTTGGAATATTTTATGCAAGGTATTCTGTGTGGATTATATCTTTCTGGTACATTTGTCTCTACTTCACAACAAAAAGGTAAAACAGTTTGAGTTCCAGCTATCTTATACAGTCCCGAGCCTCCGGTCTGTTCAGGCAGTCTTTCTAGGCTCCAGGAGGCAAAGTTCACTTTCCTTAAAATTTGTCCCTGGGGTATCTGGAAGAAAGTATATAGGCTAGATCTTACGCCTTCTCCATTAGGATTCATCAGTTGGCTGTACTTTCCTGATCCTCATTCGCAGGTCTCCAGGATTTGACGTTACTTTCCACTCACAGCCTGTTACTGATCCTTTCACCCTTGAAGCATGAGTCCACCCTCACTCGGCTGTCCAGACTGCAGTGTCTGTAGTGAGAAGAACAACAAAAGGCCCCTCCCACCATGGAGTTAAAGATGTTTCCTTCCAGGTCTTAATTAGCACCTTATCTCCTGTCTGGAATCTGTGTATGCACGTATCTAAAGGTGGCCTCTGAGTTACTAATCCTTTTTCCTCAATTCCTACCTCCTTTTCATTAGTTCAAAATATTCTCGAAGGAGAATATCCTCAACTTTTGGGTTGTCTATGGGAGTTCCAAAATCATATGACATACCGTACATCATCTCGAACGGTGAAATACCTGTATCCATCCGGGGTTGATATACAATAATGCCAGAGGAAGACATTTGACCCAGTTCATTTTGGTTTCTAGCATCAGTTTTGTCAAATGCTTTTTAATCTCACCATTCATCCTTTCTACCCTTCCCGAGCTTTGTGGATGCCATGGGGTATGGTATTCCCACCTAGTCCCCAGTAATTCTGTTACTTCCTTAATTATCTTTGAAGTGAAATGGGTCTCTCTGTCCGAATCTGTGGCATTAACTACCCTGTATCTAGGTATGATTTCCTCCAGTAAAATCTTAGATACTGCTTTGGCAGTGCATCGTGTAGTGGGAAAAACCTCTACAAAATGAGTCAGATGATCCACCAACACCAACAAATACTGGTACCTCCCTACCTTCGGCAATTCAGTAAAGTCAGCTTGGATTTCTCAAATGGTCTTTTCGCCAGTTCCCTTCCTCCTTTGATTCTCTCTCTCAGTTGTCCCCTATGCACCTTCTTACACGTCAAGCACCCTTCTAGGACTTTTTTGGCTACATCGCACATACATATCTGTTTTCAAAGTGGTCTACCAGGGCCTGAGTGCTCCAATGTGTTTGCTCGTGCAGCCTTCCCATTATCTTACGAGCCAGGCCCTTAGGTATCACCTCCCGTCCATCTGACAACAACCATTTTCCCCGCTCTTCTCTTGCACCGACTTGCAATAACTTCTCTTTTCTCGATTACTGAAGCACTTGGGAACCTGTTCGTCTTCTGACTTCTGCTCATTCACTACCAGTAAGGCTGTTCTTTTTGCCTCAGCATCAGCTAAATTATTCCCTCTCGCTGTAGCCTTTAGTCCTTTCTGATGGCCTTGCACATACACTACAGCAATCTGTGCTGGACCTCTTAAAGCTTTCAAGATTTCTCTGATTAGGCTCTCATGCACTAACCCTCTGCCCTTGGCATTAATCAATCCACGTTCCTCCCATATTTTCCCAAAAGTGTGAACTATTCCAAAGGCATATTTTGAATCTGTATAAATAGTTCCAACCTTGCCATTTAACATCTGTAAAGATCTTAGCAGAGCATACAGTTCACAAACCTGGGCAGACCAGGTATTAGACAAAGATCCAGATTCCCTAACTTGGAAAGTGTTTCCATCCACTATGGCATAATCAGACTTTCTCCTTCCATCTACAACTCTGGACGACCCATCAATGTAAAGCTTTTCACCTGTATCTAACTTTTCTTCTTCCAAATCTTCCCTAATCTTGGTCTGGAGGCTGATGACTTGTATACAGTCATGTACTATATTTCCTTCAGGTTCTCCATATAGGAACTCAGCCAGATTTTGCAAGTGAGTTACCTCTAATTCTAGTTTAGAGGTGTGCAATAAGATACTCTCATATTTCAGCAACCGGCTATCTGTCAGCCACTTATCCGCTCTTTGCTTTAGCACTCCCCTGGTATCATGGGGAGTATACACTTTCAGTTCTCCTCCAAAAGTGATTTTAACTGCCTCCTCCACCAGTAATGCAGTGGCTACTATTGCCTGTAAGCATGTGGGCCACCCCTTGCTGACTGGATCTAAGATCTTGGAATAATAACCTACAGGTTTCTTATGCCCAGCCCACTTTTGAGTTAGCACTGCATAAGCCGTTCCATTCTCAACATTTACAAACAAATAGAAAGGCTTTCTGGTATCTGGCAGACTAAGCACAGGAGCATTTATCAGGTCCTCTTTTAATTTTTAATCTTTCTTCATCCTCATTATTCCACTTTACTAATCCATCTCTGACTAACTTTTCATAAAGAAATTTTACTTTATTACTGTAGTTCTCTATCCATTGTCTACAGTACCCCAAAAGGCCTAAAATCTTTCTGATCTGTCTCTTGTTCTTAGGTGCTTGCATAGATAGTATCCCTTTTACTCTATCAGGATCCAATCCCTTACATCCTTTACTCAACCAGTGCCCCAGGTATTTCACTTTCTCCTCTGTAAATTGCAGCTTGGACTTGGACACCTTCAGTCCCTTTTCTCCTAGGAAATTTAGGAGTCTGATGCTTTCATCTCTCACAGTTTCAGCATCTGTCCCTGCTATCAGCAAGTCATCAACATATTGCACTAAAACTGCCCCTTTGCAGGGCTTAAAGGACTCCAATAGCTGTTCTAAAGCCTGTCCAAACAGATTTGGTGACTCAGTAAACCCTTGAGGTAGAACAGTCCATCTCAGCTGCTGTTTTCTATGAGTGTCTGGATCTTCCCACTCAAAGGCGAAGAAATTCCCGCTTTCCACCTGTAGGGGGCAGGCCCAAAATGCATCTTTCAGATCTATGACACTATACCACTGGTGTTCTGGGGAAATTTAGCTCAGTAGAGTGTAGGGATTTGCAACCACTGGGAATCTTGTCACGGTTCGCTTATTTATCTCCCTTAAGTCCTGTACCAATCGGTAAGTCCCATCTGACTTTTTCACAGGTAAGATAGGTGTATTATGGGGAGACATACAAGGCTCCAGCAATCCCTTTGCCAATAATCTTTCTACAATTGGCTTAAGGCCAACTCTTCCCTCATTTGGGATTGGATATTGTTTCACTCTGATAGGTTTATCTGGGTCCTTTATAGATATCTCAAAAGGCTTTATATCCAATTTTCCTATTGTTTCTGGGGTACACCATACCTCTGGATTGATTTTGGTTTCATCTTCTGCTGTTAGTGCATAAATTTTTACTTTTAACTCCTGTTCAGATACCTCTAAATTAATCCCTAATTCTATCATTAAATCTCTCCCTAACAGGTTGTATTCTGCCTCTGGAACTAGTAAAAAGGTTCCCAAGGCAAACTTGTGAGAGGCCTCTATTTCAACATTTTTAATTATAGGAACTTTGAAAGGTTCCCCTTTTGCTCGGATAACTTGAGTTTTATCTGCTGATATTGCACAGCCTTGAGGTAGTTGTTGTAAAGTAGATCTTTCTGCTCCCGAATCCACAAGGAATTCGACAACTTGTTCCTGAGGACCCACTTTTAGTTTTATCAAGGGCTCTGTACTTTTTCGGGTCCCCAGCAAATAGAGCCCCTGACTCCCTCAGTCCTCCAAAAAGACTCGCTCCTCCTACAACCGCTTCTTGCAATCCCTCTTTATGTGTCCTCTCTGACCACAATGATGACATTCAATCTTTCTGAAATTCATTCTCCTATATCTTGGCGGCTGCTCATCATTCTCAGACCTAAAAGATTCTCTTCTACTTGGCTCTCTGTTATCTCTTTGTTCTCCCTTGATAGCTGCTACTAGGACTCTTGTCTGCTTTCTCTGAATGTCCTCCTTTCTCTTTTGTTTCTCTTCCTCTTTTACCTCCTCTCTTCTAACATACACTTCCTGAGCTTCCCCAGTAGCAGATCTAAACCTTTTGCTTGCCAATCTCTGTTCTTTTCTAGTTTTCTTCTAATATCCTCCCACGATCCTTGTACAAATCTAAGCTTTAACACTGCTTGTCTCATAACATCGTCCTCGGGATCCATACCCAAGTACAACTGGAAGCTCTTTCTCAGTCTCTCCAACCGCTCTGTGGGAGATTCATCCTTTTTCTGGTATTCCTTAAATGCTCTATCTATATTTTGTTCCCTAGGGACAGATTCTCTTATGCCCTGCACTATTATACTCCTTAGGTCGTCCATCTGAGCCCTATCGGCAGCCCTCTGATTATCGCAATTAGGCTTCTCAACCGGCCACTTTGTATCAGCGGCTGGTCCCTGCTGGTGCCTTCTGTCCCAGTTTCTCATGCCGGCTCCTCTGATCATCCCCCTTTCCTCCACAGTGAATAAAATTCCTAGGATAGCCTGCATTTCATCCCAGGTGTAGGTGTTGGGCCCTAGGAATTGATTGAATCTTTCAGAAGCTCCTATAGGGTCTTCTAGTAAATTTCCCATTTCCTTTTTAAAGGCCCGTACATCTCCGGAGCTTAAAGATACGGACACAAACCCTATTCCACCTTGTCTGCCCGTCAATGCTGTCTCTCGGAGGGGGTATAATTGGGAGTGAGGAAGGGGACCTTTAAGATCCTCAGGCTCTTTTAAATTTAAAGCCATCTCAGTAGGCTTTTCTACTGATGTATGTATAGGGGTAGGAGATAAGATGGCGGCCCCCCGTCCCTGTGCAGGTAAAATGGCGGACTCTTGCCCTTGAGCAGGTAAGATGGTGGATTCCTGCCCCTGAGCAGGTAAGATGGCGGATTCCCGCCCTTGAGCAGGTAAGATGGCGGATTCCCACCCTAACTCCACCGGGGCACTCGGTGTGGTTTGCGCTCCCTCCATTACAAGGGGGAATATAGGTGGAGAGGAACTCCAGGACTCTGGGTTTTCAGTAGAGTTTACCTGCCTCCTCTTTCCCTTAAGGGGAATAGGTAAGTATTTTACTGGCTTCTAACCATATAACGGCATAAAAACTCTCTTCTGGACAATAACATACCGATTTAAAAGTTCACAGACCCAATCTTCAAAAGTACCGTACATTGGCCAGTAAGTGCTGTCTCCTATTTTTCTACCTCCCCACACTTCAATACAATAGTAAACCATTTTCTCCCTTGATCTTTTAAAAGTGCAGGAGTAACAACTCCAGTTTCTCAGGAGTTTACCTAGGGGGCTGTCAGGTGGAATCCCCAGCGACCTAGCCTCAAAGCCGCTTTTTACTAATCTCTTTTCCTCTAGAGAACTATTTCCAATCTCTCTCTGAGATTCCTCTTTTTCATTAATTTTAACCTCACTCAGAGGTTCCTCTTTTTCTGTGGTAGATACTTCCCTAACAAGATTCCTTCTGCCCTGAGAGCCACAGCTGCCTAGCACAGACTGTCTTTCTCCCAGGGGGTTCCACTTCGAGTTCCTAGACTTAATCTTGGGCCCTTCCCCCAAGAACCTTCCTCTGGTGCCTCCACCGGAGGAATCACCTGGCTGCTCTACCGTACAGCCACCCATGGGACGGGAAACTTACTCTTCCTGGATCCCATCTTCTGGGGTGCCTTCTTTCTTGCACACAAACACTCAGTCACAAACGCTTCCCGCTGTTCGTGGCCTGCTTCCTCACGGAACACAGGAATCGCACTAATAAGGGGTCCACACTCGCCTCGTTCTCAGAGAACGTCTCACACAGGTACACCCCAGGAACCCCTCCCCACTGCGAGGGGTCAATACTCACCTCTCCCTGGATGAGTCTTCGCTCTTTACGGCATCACCCCCGCTGGAGCACTGGAGTGGACTGTCCGCAACCAGACAACCACTGCAGCTGACTTCTTCCTGAGCCAGCCGCCCGCCCGCAAACCGAACCTACCAATTACCTGTCCGAGCTCCTCACTGAGCTGGACGTCGTCTGGACCGCATGAAGAGATTACAGAGACCTGCGCAGAAAACCCTTCTTTTTGCTTGTATGGCCTTAATAAATGGGTCGGTATGGAGATGCTGAACAATAAGATCTCTCTAGGGCCGTCCAAAAAGGGACGGGGGCGCCCTCCCCAGAAAGTAGTCTTACCGCTCAGGGGTCTCCATCTGAGTCACGGCACCAATTGTGATCAATGAAACGAGGCTATCAATTTAGGTTGCAAGGTAACAAAAGATTTATTAATGCCAGCAAGCAAAAACGGCCAGCCGGGCGACCGGGAAAACCCTCGTTCCGCCGCGTCCACGAAAAGGGGAACAGAAACAGCAGCAGTTATACCCTCTGTGGTCACCTCCCCCCAAAGTCACGTCATCAGTTCATTGGTGGAGGCTTCGCGGGCAGCATCCTGCTTGGTTCTCTCTTCGCGGGTGTTATGGGTTATAAATCTGAGAGAGGAATTTTCCCTTCCCCTGCTTTCCCTGTAAGAGAAACAGAGTTTGGAGGGGGGAAGGGAGTCGATTAGACTTACAAAGGAACTGGCTGATCTGCTTAATGAGCCTTTAACTGCTGGGGTGAGGGGGGAATGTGGGGGACAGAGAGGGGGAGGACAGGAGAGACGGCAGAGTGTTCGGACCAGGACAGGGACGGGGACTGTTTTCAGGCATCTCTAGAGGAAGGTCTGGGAGCCAGCTCTCTTCCCTGGTTTTTCCGTCCTGGTAAGGCCTGCCTGCCAACCCTGCACTGCCAGTGTTGTGTGATTCCCGCCAGGGCCGATGAGTCTTTGCTGCTTCTTTTCATCGGAGAGGTCTGTGCTTGCTGGGAGAAAGAGGGAGAGCTTTGGAAACACTGACATCTGGGAACAGTGGGTCCTCTTGAGGGGTGAACTTCTTTTTTTCCCTCACCCCTTCCCTCCATTGAGGAGAAGGGGTCCCCCCCCCGTTTCCCTCTTGGTTTCTCCTGCGGGCCAGGGCTGCTCCCTCCAGACCCCTCTGCCCACGTGGTGGCTGCCGGAGCCCACAGCGCCCCCTGTCGACCACGACCAGGTACTGCAGGTCCTGCACCTCCCAGCGATCCCACAGCGCCCCCTGCCGACCACGACCAGGTACTGCAGGTCCTGCACCTTCCAGCGATCCCACAGCGCCCCCTGCAGGCCACAACAGGGCGCTGCAGACCCTGCACCTTCCAGCATCCAACAACATCCCCGGCGGGCCACAATTAGGACTGTGCTAACGGACAGAGGAGTATCCATTTAGACTTGTTGTTGTTATTGTTGTTTCTTGTTACTGTTTTTGCTAACATACATATATCTTTTAATAAAGGGTTGTTATTTCTTCTGTTTTTCCACATTTTCCTCTAGTAAAGCCCCTTAATTTGACATTACAATTGCAAAGAGAGAGGAGTTTGGTCTACCTCATAACTCATCCTCTTTAGCAAACAGTCCAGTCTCACTACGACTGCGACAGCGGGTAAACCTTGGGTTGGTTCCTCCTTTCGCGGGCAGTTGCTGTTGCCGAGGGGTGCCCACCAATAATTTTAAAGTCATTAGTCTCTATGAGGCCGTGGTCCTGGAAATTTCCATGGGGATGACGGTTGATCACCCGGGTTCCTCGTGGTCGACCCCTCCATATTGGATCCTATTAATATGCTTAGAACAAACAGCTTCTAAATCGTAAAGTGCTTAATCATTATTGCGTTGTGTTAATCATCCGCAGCTTACAGAACCTTGTGGTTAGACATTTCATAACAACTTAACTTATGAACTTTAACCGAGTAGTTAACACAATATAACAACTTTATTAATTCCCCAATTTGAACAGCAAATTTCTTCAGATCACTTATCACAATGGGACGAACAGTTTAAGGGAATTTTTACAAAAATTATGGGATACAACATAGGAACTCTATTTTAACGTTAAACTCTAACTCTGTCAATAAAGTCCATTGCCTCTGAGAATATTCTGTAGTCTTAAATAACATCTTCATCTCTTGTCGCCTCTTTTAGGGCCTCGATCCATCTTCAATATTGCAATTTCTCCTCTTGCTCATTTCCCACACCTCAATACCCACTCTGCCCCAGCATCTCTGGCGGATCCCTCTGCAGAGCCTTCCCACCCTCCAGGAGATGCACATGCCCAGGGACGGCACTCAGAATGATCTGCTCCACCACCTTCCCCGGTACCAAGGGCAGGCTACCAGGCCCGTAATTCCCCACATCATCCTTCCCACCCTTCTTGCTCGAGGGCCTTCCATTTGCTCATTTCCAGGCAACTGGCAAGTCTATCCAGTTAACCAGGACTGCTGGTCAGTGATCCAAACCAGCTACCGAATTCTTTCTCCATCTCCCTTATTACTCTCCAGTAACAGAGAACATTCCATAGGAAAGCAACTTGCCCCACAAGAGGTGGGAGGCATCTGTCAGCTTAGGAGAGACCCCTCAGCACAGCTGTGTCCTGAAGGAACACCATTGTGCTTGTGCCGTGGGTTGACCCTGGCCAGATTCCAGGCACCCACTGAAGTCGCTCGCTCACTCTCCTTCTGCAGCTAGACAGAGGAGAGAGAGAAAAAACCAGCTAAGGATTCATGAGTAGCGATAAGAGTTGGGAGAGGTCACTTACTGATTACCTTCACAGGGAAAAGACACTCAAAGTGGGGAAAAGAGTACTAAAATCTATTACTAACAGGATAAGAGCCAAAAAGTGAGAAATAAAACAGTCTTAAAAATACTTTCCCCCACCCCTCCTTCCTTTCATGTTCTCCCTCCTCCCCCCGCAGTGATGCAGGGAGACAGGGAATGGGGGTTGCAGTCAGTTGTCTCCCATGGGAGACAGTCCTTGATGTATTTCTCCAACATGAGTCCACTCCTCGGGCAGCAGTTCTTCCCAATCTGTCCCATGGGTCACTCCTCCATATGGGGCATAGAGGTGTCTGCACCCTGATAGTCCTTCATGGGCTGCAGGGGGACAGCCTGCTTCACCATGATCTGCACCGCGGGCTACGGGGGGACACAGCCCTGAGTCCTTCCCCTGCTCCTGTAGGGTCCCTCCCACGGGAGATAGTCCTTGGTGGACCTCTGCAATGTGAGTCCACCCCTTGGACAGAGTTCTTCCCAATCTGCTGTCCTGAGGGTCACTCCTTCATGGGGTACAGTCCTTCATGAATGAGCTGTACTGATGTGGGTCCCCCACTGGGGCTGCAAGTCCTACCCGGGAATAACCTGCTGCGATGCGGGGTTCCCTCTCCATGGGCCACAAGTCTCCTGCAGGACCCCACTCCATCCTGGGCCTCCCAAGGGGTAATGGCCTCCTTCCTGCATCCATCTGCTCCAGCATGAGCTCCTCCATGGGTTGCAGGGGAGTCTCTGCACCCCAATGGTCCTCCATGGGCTGCACCACGGCAGGGCCACCCCAGCCTGGTCCAGCCTGGCCCAGCTCAGCCGGGATGGAAGGGAGGACAGTACCCACTGGCGGGGCCTCTCTGCCACCCTTGCCTGTGGGTGCCCCCCGTGCCCCTTGGCCCAGCCACACCCAGCGCCACACCTGCCACAGGCCAGGCCAAGGCTGCCGCCCCTTCCCACTGAGAGCCACCTGGAGGCTTTAGTTGGCAATTCCCTTGGCTGGAATTTCTTCTGCGCAGCAACCTTGTTCTTAAATGTGTTATCACAGAGGCATTACTATTGCTTCTAATTGGCTTCCCCTTGGCCAGCAGCAAGAAGTCCCTCCTGGAGCCAGCTATTATTGGCTCCATAGGACAGGGGAAGCTTCTAGCAGCTTCTAACAGAAGCCACCCCTTTAGCTCCCCCCTCTACCAAAACCCAGCCACATAAACCCACGACAGCTTGACATGGTGTCCTGATTAGAACAGCTGGGACCAGTTCATCACTGTATGGGTGTAACCCAAAACTGTGTATTCTATAGCCTTCCACACCATTTCCCAGAAACTGTTATCAATAGACCATTTACACCATCTGCCCAGAGCAGCCTGACTCCTCAGGCTATAAACTGGGTGTTAAGAAGCCTGCAAGATAGGAGGATGCTCCTGTCCTCATACTCATTGTGGAACTCCCCACCCCGAGGGAGGTACAGGGCATTCCCACCTGAACTGGAGAATATAATCTTGGAGTCTTGGGACTTTTTTAAACACTCGTGGGATCCAGAGGAAGACTGCAGACCACCACTCTCAACCAGACTGCAGACCACTACTCTCAACCAGACTGCAACCACCACTTTCAACTGGACTGCAACCACCACTTTTCAACCAGACTGCAACCACCACTTTCGACTGGACTATAACAGCACTCTCACCAACAGGTTTTTCCCTCTCCTTTACTTGGGACTCAGGGGGCCCAACAAACACCACTCTGTTCATACCCCAGGGTGCTGGGTTATACAATTGGGTTTTGTGGGTTAAAACCAAGTGTTTGTCTGTATAATTGTATTTATTGTATTATTTTATTAAATTGTTATCATGACTTATAATCTCTCCTTTGAGTTGAGTTCACTTCCCCTGCTGGTTTACCTTTAAACCAGCACACATGGAGCTCCAGGCAAGCTTACAGCCAGCTGCCTCACTTGCAGCCCAGCCTTGGCCAGCATCCACACGTGGAGGCAGGATTGCTGGGGGGCACTGCAGGGACCCAGGGGGACAGGACTGGCTGGCCTGTGTACACGTGGCACCCCCTCACACCCCCAGGATCACCCCCAACCCAGAAAAACCCTCCCGTGGCAGCAGATACACCTCCCAGGGTATCTCAGCTGAGTTTGCCCCCAATTTAAGGTCTGTTAATGCCCAGCTGCCAAAAAGGCCCACCTAGATCTCTTCAGATGCACAGGACGAGCCAATGAGCAGGATGCTTTGGCAGACAAACCTTCCAACCCTTTCCTGAAGCTGGGGACACACCAAGATCAGAGAGAAGGACTCTCCACCATACCTGGCCCACGCACCCCTTCTGTGCTGGCCCGGGCTCAGAGCAGCTTTCACCAAGCAAGAGGCAAAGGCCCATTTCTGGGAATTCTAAAGCCCAGATAGGTAAGATGGCATAAGGGTGTGGATAAAGGCCTTCCAATTCGCAGCTCTCACTGAGAGCTTTGGGGCTCTCAGCTGCACAGAGATGCTCCTGCTCAGACCTCTGCAGAGCCTGCTGGCAGCTGCCTGGCTTGGTCTCTGTAGGCACAGGCAGAACCCAAACCTGCTCTTCACAGCCTTCCCCCTTCCTCTGCCTCTCTACAAAGTGCAATGGGCCACAGGGAGTGAAAGGACACGGAGAGCCAAAGGGACACCTTTGGACCAACCTCACGGGGAACTCTTTGGGAAGCACTTTCCTTGAGGAACAAGCCCCTTGCTTCCAAAGGCATTTACCCAAACCTGTAGTTTTCTTGGGAAACACTAACACAAACTTAAGAAACCCTGGCAAGGCTGAATTCCTTCTGTTCCTTGAAGAACAGCCACTTCAGCTCCTATTGCTCCAAGTGTGTTTCCAGCTGTAGGTTCACACTCCCAGCCCCAGGCCCTCTGCAGACACAGCCGGGCTGCTTTGGCATCTTCACAGCCCTGAACTCCTGCCTCCAGGCCTGGCAGTAAACCCTGAGTGTTATCAGTGAGACACCAGATCCCTGTTCCCGCAGGATGCTCTTGTAAGCAATATCCAGGATTCTCCGCTCTCTGCCCTCTCTGAACAGCCTCTGGGCACCAGAGCACAACCTGGCTGGCTCTGGGGTCAGCAAAGCCCAGATCCAGGCAGAGCAAGAAGCGGTGGCTGTTCTGCAGCAACACCCAAGACAGACTGGAACTGTTCCTTCCCTCTGGTCTCCTTTGGTTTGATTTCTAACTGTGTCTGATGCAGGGGCTGTGATTCTGGAACTGTGGGGACCAGACCTGGGCATGGTACCCAGGCACTGCCTGGTGGCGCTCCCTACGCTGGGATAGGCACGTGTCTGTGTCTCAGGCAGTGTGCTGCTTCTTCCTTTGCTTTCAAGCACACCCAAAACTCACTGTTAAGCCACGGTGGTCTCTGCTTCTACCTTCTTCTTTCCCCTTTGTAGGGATGGACCATTGCTGTGCTTTCAGGAAGCTATTCTTGAGTAACTTCCAGCATTCCAAGCTCCTTTGCCCTCCATGGATGCTTGCCATGGAATGCCTCAGCTTGGTTCAGAGCAGACTGAAGTTGGCTCTGCTAAAATCCAGGCTCTTTGTCCTACGACTGGCCTTCAGTGTGCCCAGCAAGATCTTTAACTCCACAATGTTCTGGAACTGCACCTTCAGGACAGAGACCTTTCCAGTCTGAGCTGCCCTTGTCCCTCTGTCTCTGCACACGGTGCAAGGGGCAAAAGAAAGGCCCTGTGTGCTCCAGGTTCAGCTTTTGCCATTTCAGTTCCACAAAGATGCAGATAGGGGGGAGAAACCCAACTGTTTATTAAGGGAAGGGAAGTGGAGGGATGAGCTGGGCAGGAGAAGGGAATGGGCTGGGTCTGAAGGCTAAAGGGATGGAGCAGTATGGAGGCAGGGATGGGTCAAGAGGGAAGGACAGACCAGGAGCCACAAGGCCTTCCTGGCAGGTTCAGTTGGGCTCAGCATAAGTGCCTGGAGCTCCAGATGGTTTCCTCTGGTCTCCAGGTGGTCTCCTGTTGAGTGGCATTTGGTGCTTTTCTAGGGACACCGCTTGTCTCGATGCAGAAGATGAATTTAGTACTGCAGCTCTTTGGTCAAAGAGGGCTTGAACCATCACGCTTGTGTAGGAGGGACAGTCGTCTTTTCTCATGGCTTGAAGGGGACTGGGGCTTCGGGGCCATCCTTACCAGGCGCTCGCTAAATTTCAATGGCTGCTCTGTCTTCAGCAGCTGATTGAGATCCCTCCTCTTCAGAAACTTGGCTGCACTAAGCAGAGCTTCCCGAGAGGCCTGCAGAGCTACAGAGTCCAGGAGATGGCACCGCAGCCCAGGGCACAGGACCCGTATCCCTGGACCAAGGCCAGGAGGAGACTGGAGCCTTAGAGGTGCCAGGGCAGGAGACAGCCCAACCCCCTTCCACGGTGACACCAGAGTCAAGAAAGTCCTCACCTCTGCCAGTCCCTGTTTCTCCTCATGCCAGTGTAAAAAGAGTGGGAGCAGGCTCTGGCTCACATATCTCTCCAGGGGTTTCTTTCCCTCAGCCACTACCAACTCCATCACCTTTCGGAAAAGGCGAATGGAGAGGACCTGCACATGGCTGTTGTCCTGATGGAAAGGAAGAGGAAAAGACCTCAGCACCAGCTGCTCCAGGCCCACCTGGGCACAGGCCTGAAAATCCACAAGGCCCAAAGTTTCCTTGCAGCACCCGGCACCCCTGGCTAGGAGCACAGAGCCTTACACTGTCAAAGAGTGGCTGGAGCGCCTCAGCCAGCTTCGGGGCAGTGGGCCTGGAGATTAGGATGTCTTTGTTCTGCAGCATATTCATGAACATCGGCAAGGCCATCCCGACCACCTCTACATCCACATCCTGCAGTAGCTCCACAAGGCTTTCACAGAGACTGCACATTCTTTTGGCCTGTGAGGAACACAAGGCTGTGCTGTGAAGCCATGAAGGGCTGCAGCAACAACCCCTCTCCGGTGGGGCAGCCCCATGTGCTGCCGCGGGGCCCAGAGGCCAAAGGCCTGTCCCGAGGGACTCGGCCAGCTGAGCGGGGAGGTAGCAGAGCTGGCAGCAGCTGCCACAGCTCCTGAAGCCCAGCCAAGGCCAAGTGACTGCACTCCCCAGCCCCAGGATTCCAGCACGGCTTCAGCTAACTGCCCCTTCTCACCATCATGGAATCCTTGCTCAGCACCACAGGCCTCTCAGCACCAGGCGACGTCTCTCTTTGCATTCGCTCTGTAGGTGCCTTGAAAGGATCTCCAGGATGCTTTCACCGCAGTCAGCCATGTCTAGGCAGTCCAGGACCTGAAAGGCACGGAGCAGTGACAGAGTGCTCGGCTGGCAGCAGTCTGCACCCGCACAGGGCTGGGCCCAGCAGCAGCACAGGGCACGGCACCATCCTGGGCAGCTGCGGCTGCGAGAGGGCAGAGAGGTGGAGGCAGCTTGGCGAGGCAGCGCTTGCCATCAGGCTCACCTCCACAAGGAATGCCATGGCAGGAAGCTCCCAGCGTGGCTTCTCCCTGATGAGCAGCCCCAGCAGGCAGAGGGCAACCGGGGAACAGAAGGGGCTCGAGGCACGGTGCATCTCCCTGGCAGGGGGAAATAGGCAACATCAACCATGAGCTGGCTGGGCAAACCTCTCCTGAGACTCACTCAAAGAGCCCTGGTCTTTCCCCAGCACCCGGCAGGGGACGAGGGCACTCTGGCAGGCAGCTCCTCCTGTGCATCCATGTGGTGGGGGGAAACAGTTTTCCCCTGAAGTTATAAAATGGTAAAACCCCAGGGGTGGTGACCATTTAAGTTTTGAAGTTTTACCCAATGAGCACTTCTGCAAAATATAAACATATCACAAGCAGAAGGGAAGAGAAAGTTAGTAGTAGTTGGAAGAGAAGTAGCCACGTTGTAAAAGCCACAAGGAGTGAGGGTAGGAGCCCCCTGGGGGGCTCTGGCCCCCCCCAGCCCACGGCTGAGGGGCTGCAGAGACTTGGAACAGTGTAAGACTGGACTAAGTGTCTGTAGCTGAGCCAGAGGATGTTTCTCCACTGTGAGCCGCAGCATGAGATACTGAAAAGCGGCGGCAGAACTGCACTGACCGAAGAAACGGTGGCAGAGAGCCAGGAGAGATAAGACCGAGCAGCAACAACAGACATGCAGCAAACAGAGAGAACTTCTGGAAGGAGAGAAAGAGCCGAGAGAGAGAGAGCAGCAGAGAGAGCAAACCTAAGCTCTACAGACAGAGTTGGGGTAAGAAACTGAACCAAAAACCCCAAACTCTTTGTGACCTTTCCTAAGTGGAAAGGATGGACTCCTACTGAATGGAAGTCCTAAAACTGCAGCAGCACTGCAGAAAAGCTGAAAAGCTCAGGCGTCCTGGAAAGCTGGACTGGGACGATTAAAGGAATGCAGAGGGGGTGACCTTGGCCCCCCCCTTGCCGCTGCTGCCAAGCTGGCAGCCTGAGACAGAGCACAGGAGCTCTGGTAGAACTCTTGAGGCAAAGGCTTTCAACTGAAAGCTGCCCAAGATGTTCTGACTTAGGGGTGAATCCCCTGAGGAAGGGACCTTCATGGGGGTCTTACACTCCATGATATGATGTGGTGAAGCAAGTTTTGTCCCTGCTATGCAGTCCATGGAAGATAAGACCCTCACTTGAAGACGAGTGGCCGAGGGGCTTGGATACCCCTTCGTGTGTACTGGCAGAGATCAAGCTACAGCTGCTGCATGAGAAGAAGAGAACCTGCTGCCTTAGAGACATTGCTGCCCTGAGAGTGGAAAAGGATCTTTCTTTCTTCCCTCCTGGACTTTTATTTGGAGGGGAGAAGAGATTTGATCCATTGTAAATACTTATGTCATGGTAGAGATAATTAAGATTGTATATAATGTATTGTAGTATTTATTTGTACAGTCATTGTAATATATTCCCTTTCCCCCATTTTGAGTCTCCTATGGTGTCTGGAAATCCATCTCACATTAGGTTGAGATGTGGGAGGGAGCTTGGACTAGGGAATTGGATTTTGGAGCTCTCAAACCATGATAACCCGCCTCTCCCAGCCTTTGCCACTCTGCTCGGCCATCCCTTGGTGACAAGGCCCTCTGGCCCACGACCACAGGCACTGCGTGTGGTGCCCCGTGCAGAGGGCAGAAATGACAGAGGCAGCGGGGACAAGGGGGTCTCACCTGGCCAGCAGACCCACTGCGTAGTGGTGGGTGTCAGCGTTGAGGAGCGTGTCCCAGCCATGCTTCCATTCCATTGCCATCACCAAATGTAGACACCATAGACGGCGAAGCAGTGCCTTCACTGTCTGCCCTGCAAACCTGTGTGCAGAGCAAAGCCCAGGCCATGTTGAGAGCTCTGGTCCCAGCCACTGGCACATGGCAGGGATGGGAGGACTGGGGTGGAGCACCTGTTGGAGTTGGTGGGAAGGCCGCGTTTCTCCCGGCATCCCCTCCAGAAGGCGTTGACCTCCTCTGACATCTGCTTTGTGCTGATGAAGACTTGGAAGAGCAGATGCACAAGGAGGGGGTGGGAAATATTTCACCAGTGGCTCTGGGCACCAGGGCAGGCGGAGGATCTCCCAAATCACCCTGGTTGCCTGCAAAAAGGAAACCAGCCGGAGACAGCGTTCAGTGCCCAGACATCCATGCGGCAGGGCTCAAGTGGGGGAGGGAAAGGCCAGGGGAGACACAGGGGGAGCACCTGGCCTGCTGCCCCTGTACCTGCCCCTAACCACATTTCCAGCCTAGTGCCTGAGGCAAGGAGATGGTGGGGGGGGAGGAGAGCCACCAGGGAGGCAATCTGTGGCTGAACAAAGGCCAGTTCCAGAAACTCACAGCCAGGGCAAAGACATCTGTTTTGTCCCTGTTGGAGGTGGATGTGCTGTGCAGTGGCCAGTCCTCCATCACGCAGAGCAGCTTTGGCAGCACCTTCTCCACTGTCATTCCTGATGAGGCTATGGTCTTCCACGTGCTTGCAGCAGCTCTGCGGGGCCAGAGTTCTGTGTCAGGGGGGTGCCAGCCAAAGTGCCTTGAAGAGCAGGGAAGGACCATGGCAGCAGGATCAGGGGCTGACATGGCAGGGCTGGGAAACAGGGGCCAGGGGGTCCTGGAACTCACCATCCCTCTGGCAGACCATGTGGGATGGGATGTACAGGGTGATGGGCTCTAAAGGCTGCTAAGCCCCAAGCCCTGAAGCCCCAGGGCCCTGTACCTGTCACACGATGGGGCACAGCACAGGAGGGTGAACACAACATTGTCGCTGTTGGAACGGACTGCGACACGAAATAGGTTCAGCAAACTTTATTTCCAGGAAAAGCAGAACTCCGGGGCTGCTTTTGCAGCCCCTTAAGTACAGTTTTTGGACACACATAATCCACACGGATAGGTTAGTTCAAACTCACACACTAGAATTCTTACAGCTAATAGGTGGGTTCTCTAAACTCTACTTTCTCATAACAACTTTGCTCTTTCGCATAACAACCCTGTTCTTTCCCAAAAACAGTCCTGTACACCTGCTCTTATTTTCTCTCATGTTGATGTTTTTCCCAACCACTCTCATTCAAAACAGGTCCTTGTTCTCATGAGACAATGTTCCTGTTCTCATGAGACAGTGTTCTCTGTTCCCACAGCAGCTTCCTCAGGATGCATCAGTATGTTGTCAGGATCAGGGCCTCCATTTTCAGTCACTCTGTCTCATCCCATCTCAGGGGCTTGGTCCCGCCGAAATCCCCACACAACATCAGCAAGGTACACATCAGTCAGCCTCAGAATGTTGATAAACAACCTGTCATCTGGAGGTGTGTTGGAGGAGAGACTGGTGCATTTTCCTCACAAAGGCCGGCACCTGGAGGAGGCACGGCAGAGAGCTGGAGAGCTGCCAGACCAAGCAACTTACCCAGCTTCCCCTGACAAGTGCTTCCCTTCCCACCACTCCGGGCTGGCCTCAAAGGCTGAGGGGGCCCAGCTTGAGTGGGATACAGAAGCTCTGGGAGGCTCAAGTCCTGGCCGCAGGCTGCTTACTTCATCTCGACGGGACACAACTCTCTCCCCAAGAAATCCATACTGGGAGCAGAAGCCAGACTCTGAGTTAGCATGGTGTCAGGCTTTGCCGTGCCTTTAGTCAGCATGGTGATCATTTCTCTACATGGAGGTCCTATCAGGTTGCTAAATGTCTGCAGGAGAACAAAGGCCAGGGAAGACAGGGATGTGCCCTGGAGAGCTCTGACAGCGGTGCCAGGCTGAGCAGTGGCAGCAGGCCCAGCCCAGGAGGCCATGGCTGCAGGTACCTGTGCTGCCCTGCAGAAGCGGCCACGGGCGCGGTCCTGCTCCTGTGTCCGGTCCTGGCCTGGATCTGGCAAAGAGCGAGCGCGATCAGAGCTGAGGGGCTGTGGGACAGGCCGGAGAACATGGCCCAGCCCTGTGCTCCACAGGCAGGGCCAGCCCTGGGATGCCTAGTGCGTGGAGTTGCCAGCGATCAGCCCCGGGCTCTCTTCCCCCCTCCCTTTCCCTGGCCGTGTCCATAGGGGATGGGATGGGATGGGATGGGATGGGATGGGATGGGATGGGATGGGATGGGTGGGATGAGGTCCAGCTCTGCCACTCACCCTCCTGCAGGGGCTGGAACCACTCCACTCTTTCAGGCTGCCGAACTGGGGCAGCCCCAGCACCTTCCTTCACCTTCTTCATCCCAAACAGGCTAAGGCGTCTCCACACCACTCCACAGTCTGGCATCAAGGGCAACTGCAACAGGAAAACCTGAGAAAAGCTACTGATCACCAAGTCCCACAGTGGGGCCTTGAGGGCACCAGCAGGAGAGGAGCCATGGAAGAGCTACAGTCTGGTCTCAAGGGCTCTTGCCACAAGGATGGAAGAGTTCTTGTAAAGGCTCCAGGTCAGCAAGTCCTGCGGTTGAGCCTCAAAGGCACCTGCTGAAAGGGTAGGGGAAACCTTGGAAGGCTACGGGTCACCAAGTCCCGCAGTCTTGCCTTGAGGGCACCTGCAAGAGTAACGCTTCCAAAATGCTCCGGATCAGCAGGGAAGGAGTTGGCTGCACGGGGACTCCGCACAGCACCGCTCTGTCCATCTGTCCTGTCGCACACTCCGAGGAGCACTGAGGCATGGCCACCTCACCACCAGTACTATGTCATCACGTGTCACAAAAGGCCCCATGCCATCCCATCGGCCATGCCCACCGTGTCACAAAGGGCCCTGTGACACACTGCCACGTGCCCTGGGGCCTCCCCCCCAGCCCAGCCAACCTGCCCAGGAGGGAAGGAGTCTGTTCTCCAAAGCATCCAAGACAGCTGGACACGAACTTTAGGCACAGCTGAAAAACTAAGCAAACCCTCCCCTGCTGTGCCTGCCCACAGCAGCAGAAGGAGACCCCTCGGCTGCCGACGCAGCCGCAGTGGGAAGGCCACGGGGCCTCCACACAAGCTGGCGTGGGCTCCTTGGGAAAAGTGCTGGCTGGTGGCCTCCTGAACACGGGGCTGTAACACACAGAAGGAACGTGGGGGCAAGGGCACTAATGCTGCTCTGACCGCATTGGCCAGGGCTGCACCAAAATCAGCAGCTCTGGCAAGTCCTCGTTGAAGGAGATCTGCCACCACCCCGAGTCCTGGCAGGTCTGGTGCCCATCTCCTGCCCCACAGAGCTGTGCCTCCGGGGGACTTGGCAAGGCCATCCCAACCACCTCTACATCCACATCCCGCAGTAGCTCCACGAGGCTTTCAGTCAGGCTGCACATTCTTTTGGTCAGTGAGGAACACTAGGCTGTGCTGGGAAGCCATGAACGGCTGCAGTGCCAACCCCGCTCCGGCGGGGCAGCCCACGGGGCTGAACAGGGAGGCAGCAGAGCTGGGAGCAGTTGCCACAGCCCCCAAAGCAATTTCTGTCCTTCTTGCAGTCTGAATCTAAACTGAAAATTTTGTTTCCAGCCGCAACTCACAAGACAAATGTGCTCTCAGACCTGGGCCCTTACATTTGGAAACTTCTATTCTCATCCCAATCAAGTGACGATCACTTTCCCTTGCAACCAGTGAACTGCTCTCCCACTGTGGTGCTCTGCACTTTCCTGCTCAGCTATGCATATCATCACACACGTTCAGTTATGCAGAGACCAACGTGTCCTGAGACTCCAAACACAAAGATGTACCAAGACAAAAGCAGTTGCTGTATAATTCTTTCTAATTGCAAACTTTCAACAACATACCACACCTGCGCTTTGCACCTTCCTTCTCAGCTATATAATGCCACATTTTTTCACTCTCACAGAGCCTAGCTTCAAACCTGAAACATCCAGCAGCTGCTCCCATACAACGTGTTTAAGAACAGAAGCCCTTGACATTCCCTTTGTAAGTGTATACTGCACACACCCCAGTGTGTGCTGCACTTTTTCGTTTTTTTCCCCTCAGCTATATGCACCCTCATTGTAATAAACACTTGAAGAAAAGTACCAAGATCAGTGTTTACAAAGCCATAGTGTTGTCTACTCTTTTATGGTTCCGAATCATGGGTCATCTACGCAGCCACCACCTGCGTCTCCTAGAACGCTTCCATCAACGCTGTCTCCACACAATTAAAAATAATTACACTATGGAATAATGATTATGTGGTACAATATGCATCAAAAAAACATCCACTGGTCAGATTATGTGACCAATACATCTGTTCTAGAGCAAGCAGCAGTCACAAGTATTGAGCCATGTTACTGAGAACACAGCTGCGCTGGGCAGGGCACGTCTCAAGGATGAAGGACCACTGCCTCCCTAAGATCTTGCTCTATGGTGAACTTGCCACTGGCTGCTGCAAGAGAGGAGCCTCGAAGAAAAGATACAAGGACTCCCTGAAACAACATCTCAACCTTGGCCATATTGATCAACATAACTGGTCTACTCTGGCCTCCAATCGGGAGGCCTGGAGACACACCATCTGTAACATTGCTGATGCCTTTGAGAACACAGGCAGGATCACTCTTGAGGAGAAAAGACAATGCAGAAAGAGCCATACCTTGCAGAATATACGTCCTAAGGAGTCCTTCTGCTGTGCCTTTTGCAATCGGACGTGTCTATCTCGCATTGGCCTTATTAGCCACCAGCGTGCTTGTAACAAATGTGGATAGAGCCTTTCCCAAATCTTCGTTTGCGAAGCCCAGCCATGATGATGATGATCATGATGATGCGCCCTCATACACTTTCAGTCTTGCAGAGTCCAAAGAGTCCATCTACCTCTCATACTATTTTTATTTTATATTTATTTATTTATTTCTTGGACTACATAAAGTAAGTAGCTTGTCACCTGTGGCCATGCATTTACTATGCTTAACTTCTATTTGGTAAAAATGTTTGACAGTTGGAAGGCAAATTTAGCACTGAAACAACATGATTTTGAATAATTTATAGTCTTTAAGCTAAATTTTACAAGTAATTTTTTCAGTACTGAGTATAAATTGATATTTGATACCTGTATGTAAAATGGAAGCTGTCAAGAGGGAACATTCCTGTGCCTAAGGCACTGTGCACCGAATTTGGCTTTGTGCATCTTTGACCCCATGCCATGATTACTGTAGTTTAGATAGGAAACACTGGGTGTGTATGTATTAAAAAAAATACACACTGGAGATATACATTGAAAATAAATTATTTTGGTAGTCAGAACCCTAAAAATTACCTTATACTAGAGGTGTGTAAAAGGATTGGTGCACATTTGTCCACAGTGGTGGACATTTTCTCAAAATGCTGCTTTGTCAGGGCATGTGACCTCAGTGGTCGATTATTTGGGAATAATGTGTGAGAGTCTGTTTGTTTGCTTTGGTTTAGAGTCTCATGTGTTTACCCTGAAGATGCAAAGCCAAACCACGGCTGCAAACAGAGCCTTGTTCCTGCCTGTGAGGAGGTTGGGGATAATGGCACGTGCCAGCCAACAGCAGCCCTGGGAATGGTGACCCACAGAGCCCACTTCAGTGCAAGCTCTGGGAAGGAGAGAACCCATGTTTTCAGCAGCCAAGGTCACCATGTCTGGGCTGATCTCTCAACAGGAGGAGCCAAATCAGCAGCAGTGCCAACAAGGTCACACCTCGGAGTTCCCACTGCGGCAGGGGCATGGGTGAATTGCAGTGATTCTGGCCATTTGCAGAGTCTGGAACTGAAATTCAGAGCCCAACTTTTTTATGAGGCTGTGGTAGAGATTAGATAGAGGATAGAGAAAAAAAAAGTCGATTCAAACACACTACTGTATCTGCAGTTGGTGCTTCTGGTAACACACCAGACTTGGCTCTCCCATAACCTTTCCATACAACTCACAGAGGGATTTGCCACAAGGCACTGATTTGCTAAGTCAAGTAAACTGAGTAAACACAGCTTCACCTTCAGGGGAATAGCTCCTCCACCTGCCCTTCCTGCCCCAGCCATCACCACCCTCCCTTTGTAACTGCCCTCCATCAAGTACCTACTGCTGAGTTTGGTGCAACAGATCCCTGAGCGAGATGGCCCCAGCAGGAGGGGATGTCACCTGGCTGGACAAAACCCACCCACCAGGCTGTGGGGAAACATGCCTTGGCCAGGAGCTGCTTTTGGGTCTGGTGTCTCTTGACGTGGTGCCATTTATCTGGCGTCATCCAAGTTGTTGCTGAGCTGGGGAGCATGCAGTTAGTAGCACAGAACCAGAGAATCAATTACGCTGAAAAAGACCTCTGAGATCATCGAGTCCAACCTAAACCCATCAAGTCACCACTTCAGAGATCACTTTCACACTGATGGGAGTTTTCTTTTGCATGTGCCTGGTCTTTGCTTTCCCTGTTGTTCCTAGGAAAGGTCACAGAGCTTAACAATGGGTCTTTCCAAAAACGGTGCATCACCTATGCAGGGGATCTCCCACCTTGCTCCTGTTCCTAATCAGAAACTGATCTGATAAGCCAGGTGATGGAGAGAACAAAAACCTGCCTGAGGGCTACAATCCATGTCAGTCCCACAAGCAGCTGGCTGTGGAGCAGAACTGACCTGGATCTAACTCCTTTTTAAGACGAATTTCCTCCATGCAGGGTCAGACGAACAGCTGGCTTTGTTGGTGCATGAAAAGGTACATGGCGAGAGCACTGTCAGTGGCCTGTGAGTTATGCACCTGCTTCCAGAGGGCTGGATCCAGACCGTCACATGTCAGTGGCTCCCTGCCCTTCCTCAGCCTTTGCTGCAGCCCTCGATCTGAGCTGAGCTGACATTTCTGTGCCTAGCTAACTGAGCAGAGAGCCAGATTCTCCAGAGCTGACCCTTGAGCAGAATGCAAGGGCAGCCCATTTAGGACCAGACTTTCCTGCTTTACTGGGACAGGTGCTGATTAGAGGTGAGCATCAGGTGGTTGGTTTTCTGCCATCCCCAGCCGTGGGGAGTTGGGTTCCCACCCCGGGCAGCGGCAGCGCTGGCACCTCACGGGGCTCACTCAGTTCTCACCACAGCAGGGCTCGAGGCTACCACCACGTGCATGATCCAAACCCAGTGCCAGACACAGGCTGAGATGGAAATGCTGGTGACCAACTACAAGTCTGCAGAAGTCAGGGACACACCCACTTGGGATTTGAGTGCAAAACAGCATTTTTGACATGCAGCAGCAGTGGCACGGCCCTTCCCACACTGTGACACAGGCCATGTGTCTACAGTGGAGTGTCAGACCTGTCACATACTTTCTTGCCTTCCCTCTCCCATGCTCTAGCCAGCTCTTCAGGATGTAACCAAAACCACCATTTTAAGGACATGCACAGTATCTGTGATGTTTCACTTATTGTTTTGCTGCCACCAGTGATATTGATATAAAAAAATAATGATGAAACTTAGCAATGATATAGCTCTTTATATTTTTGAAATCTCTGTACAAACATTACTTAAACAAAGCAAGGTAGTATGCAAAACAGTCATTGCTTAGAATAATCAACCAATGGATTGTGCTTCAGGGGTGACACTGGAAGAGGAACAAGAGTGCTGGAAGGGAAGCAACAAACCAGAGGTATAACAAGGTCTTATCTTTGAAGTTGGGGTTATGAATGGAGAAAGTAAGTGTCAAGGACAGTATCTGAGAGTGTTCTTTAATATCCTTACACCAGGTAGGTAAAACCAATGTATTTCCACTATCACACAGGAAGATGGGGGAAGAATAACTGCTTAATGCAAATAATATACAGCAATATATATATGTCTGTATAAGTACATATTCACACACACACCCCCCTTGGATCCTAAATTTGCTAAGGATGCCTCAGTCAAACTACAACAGAAATGATATTGGTATGATAACAACGACAATATTAAAAATGTGAAAACAGTGCAGTGACATCAACTGTGGATCTTTCCCTCCAGAGAACAGTTATTCCTTAAACTGTTCCATCTGCCGAGGCTGGCTGCAAACATGGCTCCCAATTCCTCCTTCCTGGAATGACTGAAGAAAACAAAACACAACTACCCACAGGATTCATTCCTGCCTACGCAAATGCTGCCGGTGCAATTAACTGCCCATTCATTCACAGGTGACAGGACAGCCCTTTGGCTGTGAAGGCTCTAAAGAACACCATGCACTGACATGACCCAACAAGGAACTCGTGTCCTATCTGCTCCCACAGCCCTGCCAGGTCCAGGATTCCAGCCCCAGCTTGGTTTCTGCAGCCCCCCCTTGGTTTGCATTGTTCCCAGCTCAACAGAAGTGATGGAAGCAGCAGTTTTATTGGAAGCACCATACTGGCTCAGGTGCACAACGCCAGTGTATGTACTAAGGGACTGATTTTCATCCCCCCCCGGTGTGTTTTAGGGACAAACACCTGCCTAGTGATGAAACACCCTCCCCAGCCAGTGGCTCTAAATACCCAGCCTGCCTGCCCAGAGACCCACACGACTTTCTTGCATGGGGAATCAACCCAAAATTGTTGGAAATTCTCCAGACCAGTTGTTTGCATAAAGGAAGGGCAGCAAGCCAAGTGGGTAATTCCTTTGGTCCATGCTCCCCATGTCTCCTGCCCAAGGGCCTCTCCAGCAAATTTCCCATCCTGTGCCATCATTTCTACATTAGAAACTAGAGAAAGCAGCAATTTCAATTTCTCTTTCCTCCTCCTCCTGCTTCCATCAGACGCTGACTCAGCAATGGCTGAGCACATCCATCCCACTGAGCCACCAGTAGGACAGGGACCAAGCCCAGGAAACTGTCCCCTTCCAGCCCTGTGGCACAGAGTTTAGTATCCCTTCCAAAATCTTCCTTGTGTCCTTACCAAAACCTGTGCCTCTGTTAGCTCTAGGTAACCCCAGGATCAACATTACCTCCTTCCCCACAGGAATCTTTTAAGCTCAACTGACAACATTTCCTACTAGAAAATAAATAAATAAACAAATAAATAGATAAAGAAACCCAACAAAACACACGGTGATTCTGAGACAGGATAATTGTATTTTATACATTTTATTTCTGCGGGTTTTTAGGTTTTAAGCGACATGAGACATTTTTGTTCTGACTGTATCCCTGAATTGCAATTCTTCTTCCTTCCCAGTAAATTTTGGGATAATTTTCACAGTGGACAGCTTTATAATGATAAAAACGCAAAGAATGCAAAGTGTAGCTTCTCTGCAAGCGTGAGCCTTCCAAACATTAATTTAAGGAATGGCAATAATCAACTACTTTGAAAACCATGGATATTTAAAAAAACCAAAATTTTAATTATGTGGTGACTGTGACTAAGTCAATTCTTAGACCTGATTCTCAATTCCTGGCTGGTTATTTTTTTAAACACAGCTTGGTTTCCAAAGGCAGCACTTCTCCATGACACAGGCTCTGCCTCATGCTACTAAACACTCTGAACCAACAGTTTTAACTCATGCATGTTTGCACTGAGAGCAGGGTGAGTTTGGGGTTCTCCCTGGGGTAGACAGCACTCCTGGACATCACAGAATCATAGAATGGTTTGAGTTGAAAGGGACCTTCAAGACCATCTTGTTCTACCCCCCTGCCATGGGCAGGGACACCTTCCACTAGCCCAGGTTGCTCGAAGCTCCATCCAACCTGGCCTTGGACACTTCCAGGGATGAGGCAGCCACAGCTTCTCTGGGCAACCTGTGCCTCTCCACCCTCACCGGGAGAATTTCTTCCCTATATCCAATCAAAATCTACCCTCTGTCAGTGGGAAGCCATTCTGCCTTGTCCTGTCACTCCAAGCCCTTGTTCAAAGTCCCTCTCCAGCTCTCTTGGAGCCCCCTTTAGACAATGGAAGGGGGTCTAAGGTCTCCACAGAGCCTTCTCTTCTCCAGGTGAACACCCCCTCTCCCAGCCTGTCTTCAGAACTGGATTGATGAAATACAACACCAGTTCTGAGATCCTCACCCTCTCAGCAGCAAGTTATTTTCAATTTAGAGCAACAGCACTCAAAAATCTTCTACTGCTGAGCTTCCTATGAAGTAACCAGCCATGAAAAGATTTCTCTAAGAGAAGGAGAAGATGAGAATTGCCAGCTGTCCAGACACCCCACTGCTCACACCCCTAAGCAAGTGGAGTCACCGTTCCCATCACTACCTGTGCGACATCCACACCGCTGGGGGAGAAGTGTGGCTGACACGTTCTACATGAAACACTCAGACACAAGCAGTAAGAAGTAATCTACAGTTATTACCAGGTCCTGAGTATAGCCATAAGCAATATTTCAAGTGTTAACCTTTAGGCCCAGATTTTCTTAAAATGATCCTGCATAACATATATATATATATATATATCATATTATATATTTCAAACATCTATATTTAAAATTACCTTTCATAACCTACAAACTTTACTATAGCCAGACTGCTGTCTGGAGAAAAACCATCTTAAATTAGATTTCAAGTATTCATCAACATTAAAGTTGTTGCTCTAAGTCCTTTGAAGATCCTGAGACAAACACTCAATTACAATTATATAAATATTCAATCAAAATAATTGTATAAATATTCAATCAAAAATGGGGGGGGGAAGTAAAAGAACAGAAGTAGCTCCTAGAGCAGCAGTACAAGTCCCCTGTGCAGGCCAGCTCCCACCCACCCAGCTTTCCAGACCCCTCAGCCTTCCAGCACTGGTCTCCCACAAAATCTGGCAACTGCCAGAGGCTAAGTTGCCTTATCTTTTGCAGTCACTTGAAATTATATACATCACTATCCCTTCTTGCTCAGTGATAGTGATTTGCAGGGAACCCTCCCAACTGCCTTTTGTGTGTAAACTGCACAAAAAGGAACGAGGGATTAAAGGAAGCCAAGCAGTATTTTATTGACTCCCAGAAGACAGATATGGATTGCACATAACCCTGGAAAACTTCTTTTTAAAATCCTAGAATTATAAACAGGACAACTCATTCCTCATAAATAACCTGACACCACTCCTCTGTCAAAAGGTTTTGGCATGGAACGTATTTCCTTTACAGTTTAATTCTGATTGTTCATTCGAACAGCTTAAAAAACTAAGTCTATAATAACACAAATATTTTGCTCATATTTTTGACTTCATTAAAAAAAAATAGTTTGAGTCACTACTTTTCTAGTCCTCAAAAAAATTTCAGAGAGACACCAACTTTCGAATGAGTCCCTTAAAAATGTGTATTTCACCTAAGAGCAGTAATGATCTCGAGAAAATGCACACGGTGTGAACAGCTTTTCCTCCACCCTGCAGAAACATTCCCATACTCAACTACAGCCCCTAAACAGAACTTCTGCCACATGAACAAGACAAGGCCAATGCCCAGTGCTTGCAAAATCTGACCACACGCATTTAAATTCCTTTTGGAATAGGTCAGTGTACACCTCAGTTGGATGATGACTGCAAGAGCCTTGTTGGGCTTGCAGGGGCCATGGGAGTGCTTTTAGTTTTAATGAGAAGCAGACAGGGTAACTGAAGCCACCCATGAGGGTGAATTAACACAGCCCATCTCTTGCAGCCTGTCCCCCTGGCATCTGGAAAAGGCAGTAACCTCTGGAAGCATCAGACTTTTCTGAGGGGATCTCTAGGTCACAGACTCTCTTGCCCTCCCAGACCAGTGCTTGCTATTATCCATAGAATCACCCAAATGTATTGTTGGCACCTCAGTGCCTTACTTCCAAGACATTAACCCTGAGGCTTCAACTAATGCATGAGTGATTTTCATGTCTGGTCACTTCCTGAAGTGGAAAATAGGTTCCTACTTGAGCAGTAATGTCTTGGCATTCATGATTGTCCCAAAGTGGTTTTACACCAAAGTCTCCAACACCCCAGGTACTTGCTAACCCCAGAGGTGCTGGGGCTGAGGTACCTGGCTCCAGTTACAGCTCCACAACATGCAGGCTTTGGCCACGCGGCTGAACTGATTCCTGCTCGCTCTACTGCTCCGCAGAGGCGCCGGCACAGCTCCAACTGCACCTCCGACCCAATGTGGGCCTATGAGCAACCCTTGACTTCAAAGCACGGACCAGCCTGCTGGTCTGACGTCCTGCGTGGCACAGGTAAAGGGCAGTGAAGCAGAGAACAGGAACCAAGAGCTGGAGTGTTGGTTTGGTTGGATTTGGTTTGGTCAGGAGAAGCCCCATGCCATGAAGCATCACCTGGTTTGCACAGGGAGCACAGAGGGTCTCTGAGACGCTCTTCAGAGAGCACAGGTGACACCTCCATGGGCACGAGCCACGGGATGTGTTTGGACACGTCCCGTACCAGACATCACCTCGTCTGCCACTGATGTCATGAACTAAAAAGCGGTTTTAAGAACTCCTCCTGTACAGCAGTTCATCGAACGGACCTCACAATATTCCGCTTCTATCTTACAGTTTGACATAAAGCAGAAGTGTCTACACCTTTAGGAAAAACACTTTTAAAGTAACAGTCAAAACAAATGAGTGCACCCAATTAGCTTCATGAAGCCCATCACACATGTAAAGCCAAAAGGCAACGAAACCTCGGAGACACAACAACTTGGGTGAAAGCAGATATAATGCCCAGGAAATAAGTTTTAACAACTGTTTTGTCCATTCCAAGAGTTTCTCATTAATACCCAACAGGGTACTGGTTTGGCAATTCAGGCTTAGTGCCCTTAAAATGAGCAAATTTTTTTAAGCTGTCACATTACTGTTACAGTTAAGGTTGTATTCTGATGAGTTCCTGGGATATACAAGTCACCTACTTCTAAATGTTATAGGCTTCTGCACATTATAGACTAAACTTCTTAACTTACAAATAATTATTTTTGCTGTTTCCAGTTTACAATGGTAAAAAAAATGAAGACTTCACAATGGGTGTAAATGGGAGGTAAATGTATTTTAAAAACAGAATAAAAAGCTGCATGTTAAAAACTGGGTCACAGACTAATAAATACATACATCAAAGACATGAAATTTTCAGCAGCTGGCTTTAAAGAGCAAGGAATTGGGAAAAACTAGCTGTCCAGACTCCATTCTGGCTCTGTTGTCTATGTGGTAAAAATATCTGCAGTTCAAAAACAAGTTAACAGAGCAATAGAATCAGCTTTGTCACCTATTTTTAAAAAATTAAGCTACTTCCTAAAAGTGTGGTGTAAAACCTAGAGAAACTTTTAATTTCTTCATGCACTTGATGACACTGAATTAAAAAAGAAATTATTTTAACCCAGAAAAAATGAGTCATTGTATACAGTAAGGACAGCCTTACTGCAAGTTTTCTACAGCAAAAGTATTTCTAGAAATACACCAGAAATTACTTTCCTATAACAAAATACAATTATGTGTCAGATCATCATTGAGTTTCAATACTCAGGTGAAACAGAAACAGTTACTGTGAAGTTTCAAAAAAACCCCAAAGAAACCCAACTCCAAACAGTAAAAAGATGTTTTGATGGCTGTGGAGATGCCAGAAAGCAATGCTGGACACCAGGAATTTCCAGAACAACTCCCTTTCCAAAGTGATGTGCAGTTTGTGAATTAGACCGTGAGTGAAAACTGATCTTGTTCTATGGGCTTCTCCACCCAGGCTCCAAGTCCTGCCTTCAGGAATGCTTTAAACAAACACTCTTTGGCAGTTTGATACTCAGTGGCTCCTTGCTTGGTATCATGGTACAGGTTGGGCTTGAGGATCTTTGAGCGCAAGCTGGAGGAAAGCTGTGGGGATTACAGACAAGAAAAGAAGACAGACAAGACCCTATTAAGCCAAACAGTTTGACAGTGACTGAGTTATTCAAACAACTAATATTAAAACAATGTAAGGATCTACCAAACAAAATGGTTGAGGCCAAAAAGCCACAGACATTCTTTCTAGTAGCTTTTCTTTCTGAGAGGAAAAAGGAAAACCTCAGTAGTTTCAATTGCAGTGAAAATGGGATTATCCTTCCAAATAAATAAAAATGAGAAGGCAAGTTCAAAGGAGACAACATCCTTTGCTTAGTCAGCTATAAACCAAGGGGTATGCATTTTGGACCAGACAGCACCACATTAAAGAGTAAGTTAACAAACATATATTCTTTTACATTACTGCGTGGGGCAGTAGGTAACTGGCCTCAAGTTGCACCAGGGGAGGTTTAGATTACGTATTAGGAAAAAAAATTATGGAAAGGGTTGTAAAGCAGTGGAACAGGCTGCCCAGGGAAGTGGTGGGGTCATCATCCCTGGAAGTGTTAAAAAAAAAAAAAAAGTGTGGATGTGGCACTAGAGGAGGTGGTTTAACGGTGAACACGATGGCAGTGCTGTGCTGATGGTTGGACTTGATGACTTTAAAGATCTTTTCTGGCCTTGATGATGCTGTGATTCTAACACCAGGCTTAGGTTAAAACAGGTTCACAAAGTGGCTTCTGAGTCCAGAGAGCACACAGAGATATTTCACTAAGCACTGGGCAGTGGGAGCTGTGGCAGCCTGGGGGCCGTACCTTGGCGTGGATACGCATCCAGCGGCTGTAGAACGCGTGCTTACACAGGCGGGACGCACGGCCCATCTCATCCTTGCCAGTTGTGGCATTAATGACTTCCAGACCAGTGTCTCCTACTGTCCAGTTCACACTGAAGTTTGGGGCTTTCCCTGGCTGACGGGCTTCTGCATTGCTGATACCTGAAAGGAAAGTGATGTTTAAGACAATAACACATACAAACTATTGACTATTTTTTTTGTTTTTTGGTTGGGGAGCAATCTGTTTGTAAGACTGCTCTTTTACTTTGAGGGCATTCTCCTGCAGATTTCTCACCAACTTGTGGTGGTAGCACCATGGACATCTCATTCTTATTCTGGCTAAAGTGCTCTCTACTGTCCTTCCCAGCAGGGCAAGTGTGCATTGCTGGAGAAACCAGCCTCCTTGTTGAAGGGGATCATGGAGAGGTCTGTGGCAAGTGTTCATGGGACAGTAACAGGAGTGCCATCCTCCTCACAAGGATCTGGTCTTGCAAGTGAACAAATTCATTAACCAGCAAATAGTTATGAAGCAGAACAAAAGTTGTTCTTCTCCAGCTCAAGAAACTGCTGCTCTCAGAGCCCACTCAGTAGCTGAATGTAGCAAGGAGCCAACACTGTGAGAGTTTGGCAGCTGTAACTCTTCAATCAATTCCCTTTCACTCTGATGTAAGAATTCAGGTGCATGTTGCTTATCTCACTTCAAACTGGATGTGAAAATATGAACCCTGGAAGTGTTCAAGGCTGGGTTGGACGGGACTTGGAGCAACCTGGGCTAGTGGAAGGTGTCCCTGCCCATGGCAGGGGCTTGGAACTAGATAAGCTTTAAGGTCCCTTCCAACACAAACCATTCTGTGATTCTATAAAGGTGAGCCCCATCCTCAGCACACTTCACACAAAGCCAGAACTGGCAGACATTGGAGTTTTCGAGCACAAATCCATTTGTGTTTCAGCTGCTTCCCCACTTTGCATGCCCACTGTTGCACACCGTGCCCAGAGATGGGGAACCATAGGACTCCAGAGACTCTCATCATTTTGCTCAGGTGTTAAATCATGTGACACCTTCCAAATATGGCTCCACCTCTATGGATGGAGAAGCAAAGCCACCAGCAATCAAACCCAAGTGCAAAACGAGGCCGTCTGCCTGCCCAGGGTAGGATTTATTCCCCCACAGCAGCCCAGTGCTGCGAAGATGGACCGTACAGAATGGCTGCAGTATTGTGCTTGAAGGTCACAGCAGCTGCTGCCGTGCATGTGTGACTCCTCAGGCATCACAGGGGTGGCAAAACTCTCTGTTTAAGATGTCTCAGTCACCTCACCAGCAGAGAGCAAAGCACTAGGGCAATTTGTTCTTTCATAAATAAAAATCTCATTTTTTACTTTAACGCAGCTCTCACTGAGAACCTCTTTCAAATCTACTCCAAGGTTATGCCAGGCCCTATACTTAATAAAATCTAGAGGATTTGTGGAAATTGAACATAAGCAACACAGCAGGATGCATTTCTAGCTGATACCTGAAACAATCTAACAAAGTCAGACACCTGGGAGCAGGACTGGCTCAGCTGGCTCAGTCTCACGGCACCTCTGGACCCAGCACTGAGAGTGTGCAAGACCCATGAGGTCTGAATGACACAGAGAAATTCAGTTTGCTTTCTATCATCAATTCCTCATTTAATAAACAAACAAACACTTTGAAATATCAATCACTGAAGTGTTGTATATTTACACTTGGTTTACATCAACCTTGTCACTATGACTGATAACTAGTAATTAAGTTAATAATGATAGCAAATAACCCTACCATCCCTCATTTTTTTAAAATAAGCTGAAAAAGTTGAGAATTGTAACAAAAGTTGGTTTTACCAAAACTACTGAGGCAAGAGGGCTAAGAAATTGCTGCCACATGACAATTTTTTGTCTTGTTTTTTCTTTAATCTAATAATACCTATATTATTAGCTTTGCTTTCATTCCATACACTATTAAATAAGTATAAGGCTCTGATAGAGGTCACTGAGTACTACAAAACACTTGTGACATTGCACCCAGTCTCACAAATAAAGATGAGGAAGCTGAATATGCACTACACTTCCATTGCAATTATACAATTCCATTCTTTGGGTTATTTCGATCAATTAGTTAAATCTAAAAAAGAAAAACTGACCCAGATTTAGAATTTCAAATAGATTTAAATAACAACAACCCGTTCAGCTACTTAATTGTATGCAGTAACCCTGGAGAGATGGCAAAGGAGTCTCATGGTGGATGGTGGATCATGGGTAGCACAGACAGGGAATAAAGGTCATCTAAAAATCAAAGCATCTGATAAAATTTTGGTGGATCATATCTTCCCCCTCAAAATCCAGACACGAATATAGCACAATAAGCTGAAACTAGAAATGGGAAAGAAAACTAGGATAGAAAGTCAGATATTTTACTCTCCACTGAAAACTGATATAACTAAGCTATTTAGAGAACATTGCTCAGAACTTATTGCTGAGTATTATTATAAAGGGATATAATAAGCAAAAGCAAAGGTCACAGCTCTTTGTGCCAGTGATTATATAAATCATAAATCTTGACAGTTTTTTGAGGACAGAGCTTGAAAGAGCTTCATTAAAAAGGAGACAGAGAGCTGAAAAATACCAATGTGAACAGGAGGATAAGGTACCATGGGAACGGCCAAAAAATCCCCAGAGGTCCTCTGCTGAAGGATTTATTTTTGTCTATTAAAACCAGAATTCACTAACACCTGGATGAAGATGGTCTCCTTGTGAAGAGGCAACACAGCTGGAGAGCTTCCAGCTCTGTGCTGATCTGGAAAGTGTGCAGGGGTAAAAGCCCAGGTGATTAAGATTGGTGATATACTTAATTATTTAAAGAGTCAGTAAGAGAAGGAATTGCAAAGAGTAGCAGAAAAAAAGCTCACACATTGAGTGTCTGGGCAATAAAAAGGCAGGTGAAATTCCTCACAGATAAATATTAGGCAAACACGAGATAAACCCCCAAAGCAGTGTGCACGAGGAGTGCTGGACTTGGAGCAGGATTGGAGCATTCAGGAATGAGATTTTAGTTTCTAATATTCAGTTCTACCAAAAGGTCAGCTCAAGGACCAACAGTAATCAAAGTGAATGTTAGGAATTATTAGTGAAGGATCAAGGATCTCAACAGAGTATATGCCACCACATAAATCAGTATTGCTGCTTTACCTGGAGTATCAGGTGCTGCCCTGGTGTCACTGGCACAAAAATGGAAGTGCAAAATGAAAGGTATGATCCTTACATGAAAAGGTCTCTGTGCAAGGAACAACAAAGTAGACTAAGACACTTCAGCTTGCAGAAAATAGGACTTATGTAGGAAGGAATATCTCAGAGGTACAGAAAACTGAGTGTCATGACCACTTCCTATAGCCCAGGTCACACAGAGCACTGAGGAACATCTAATTAAATTAGCAGAAAGTTCCTTTGCACAGATCTTTGCACATTCCACAGCCCCTCCTTACTCAAGGAGGCTGCAGATGGTAAAAAGTTAAAACCAGTTAAAAAAACCGAACCGGAAGCTGACAAAGAAAGATCTGTCAAGGATTTCTAAACACAAAGATTCTCAATACCTGACTCGGGATGTCCCTGATCTGCAGTTGCCACTGTGATTCCCCAAAATACCTGCAGAAGGTTAATATTCCTTTTGCTTTTCACTGCCTAACTACCTGTGGAAAGAATACTGGGTTGGATGGGTTGTACCTTAAAATCTTGGTCTTACAGTGGTGACAAGATAATCAGCAAGTAAAAAAAAAATCTCTTCGAAAGAAGAAGAAAGATGATGAAAAGACAATTTTAGCAGCACATAACAATATCCCAAAGTTAAAATAACTTTGACTTAATGCAATTGCCCCAGCAGACATAAAACTTGTTTTATAAGAAGAAGAAAACCAGTTTTTACAGTACTTTCTCAGCTAGGCAGGTGGAACAGTGGGGAAAGACAGATATTTCTGTTTTGGTTCATCCCTCTGGTAGAAATAAGTCACACAGCTCTGTGTGTGGTACAAGAAGGAACACAGAATTAGGGACAGGTATTTCTGCAGTGCTGATTCCAGGTAAGAATACACTAAAAATATATGAATCCAAGGGCAGATGGGCAGCTACACAAGTGCCCCAGCTGAACCTAACAGCATAGGTCAGAAGATTAGCCTTCAAGACTGAGCTAGTAAAATAAAATACATCAACATAGTTCTCCCTCCAACCTCCTAAAGAAGCTTTCTGTACGTTTTTGAGATATGCGTTTTTGTGAAAACTCAAAAGCTGAGAACATTTCTGAACTCTCTCTGCTGCTCAGCAAGTCCTGGCTGAACTGTTTAAACAGATGGTGCTATTTCATAGCAAATAGATGATATCACCATTGCAGAAAGATGATTTTAAAGAAGACAAGGTGCTGTTATACGCTGTGAAAAGGAAAACAAAAACTCATCCCACTCTGCCCCAAACCTGCCATCTTGAAGGATTGATAAAAATTCCCCTAAATCAGGCAGAAACAGTCCACACATCATCTACTGTGGCCATACAACCATTAGAGATATTTGGTAGTGAGTGTTGTAACTGTTACTTAATTGCTAATATAAGGATAAAAACGTTACTTAACATTTTTATACATTCTAGATCAGGGAATCCTTGTTAATTACCTTTCTTATCTAAAGAAATACTCGTAGTTCAAAATGCTCTTTTCCCCATTCCCTCCCTACATCTATTTTAAAAATCCATGTAAAACTTTAAACATGCAGTTGTGCTGGTTTCAGCTGGGGTAGAGTGATGGTGTTTGTCTTCCCAAGTCACCGTGGGGTGGGATGGGACTCTGCTCTCCTGGAGGTGGCTGAACACCTGCCTGCCCATGGGAAGCAGAGAATGACTTCCTTATTTTAGTTTACTTGTGTACACAGCTTTTGCTTTGCCTGTTAAACTGTCTTTATCTCAACCCATGAGTTTTGTGGTTTTTACCCTTCCAATCCTCTCCCTGGTCCTGCTGGTGAGGGACTGAGTGAGTGGCTGTCAGGGGCTTGGTTGCTGGTTGGGGTTAAGCCACAACAGCAATGCACACAATCAGAGGGAGGATGAGATTTCAGTTTTAAAGCTTTTACAGCATTACTGTAACAAGCCATTTTAGAATTTAAGACAGATGAGATGTTATCCCCATCCATTCTGAGTTGATTATTGATCCAAAAATTGTGTCTATCTTGGCATACTGATTAATGATGGAACCACTCAACAAATATCTGCCATGCAAGAGAAGTGACAGTGAGTGTTAACATGCTATTCCACGGGTGGGAAGAGGCTTCACTAAGCCTTCAACTCGTCTCACACCTTGGTAGGGCACGCTGCGGACAGGAATGATGTGAAGCCTCATTGAAACATTCATCCCCCAGCTCTTTCCAACTTTTAAGGGTCCTTGCTATGGTATTTCTGACTGTCTGTATCATGTTTAGACCACAGCTTCTTTGTTGCAACCAGCAAGCAGTTTACTCACAGCACGCAGTTTGTAAGGTTTTGAGAACTGCAAAATCACATCGCTACTGGAACAGACTTGGTTACCGGCACGGCCTTCTCCATTAGATACTTGCCACTAAGTAAAGGTCTGTTGAGTGATAAAGAGGTGGTAGATCTTCTATCTCTGCTATCCTCTGGTAAACGGCTCTGGATAGATGATCCCCATGATATAAACTCCCCAAGATGATGCTAGAGAAGTAAATTGGCTCCACAAAGAGGCTAAGTAAGGCTCCTTGAATACCCAATACGTTCCACCTAAGAGGGAGGGAAAAAAAAAACAAAAAAAAACAAAAAAACACTTTCTTTTTAATGGAACAAGTAACATCTGCCAGACATAATAGCAGTTAATCACAATGGACTAGATTTTCAACCCTTTCTCCTGACTGGCATATGACCATGGTAGCATAAACTGTGACACCTGCCAGAAATTTCAGAGATCAGCTTAGGGGATGCTCAGCGTAATCCTGAAAATGACCTACAGCAACAGGCCAGCAGCAGACTCCACAACTTTAGTTCTCCACTAACATGTCTGGTGATGCATTTTCTAGCACCCTAGTGCCAGAGATGGACAGGATCATTCAGTGGAAGAAAGCCAAACCATGAGATTCTCAGAAACAGCAGCTATTGCCTCCAAAAGACACCTGGCAGGGGGTAAAGCATCCTTCCCAGAGCAAAAGGATTGTGTTTGCAAGACCTCCACACCTTATCACCATAAGGGAAAACCAGTCCTTGACACCCTAGCCCAACTGTTTCCACATCCTGCTGCCAGAAAGGACACATGCACTGCCTTGCAATATCCATAGTCAGGGAGAAGACTAAATCTGAAAACTGAAAATACGCAAAAAAAGCATGTACTCTTTGCTCCCTTTAGCTGCTTCACATATTCCAACCAAAAATCCCTTGTCTGGACCGCTGTGATCTACACTGGATCAGGTCTGGTGGCAGGGATATAGCATGCCTAGGAGCAAAATCCTGATTTTTTTTTTTTTTGACAGTTGCGTTCATTTGAAAAAGCTTTGGCTCTCAATCTGTCTGTAACAGTTATATAGAGTACTTCTGAAAACCTCAATATCTTCTGCAGAGTATTTTCTCTGTATTTGTCTGAGGAATACTTGCAAAAAGCTTGGCACTATGAAAATAGCATATTTCAGTCAGAATCAGAGAACCACGGAATGATTTGGGCTGGAAGGGACCTTAAAGACCATCCCATTCCGACTCCCGGCCGTGGTCAGGGACACCTTCCACTAGACCACGTTTCTCAGAGCCCCTATCCAGCCTGGTCTTGGAGTCAAACTGCAGCATCCAGACACAAGCAGCAGGGAAGTTTCCTCTGGTGCTTGGATAAAACAAAGGAGCACAATGGAAGCTCTTGGGCTCCCACAGAATGGTTGTCCTTATTAAAAATCCCACCCTATACCAGGCTGCAAGGTTACCCTAGGAAAACAGGTAACTTGGATGTTGCTAACAGTGATTCTTGCAGTTTGTGCTGGGATGGCTACACCTCAGCATCACTTCAGGCTAGAAACTGCACATCACAACTGCTTCACTACTGCAAAAATTGAATTACACATGCTGGCTCTTCAGGATGTGCAAAAAAAAGGGTAAAACAAAGACTGCAATCCAAGGAACCAATTTCTTTGCATATTTTTACTGAGGATAAAAATGGAGGCAATGTGCATTAACTTACTCACCTGTCATTAAAAAGCTGGCACTAATGAATGAATAAAAATTCTGTGCTAATAAAAATGAGGTCTATTTTACATGGAATAAAGGCATACTTTGTATAACATTGATAACATTGCATAAAATGCAATCAGCAACCAAATGTCAGAGTAAAGATATCAAGTGAAAATTATTGCTTTTCAGGATCAATATGTCTTTTTAAGGATCCTATCATGACTAGAAGTTTGTAGATTTGAGGTATTTCAAGTGCCAAATGAATCACAATAATATTTTCTTGTTATTTGCAGTATTACCTACATGGAGAGCATGGACTGCTACAGACGCAGGTAATATTATGGAAGAAACATCTGGAAGGAATTCAAGACTGAACATTGCAACTGGGGTCTTACAAATGTATCTGAGACTTGCAGACAAGGTACATCACATTTTACATGACCAGTGTTTGAGTGACAGACGAATATCTCAAAAAAGGCCAAAGCACTCCTCTGGCAAGCCCTCACCCCCTAAATAAAACTTTTGCCAGGCTCTCTTCCTTACTTCCGATTTCAGTATTTCCACAGCTTGTGTTTTGCCGTTTCCTCCCACACTTGGTGATGTCCTCTGGCACAGAAAATGAAAGCTGACCACTTGTCTTACAAACTTCTTCTGATGAAAACGAGTGTGAACACCTGAACAAGCTTCTGCAAGGTGAACTGTATGGACTGGTACTACTGCCCACAGGCCTTATGTTTTCCTGGGCTGTGCTGAAGCACCTTCAGTGCTGCAGCACTTGCTCATGAATGCTGGGTTCACAGCAACTTGCTTGATGCAAGGACAGGGTTTGAAGAAACCATTCATACAGCCAAGGCCTCAAGCTCTTAATATTGATTGGGCAGGGTTGGATGGTGGTTAGGTTTATAAAACTAGCTTTAAATTTCCATAGTTAAAATTTCCAAAGTACATATACTTGTCTACAAAAATGTATTCTTATATCAGAAGCTGGTTGTAGTGCAGAGATAAAACCTGACACCCAAATGAATCACAGAATCACTGAGGTTGGAAAAGCCCCCTAAGATCACTGGGTCCCACTGCCAACCCAGCACAACTATGTTCACCACAGAACCATGTCCCCTGGTGCCACATCACACGCCCTTTGGACACTTGCAGGGATGTTGACTCTACCACTTCCCTGGGCAGCCCGTTCCAGTGCCCAACCACCCTTTTGGTGAAAAACTTTTCCCCAGAATCCAACCTGGACCTCCCCTGGCCCAGCTTGAGGCCGTTTCCTCTGGTCCTGTCACTTGTCACCTGGGAGAAGAGATCAATCTTCCCCTGGCCCCACCCTCCTGTCGGGAGTTGCAGAGAGTGAGAAGGTCCCCCTTGAGGCTCCTTTTCTCCAGGATGAGCCCCTCCAGCTCCCTCAGATGCTCCTCACAGGACTTAGTGCCTGTGTTCTGCAGATTGTAGCAGAGTGAAAAAAGGAAGGACTGCATAGAGACTTTCTCAATGTTACTTTTTCATATCATACTTCTTTATGTCAAACAGTAATATCTCACTTCCATTAGCACATACAGTGGAACAACCTTCATGGGTGTAAACTGAGAAGAAACTACACCAACACCACACATCAGTTTTCAAAAGGCTGCAGGCATTGCCTCCTGAAATGGTAAAACTGCCTCGTCCTCCAGTGTAGAAGCATAGATTGTGAGAATGCTGCCAATCTAGTCTTAACCTCTACTGAAAGCACAAGTTTTTTTGAAATTAAGGGGCCAAATTCTGTATTTCACCACAAGTCAGGAGGTGCAGAGTGGAAAAAAGCAAAACGTACTGCTGAAAATTTTAAGTCAGTGTTGTCTTCCTAACTAAGCAATTAAGCAACAGCATTTTTTTTCTTCTCATTAAAAATAGCATCAGAAAAGAGTTAAGTAACTGAAACAACTTAAATCTAGCTTACAAATCCAAACCTGGGTGTTAAAGAAGCATGAGCAGAAAACAGGAATGCTGCATCAACAGAGATACTGAAATGCCTAAAGTAAGGCACGTAAAAAGAGATTTGCCAATGGGAAAGAACACCTCAGCAGGGAAACACCTTCTCACCGGGAACACCTGACATGTTTTTCTTAGCTAAGCATAAAATGTGTCTTGTGACAGTGTTTAACATATTCTGAGCATTCTGACTACAAGAATTTTCTTTCACAACCTTAACAAAACTTAAAGTAAAACTGGCACTTAAAACACAAGCTGCTCAAAGCTGAGTGAAAGAGATTTGCCCATGATCATTAGTATGGGTGAGTAACATCAATCTCTACTTAATAATTGGTTTTGCTCACTTTAATATAATTGCTTCAACAAATAGCGCACTATAAAAGTAGTTATAGCTACCTGTACTGTGTAGCAAATAATTCTAATTAAGGTCTTTTAGTCTAATCATTACCATAATCAATTTAAATAAATCATTTATTCATATCATTATATTTGGTTTGCCATCCTTAATCCTGTGGGACAAAGTCATACAGAGGTTCAATCACACCTGCACAATCCTTCAGACATAAACTGTTAACCAAGCCTGGGCCTAAGACTGGATCCAGCTGCACCCAGACTCCTTTCCGAGAAGTAGTTTAGGAAGCAAGGGGGTCCTTTCTGTACCTCATGACTCAGCAGGAGGGTCTCCCGGCTAAGCCTTATGCGAAGCTTCCATTCTGCCCATGACACCACGTGTTTGGCAGCCTGCAATACTCTTTCAGCTTCAAGTCTACAGCTCTGCAAGGGATGCACAGCAACCTGACATGAAGCCAGAAAGTTCAAGCAAAGGCATATTTATTTACTCATCCTGAACTGGCCTTTTCTGAGATAGAAGATCCTTCAGGGTCACACTCTACCAGGGGCTCACTGAGGTGACATTGAAGCCCTACCATGTCTGACAAAGCAACAAAATTTCTAAAGCTCACCTAGCAAAGTACTTTAGCATGAAAAGGGAAACAAAAGCTGCAAACAAAAGCCATGGTTCTCCTTTATCCTTGGGCCAGCCAACACACTGCAGTGGCCCCTACCTGCACCTGGACTGGGAGGTTCAGCATTCCCGCCCCTGCACATATGAGCTACTGCTGCCAAACGGTTAAAAAAGAGAAGGAGGATGACAGTTAAAGGATGTTGCAACCTGCTGCTGCTATAAAGTACTTTTACACCCCATCATTTTCCCAGCACTACGCTTGGCCGCAGAAGAGTTTGCCTATCACCGCCTTGATCCTCCCCAGTCTGTTATTTTATTTTTATTGTTAAAAAACAACAAAACCGTGACCCTGGATTTTGAAGAGGCAGTTTTTTCAGTCTAGTTTACAGCACAGCTCCACAAACAACTGCAGGACCACTGCCAAGGCAGGGAGATGCCATGCACAGGAGGAATGTTAAAGAGATTTCCATCCAAGTTATACTAGCACTTTTTTAAAAAGTCTTTTTCTTAAATAAAACCCCCTAATTTTCATTGAACATTTTCATTTAGCATGAAAAATTTAGCCATCTGAAAAGTTACAAGTGCAAACTAAGATCTACTTCAGTTCAGAAACGCTGCTAAGACACCTCCATGGGAGCACGGCTTGGGGTGCCCTGCACCTCCCCTTTGCTCTACAGTTCCCAGTTGCCCATGCATGCTTAGCTATAGGGAGACCAAAAAAAACCAGATTTTCCCATTACCAATGTTTTGCCATGCCCTCTGCCTCATCCTCAAAGTAATTTTAGGCTCGAGGGATGTCCAGGGAAATGCTCTTTCAAACCACTACATCCCACCACCTTTACAGGTTCAACCCCAGCCTTGGCTTTTGCAGATTTATGCACATGAGTTGTGTTCAACTCCTGAGAATTTACACAGAGGATACTCTCTATGTAGTGTGCTCACCTGAGGTCTTATAGACGAGCACCTCACTGGGAAATCTGAATTTTACAAATTTATCACACTCGCTGGTTTTCTTATTCTATATTCACTACTAAAGATCCTGCTGATAACAATCTGGAGGATGGATGTACTTCCTCAATCTTTCTACTGTTCTCAATCATACTACACTGAAAAAAGGATAGCAGAGAAACCAGAGACCAACCCCAAATCAAGAGCAGTCCTCCCTTTCTTGCTATGTTGTCACATTTTTGCTCTGGACCACCATGTGGCTCAGAGGTATCTACAGTGGATTCCTAAAAGGTCTATTGATTTCTTCATGACATGCAGGTGATTTCACAACTCTTGATACCTGCAAAGGTAAGTAAAATTTAACCCTGCAGCAACACTTTCACAGTGTGCTAGTTCACCTCTTGCCAAAAGTAAAACAGGTTGAAAATATATGCTTCTGGTAAAAACTCTCCTCCGAACTTTCTAAACTCAAAAGGCACAGAAATTCTGTTATTCACACTATTTTAGAGAAAATGCAAAAATGGGGGGGGGGGCTAACAGCAGTAAGTCACAAATCTTGATGTTAATATCAAACGTCTTGGTATCACTCCCACTAATTTTTATGCAGACAGCAGCATGGAGGAGGTGAGTCACTATGTGTGACCCGCAATGGTGTCCACATGGAACTGGTGTCCAAATTTATCTCAGGAAAACAAAAGCCTCCTGCAACTAACCAAACAAAACCTGACAAGTGTTTACAGTTCAAAGAGCTGCTCTTGTCAATATTATTTATAAACAACTACTACAAAAAAATGAAAATTACTCAGTAGGCACTTTGTTTATCACAAGCTGTTACTTGCAACTGATGGCAAGGGAGAGAAGGTATCACTGTGTGAGGTGCTGGACTACCCCAGAAAGCACTTTGCCTCCTGACATGCATGAGGCATCACTTTAAACACTATTTCTCTTTTTTTCCTTAAGAGATTAATTGAATCTCCATGACCATTCCGTGCTCTTCATAAACCACTCTGTAAACAGGCAGCAAGATCTTTACGACTGGGTCACAGCCCACACTATAAATCAGTAAGTGCAAGAAGTCCATGGTCTTGGACAGCAGCCCTTCTCACAAACATATTGTTACATTTGCAACTACAGACAAGAAAAATGCTTCCCCTTGTAGCTGTACCTAGGCAGGCAACCACACAACTCTGACTCGTCCCAGTTTTTCTGGCACTGCCTGGATTTGCTCCACATCTGTGAGCCTGGTTTGAGAGGTTACACGATGCTACATCTTGGGTAGGTAGTTGTTTCTTACCACTTTCCCTCAGGTATTTTATTTAAATGCCACACAGCCACCACAGATCAAAGTGGCCAATTTACATTGCCATTGTCACTTGGATTAAGAACTGGTGAGCAGAACTGCTCTCTCTTTTGGGGAAAAACAGAAAAAGACTGAGTTACAAGCTTCCATTTGGATTTCCCACTCTGAATAAGCACGAAACAAGGCCAGTGGACAGAACCTAAAGATCATCAGAAAAATATTTTCTCTTCTTTAAAGTAGAAGAGCACCAATGACTTCCCTTTCAACAATTCAACCTAAAAAATTCTTCTCAATTCCTAGAGCCTTCCTACCAGAGAAACTGGGTGAAAAAACTCCGCTCTTCTCAGCAGGATGTTAGACACGACTGGGATGTTTCATGAGAAGTCACTATTTGAAACCAAAAATGTGGGCAGAAAAACACATCAAAAGGAGAATGACAAAACCCAACATCAGTACCATGGAACAAGGTCAGGATACATTTAAAACAAATGCATGTACATTAAAGTTACTCTGGTCACAGAAATCACCCTAACACTGCACTGGAAAGCCACCAAGCACTAACACACCAGGATAATCCTGTTCTAATGCTTCCAACCCAAATGGGATTACACTTGTGGCCCTTCCATGTTTCTTTCAACTTTTCCTGGATGTTCCTACTGGATCCAGGAGGGTGCTGGGCAGCACACTGCAGTAAAGCACTCAGAGGCAGCAACTTGGATTATACAGATAATCCACACAGATGAGGCAGTTCAGATACAAGGGGTTTGATACAAGTGCAATCCTGCACCCCAAATTTATCCACATCTTTTCCAGGCTGTGACTGAGAACCTTTGGGAAAGCTCAGTGGAAATCAGCAGGTCTGAGGTATACTGGAGGACTCATTGTTGGACACTACAGAGCAAGGCATTCTTTCAAATGTAAATGGACAAACACGTCAGGGAAATGTCAAAAAAAAAAAGAAAAAAAAAAGAAAAAAAAAGAAAAAAAAGAATATGAAAATTTGGGCCTCCTTACCCGTCATACAGTCTTTGTTCTGTGTCAAGGGGTTCTATTTGCTTCCTTCACTGGCACAAACAAATTATTCCCATTAGCCCCAGGAGAGGTGACAGCTAGCTACTGAAGCGAGAGATGGATTCTGTTCTGCATCACACAAAAATCAACAAAAGAGTCAAATGTGTTCTAGCTCAACAACTGGCTACATTTCATTTTTTTATATATATTTGCAATGACAATGTGATAAAAGAATGTGGCATGAATCCCATGTGCAGATGGTTGGGAGAAGTCCAGGCTGAAACTGGGGAGTTTATTTGGTGAATTTTATTGGATAGTATATAAAAGAAGCTGAAATGTCAATTTTGTAGAATAAGCCTTTTTGCATCTGCCTGTCATAGCTTCTGAAAGGCCCTATCCATTTATTTTAGGGAGATTTAAACTAAAGAAAATGTTTTCCTTCAGCAGAGATGCTGATTACTTGAGACAAGACTAAAGGAACAAAGCCATTCATAACTTCCTCCTCTATTTTTGATTTGGCATAAGGCAGTTCACAGATATTTCCAACTTAATACCCTTAATAAATTTTGAATCAGGTTCTGACTTGAGAAAAAAGCAGAGCTATTTTAATTACAGTATATATAATACATATAAAATTGAAAAATAACTAAAATGTCATTAGCTGAAAAATTTGGCATTTTTCATCCCTTTGCAAGAGCACAGAGGCTGCAAACACACAGACTCCATTTAAAAAAAATTATGCTGCAACTCTCCCATACTTGTTAAAGGATACTACTGCTAAATTTTCTTTGTCCATTTATGAATTTGAAAACAACAACAAAAAATCTCTTAATCTTGTCAAAAAGGACAACAAAGAAGGAATTGGATGAAATATAAATTAAAGTACTGGTTCTGGAAACTAAATATTTAATCACTATCATAAAACTATTTAAACTAAATTAAAATAATTTTAAAGTTAAAAACTAAAAGTGTGTCTCAGTATTTTTTTAAAAGGGACACTTTTCACTGTACAAAATAATAAAACTCTAATCTATGTATGAAAATGTAGGTATCTTTGATATCTCAGAATGGTTGGGCTGGAAGGGACCTTCAAGACCATCTCATTCCAACCCCCTGCCATGGGCAGAGACACCTTCCACTAGACCAAGTTGCTCCAAGTCTCATCCAACCCTGACTCTGAACATTTCAATGATGGGGCAAGGGTGTATATCATAGGAGGAGCTATCCAAATAATGCAATAATTTATTGTACTGTTTTGATAATGCTATACTACTTCAGGAAAAAAAAAAATCTAAAACATTCCTCTGCTATTCCCCGAGTGATATAAATACAAAACAAAGCTGTCATGACTTTATGTGGCTGAATAATACAGAAGATTTCACCTTGCCTATGAAGCCAGCAGAGGGTCTGACACCAATTGCAGGTGAAGAAGCAGGAGATTCATCATAGATTACAGCCACTCTCATGCTATGTCTAATGAGATAGGCCATCATACCCTACACATTCATTGTAAGTACCATAAAACTCCTCTTTCTTGTTAGAATCTCAGAATGGTTTGGGTTGGAGGGACCTTAAAGCTCATCTTGTTCTACTCCCTGCCATGGGCAGGGACACCTTCCACTAGCCCAGGTTGCTCCAAGCCCCGTCCAACCTGGCCTTGAACACTTCCAGGGATGGGCAGCCACAGCTTCTCTGAGCAACCTGTGCCAGGGCCTCACCACCCTCACAGGGAAGGATTTATTCCCAGTATCCCATCTAACCCTGCCCTGCTTCAGCTTAAGGCCATTACCCCCTTGCGCATACCCGTCTTCAGCAGTAAAATGAATAGCAAAGAACCAATTGCTGAGTGTCTCACCTTGCTATCTTGTCACTGCAGGACATGGTCAGTAGCCTTTCTCCTTGCAACACACCATCCCACGTCTGGATAGTGGTTGTGGAGCGCACAGGGATGGTCCCTTCCCCAGATTCTATTTTTGTCCGCAGCTGTCCTCTGGCTTTGCGGTTTGGGTGCCTGTCCCCTTGATCTGAAGGACAAAAATCACTTAGAGTCAGCTGAGGAACATTCTCAAAGGGTTTTACAGACAGAATGACAGTAAGAAGAATCAATTTGAGGTATTTGTCTGCAGTTACTGCTCGCTTGCATCATAGTTCCTACTGCTCTTGGCAAATCAGCTACAGTATCAGACATATCTCACAAATACTGCCTTCTAGGACACACTTACAGTTAAATCAAGCTTTTGCTACGGGAGCAGTAGGCAGCTCTTCAGCTCTGCCCTGTGTGTTACAGCGTTAAAATGAAGTTACAAGGCAGACTGTGGAAGGGGCATGCAGAGAACCGCTGTTAAAGGATGGAAACAGGGAAACAGGGACGGTTAGTTCTGTAGGAATACTTGCTGACTCACTGGCTTATCTCAGCATCAGCCTCTTCAAGACCACAGGGTTCATCACTCTATACTGAACTTCTACCACAAAGAAAGAACAGCTCAGATTTTTTTGGAAGAGATCTTTGTCTAACACACCTCTATGCTAAAAGGAAAGAAGACACCTAAATTTTAACCATGCCACTGGTACATGCTCCATGAATAATTTAAGCTCCCTGGGGTTGAGGAGGACTGCTGTCATACCCTCTTGTGCTGCTTCGTGGGGTGAGAAAATCCGAGCATCACCACAAGGAGATGTGCTGATATAGAGATGGAACTGCACATTCTCCTTCAGCTTAAACCCGCCTTGCTCTGATCTGATAAAAATGGATTTTTGCTGATCTTCTTTATTGCTGAAACAGAGAAGAAAGGTAGAGTCAAAACTGACATTAACATGGGAATAGCCACAAGCTGTGCAGTCTTAAAGGGCATTAAAAACAAACACAGGATGGCTGAAAATTTTGTAATATTAATCTAACAGTTATTACAATTAACAAAATTAAAGGACCACCAAGACACGAAACATCTCCAGATGTCAAGAGGTTTCAGGCACTTACCAGCAAATGAAACACCAGCACCTTTTAGCCCACTTGATATTATTTTGATTTATATGTCTGCAGTTTACAGAATTATTCCCAATTATTTTTCCTGTCCTCCCCCTTCATGAGAGACACCTCACTGAATAAATGTTTTGTTCAAGTCAAACTTGAGGGCAAAGGGCCCGAGTTCTAAATTCAACATCCTAATGCAACAGGACAAGAGTTTCACATTGAAATAATGAAGACACGTGTTTTACATGGACAGATTTTCAACTCTGTGGTATCAGCTCATCTTCCTTTTCCCTCCAGCTTACCTTAGGTAAAGCTCAAGTTGTGTATACAGAAACTTCAGCAGGCACCGTCGAGCTATAATTTCCGCGTGGCAATCATTTAATGCAAGACCACGATCACTCATGTATTCACCATTGATACATTTTGTTCCTGTAGAAACGCTTATTACAAGGGCATCTTTCACATCTGTACCTGCCAAACAAAATTTCAGGAAGAAGACGCAATTAACATCACAAATAATTTACTGAGTGATCTTCTTGCCAAACCCAAAGAAGGCTCTTTTTTTTTGTGCTGTTTGCTTATTTAAAAATGTTTTTTTTCTTCCACTATTTTCTTTAAAACAAAAGCTTCAGTCAGCCATATCCTCCCTGTACCAGTACAGTCTCTGGTTCTCATGAGCTCTTCATGTTGGAGTTTAGACAAGTTAAAAATTGAAAACCTGCAGGGAAAAAATGCTGCTTCAGGAAGAGTTATTAAAGCTTGAGACCCAAAGTGCTTTTCTTCCTGAAGTTCAGGCAGCCAGTAACTTTCAGCATGTACCTTCTGACCACCTATGCAGACATTCACAGTGACTTTAGAAATCTGAAAGGCACTGGTTTATTAAAGCAGCAGCACATTACAGAAGGGTACTGAACTAACAACAAGGAAGGTAAGACTAGGGAACGAAGAAATTTAAGTGCTTAAATCACCGTAAACATTACCAGCAATATAACGTGTAGTTCTTGGTATTAAACCATCCCATACAACAGAACTTAAAAAAATACGTTGGGTGGGTGTTTTCTATACAGAGAATACCTTTATCACTCAAAAAAATCCCAGCTGCATGAAGGACTCAAAAAGACAGGTCAAAATGCCACCTAGCAAGACACTCAGGGAAAAAAAAGCCCAACAAGTTAAAAAAATGAACCTGAGCCCAGCAGGCCCCTCCTGCCCAAAGGGCTGGAGGAGAAGCAAGGAGCTGTAACACACGGCTATGCAATGGGGTCATCTAATTCCAGAGGTTCCCCAGACATGTATCCATGCAAAGATGTTTTCTAATTCTGTGTAAAGCTATTTCTTCAGGTAATCAAAAGGTATTCACGTGTTAATTAAGTCTTGATTCTTTGGCACATGGCTATTCTGAGAATTGCAGATACAGGGCTGTAATTAGATAAAAACCTTTTAAATGCCACAAAATACATTAAACAAAACGACACCATGTTCCTCACAGTGCTTTGTATTTGGAGCTAAAATGGTGTTTGTACCAGATGGAGGTTTGGCTGTTCCTGAGCAGTGCTTGAGGAGCATCAAGGCTTTCCAAACCTGCCAAGGGCCCGTGTGCTGGGGCTGGGCAAGAGACCAGGAGGGGACACAGCTGGGACAGCCTCGTGAGAGGCTCAAAATGAATGTCCCAACAAGGGTTAAGATGGATTGAAGACCAAGATCAACCTTAGCACGAGGAAAATTCAGCAGCAGTGTGGTTGTAGATCAGTTTAGGGCAGAACTTCACTGTTTTGGGAGATTCGGACAAGCACAGATCTCATGTCAGCAGCCAGAGAACCACAACACCACTGCTTACACGTGCACACCACTGCCATCTGCCAAAACTTAAGCTGCTTTCTTCAGATATTTTTACTAAAATGACTCACCATCAAGCACTAAGAATAAAATACAGCAAGAATAACGAAGTCCAAAATATTAAAAACTTGGAAAGAAGCATAATTCTTACATAATAGGCTGAAAACAAGAATGCAATCTGCATGATTGATGGGGGGGAAACTTATTTATTTTCAAAAAGTTTTGTGATTCATTTTAAAAGCTACATTTTGTACACCGTGGGCTACTCAGATGTCTCAATCAGGCAGGAAACTGGAACTCTGTGGAAACAGAAGTACTTGCAGGTCTAACTTTTCTGTAAATATCCTTAGTTGAGATTTATTTACTATATTTAGTCCACCTTCAAGATTAAACAGTAAAAATATATTTCAATACCGCTTGACTGAAAAAAGGTAGTTTACTAGAATGCAAACAGAGCTCTTGTATTTAAGCAGTTAAAATACTACTTTTTTTTTTCAATTTACCTGTTGTCATGACAATTCCAGCAAGAACTTTTCGACGTGCATGCGGAGATGTGAAATTTTCAGTCAAATCACTGAATTTATCTACAACCAAGCGTGCAACAGCATCAGCTAAAACCTGTGGGATCACAAAAAAATGCATATTAGAAAAATAAAAAAAAATTAAAAATAAAAATTACAGGAGCAATAAGTTATAAAAATTTACAGTTTGAAGAGATTATACATAATAAATGAAATGAGTTTTTAATTTTTCACTTTAAAAATTGACATTGAGGCATCACTCGCAGCTCTCTGCAAGTAGAAGCAGAGGTATGTGTGCTCCACATCTACTAAAACAGGGTTAGACAGCCCTAAGCCAAGCATCAAAGTACCTAATGCTCATGATGGTGAGGACCATTTGAGGCTTGGGAGAACAACTAAATAGACAGATAAGTCTATACTCTCATGCTCAAATCTCAAAACGCATCATTTCAGTATCCTTAACATTGGACCTGACAAGACAATAGAAGCAAAAAAATCCAGGCCCTTCAAACCAACCTTTTATAACAATCTAATTCCTTATCTAGCTGTTACATAAATAAGGACAACTTTGCTTTCAACACTGGTTTAACACTTTCTATTTCTTATTTTTACAAGACATATACAAAGGTAGGAATAGAAAATTTAACCCCAAGTAAGCTATCTCAAAATTAGGAAGGATTTCTCTTTTTCACCCCCAGGAAAACTTGAACAGTCACATTTGCAGCCTTATCAGTCAGGCTGCAAGGGGGATAAACTTCGAAAATTAAGGAAAACTTCAAACTACCAGTCCTGATCCTGTTGAATGACAATTCAGTTCAACACTGCAGCTCATCCTACCTGCTGTTTTCGAGGTTTGAACTTGTAAGTTGAACTTTTACAGCGTGAACTGTAACAGTTAGAACAGATGAGTCGAGACCAAATAGTTGGATTTTCACATGAAAAGAAACTGAAGCCAAGGCAACCATGTGCTGACAACCAGCAGCACCTGAGATGTTCTGGGGTATACAACTGGCCCACAGGTTCACACACCACAAGGACACAGGTCCTGTGTCACACCTGCCAGTGCCATACAGATGTTGAGTGAGGCCCTGGCATCGGTTGCCCAGAGAAGCTGTGGCTGCCCCATCCCTGGAAGTGTTCAAGGCCAGGTTGGACAGGGCTTGGAGCAACCTGGGCTAGTGGAAGGTGTCCCTGCCCATGGCAGGGGGTTGGAATGAGATGAGCTTCATGGCCCCTTCCAACCCAAACCATTCTGGGATTCTGTGATACAGACGTCTTGAATACCCAAGCATCCAATGTGATGCTAAACATACATGTAAGCAAATACGTCAAGCCCAAAAGGACACTTGTTGATGAGTGTCATCTGCTTGCACACTTGTTTTGGGCTCTCAGGAATGGAACATCATCACTATCATCACCCTTCCAGAGAGCCCAGGGCAAATCAACACAGCTGATGGGCAGCAGTATAGAGAGACAGGGCACCCAGCTGAAAGGGCACAAACTCTTGAATACAATCAGTTCTAAAAACAGACTGCTAGGGAGGAAAGGGAAAAGAGAAGGGGAAGAGAGAAAGAAGGGGAAAAGAAAGGAAAAGAAAGGGAAAAGAAAGGAAAAAGAAAGGGAAAAGAAAGGGAAAAGAAAGGGAAAAGGAAGGGAAAAGAAAGGGAAAAGAAAGGGAAAAGAAAGGGAAAAGAGAAAAGAAGGGGGAAAGAAGGGGGAAAGAAGGGGAAAAAGAAGAGGAAAAAAAAAAGAAAAATGTTTGAAGACTGCCAGCTCCACTCACCCTCATTTCCTTAACAAGGTTCATGAGAACCAACAGCCTAGAAATAATGTGGAGATGCTCTCAATGTTAACTTCCTTCTGGAAAAGGTTTCGCAGTCAAGGAAGGAATAACTAAAGCTCATGTGTTCCAGAGCTCGACAGCTTTTTCCAGAGTCTGCCAGAAGACACTGACCAGCAGTCAGGTCACTTCTGCGCCAGCCTTGGTCCATGTTTTGTGATTGCACAACTTGTGGAGTCAGAAGACTCTTGACATGGCAAACACCAATTTTCTTGATGCATTTGAATAGATGCAATTCAGAAACTTACTGTATTTTTCAGGAACACAATTTTTCTCAGAGGCTATGAACATGTCTGGTCAGGCACTGATTTTCAGACTAGGCCTTTTTGTTGCAGGACCCAAAACTGGGTTCAAGTCCATGCTCTGACAGCACAACAACCACAGACTAAATCTGCATTTAATTGTGCTAGTACTTACTGAATACAGAAAGCTGAACTTTAAGGTAAATACACGAAACAGAAAGCAAATAATTATGGGGTTTTTTTTAGTCATCCTGGTTTTAGAAATGGAAAATTAAACCACAAAAGTCTTAAATGATTATTAACCTCCCTGTAGCCATGTGGGCAGATCACTGCAGGGTCAAGGCACTGAGTCCCCATGCCACTGTTTTATCCATAACCTCACTGCACAATTATGGATACTGCTTCCCAGCTGCAAGTTTTATGCTCTCATTTCTGTAATCCATATATTTTCTGCTCTACCTTACACCGTGAAGTGCTGGACAGGAGAACATGGCTGGCAGCTGACAAACTACCAGGCAATGGTAAAATCATGCTGAATGACATGGAATATCCTGGGGAAAGAAGCTGTTCCAAATAGGGATGGACCTGATCCACAAAGAGAATATATGCTTCAGGTCCCTTCCAACCCAAACTATTCTATGATTCCATGCTTCAGAGAGGCTTCAAACCTGCCAGAAAGGCTTGCCACCCAGAGAATAAACAACACAATTCACCTTTTCTCAGAAAAAAAAAAAGTGAGTGTGATGAGTGGTAACTGGAGGAGTCTTTCCCAAAGCTGGGAAATGAAACTGCCAGGTGTTCCTGGGAAGAAACTAATATCTGCCAATACCTCTGACAAAAGGTTACCTGAACAGCAGCTGGGTAGGATGCTGGCATACAGGGTGGATACATTCGCTTTTTTCCAAAAGGATGCTTTTTTTCACGTAACAAGCAAAGCAGTGGAAACTGTAGCATTGGTAGACAAATGAGAACATGGTGAGTCCCTCTGGGATGATGGAAGCTGGTGCAGCAGAAAGGGATGGGGCTGCAGCCTGGAACTAAGCTGCTGGCAAGGAAACCTAAAACCACTTGGATGAACACAGAACCAGACACTGTGGAGGGCTGATAAAAAGGACTAGACAGAACTCAACTGAGACAAAATGACCACTGGAGATGCAAACGATCCAGGAGGAACTGGAGGGGAGGGGGTGGGGAGGAAATCACTGCCAAAACCCAGGCAGGTATATTAAAGATTTTTTATTTCAATTTGATACTCAAATTGTGTGACAACAGCTGGGTGGTGAGGAATAAACACTGTTAAATGCCTATAGATGTAGTCACTGAAGTCACTTCGGTCTTTTATAAGAATATTTACCCAATAAATTAGAAGAATTATCCTTCTGTCCCAGAAGGATTGACATAGTTAAGAGCATGAAAGAGATGAGAATAAGGTTGGCGATGAACAGACCAGTGCAGTGCTGGGAACAAAATTTACTGGCCAAAAAAGGATGTCCTTGCTGTCCCCATCTGAAAACCAAGGACTTGAAGCTGTTTCCACAATCCCAGGCATGGGGAGGGATCTTTCACATCTCACTCTGACTCTACTGCCTTTCATGTAAATAAATATTAATCAGAACAGAAACTGAACTCATGTCTCACCTTCCCCATGAATGCCCTAACATCTCATACAGAGTTTCTCTATCCCTGCTCCTGCATTAAATCATTATTCAAAGTTGGATAATTCAAAAAAGGAAAGACCTAAAATATCTGACAGTTGGCTCGGCAAGGCATGTGAGCTCCAAGATATTTTGGGTGCATTGTCCTTTTCTCTGATGAAGTTACAGTGAATCCACTCCTTTTCTACACACACAGACTGGTTTTGGCAATACACATCTTGCAGCAGTGTTGTACCAGAACCACCCTGACCATCCATATTTGAAGATATCCTTAATCTGATGAAGTCCAGGTCCACCTGGAGCTGGAGGAAGACCATGGCAGGTCATGGAGACCATCCATGCTGAATGCTGGTGATGACTTGCATGGTGGAATCAGAGGCAGCAGGAGAAGGGAACTGCCTGGGCCCAGAGCACACAGCTCTCCCCAGGGAACTGACCCAAGACTTCTGTGCTCTCCTTGGATCTCCAGGGATCCTTCTCAAGCAGAAATGTTCTCCTTCATGTTGTTTTTTTTTTTCCTTACCTTCACAGTTTAGGGCTTATGTGAACTTTCCACAGCAGGTAAAATCAAGGTCAGCCAGGTCCTCCACTCTAACAAAGACCAGCACACTCAATTCAAAGAAGATAGAAACATATCTACGCTAATAAAACAGGGTAATTGTTTTATAATGCTCCAAACTTTCCTGTATTGATTTAAAGAAAATTCTGCCTGGCTGTAGAGTCTCTCACTGCTTATGCTGATACATCTTCTACATTTCTTCCAATTGCACAGCAATTATTACAAGGATTAAAAAAGCACTTTAAGTACCAGTAGCCCTTGCAGTAATGGTTCTCACTCCATTTCTCCCACTTAATGTTTTGTTTCAATGTTTGCCCACAACAATATAAAGGATAAAATGAATAAATGCAGTTAGGTGAATGATTAAAAAAACTCTCTTTAGTGGAGTTTTTTTCAAATTTATCTCATCTGCAGCTACACTGCTTACTTGTGTAGCTCAGCTTGCTTTCCCTCACAACAGTCTGTATTTAACTCTGTATTTAAGCCTCAATATTTACAATTCCAATTTCTACCTCTCTGCACAACCTGACTAATCAGCTATCTTTTTAAGCAAGCAGTTTGAGGAAATCCGGGAAATAGCATTAGGAAAACCTCCATATAAGTTTTCTAACAGAGGTCATCAGTGGCCTAAAGAGGTGATAGCTCCACCAGTAGGCTCCCATCATCTGATGGAAAACACTCCCCTGAGTGATGCCAGCAGCCTGGACTGGCTGGGGAATTACCACTACCAATATGTTCTTTTCTCAGTTTTTTTCCAAAGCATTTGGTGTTGGTCTGAGTCTTTTAGGGACAGCACTATCCCACCTTTGACAGAGGTGTGAGACCCTTCCCAGCCTTCCTTGGGAAGCAGGGAGTGTCTAAGGGAAAAGAAACAAAGGAGAGAAAGCAAGTGGTCTCTGGGAGACTTCTCTCAGGATGATAAAGACACCAAAAATGAAGAAATAAGCAAGTCTGAGGGAGCATCCACTGCTCCTGAGATGTCCATGGACATCCTTGTCCCATCTCTTAAGATGTTCAAGGCGATGCTCAACAGCAGGATCAGCTCTGTGAGTGGAGATAGTCTCAGCCAGCACCAGCATCCCCTGCAAACCTCACGCTTCCCAGTGCTGGGGCTGATGGCAGGGATGTGGCAGAGGGGATGGGACATGTGTGAGAAGGAGCTTTTGCCTGGCCCAGCATGGCTCTTGCTGTGGTTGAGTGCTCAACAATAATCTTTGTCCCAGAAACCAGATTTTGCTGTCTTCTCCAGTACTCATCAACTGTTAAGTCTGCAAACAAGCCATGCAGTTAAACTTCTTAATGGTACTAATCTAAGAATGCTGAAACAACCAGTTTTCTTCTGTGGAAAAGAATGAAACTTGGAGGAAACATTTTAGAGCCCCTGGTATATCCTGTGGCTCCTTGCATTGAGGAGTGGGAGGTAATGTGAGGGTGGTTGTTGAGGGGGGGGGATTCTTCCTCTCTACTCTGCTCTTGTGAGACACCCCCTCATTGTTGCATCCAGTTCTGGGGCCTCCAACAAAAAAAGATACAGGCACCTATTGGAGAGGAGGCCGTGGAGATACTCCAGAGCTGGAGCCCCTCTGCTCCGGAGACGGACTAAGGGAGCCAGAGTTGTTCAGCCTGGAGAAGGCTCCGGTGAGACCTTAGAGCCCCTTCTGGTGCCTAAAGGGGCTCTGAGAGAGCTGGAAAGGGACTTTGGACAAGGGCATGGAGTGACAGGACTGGAGGGAAGGGCTTCCCACTGACAGAGGCGGGGTTAGATGGGATAGTGGGAAGAAATCCTTCCCTGTGAGGGTGGTGAGTGAGGCCCTGGCATAGGTTGCACAGAGAAGCTGTGGCTGCCCCATCCCTGGAAATGTCCAAGGCCAGGTTGGATGGGGCTTGGAGCAACCTGGGCTAGTGGAAGGCGTTCCTGCCCTTCCAACCCAAGCCATTCTGTGATTCTATGATTTTATGATCAATTCACAGAGCAGAGCTAACCATAAAAATATTTTCCTTGCTTTGAAGAGGCAAGTCTCTCTAATTGCAAGTCTGACAACCTCTTCAATCCTAACACACCCACTGCCAAGGTGATGAATGCACGAGTGCTGATTTTTTCAGTGGGGCATTTTTACCCACTGTGAGGCACATGTTGAGTGTCTTACTGACTTTAACTCACTTTCCCAGCACAGAATTGTTCCTCACTGCAGTGAATCTTGCTTTGTCCCTCACAAAAAGTCAGGCTGGGAGCAAGCAGACAAGCTTAAATTAAAATCACAGCATCAGCACCTCAGTAATTCCCTGTACAGACTGTAAGATTATACCTACCCCCATGCCATAACCTGGTTTTTGATTGCAATTGCCCTTGTGAACCATTTGATACCTTGTATTTCCGCATTTAATTTCCCTTGGGGCCCCTGCAGTTACCAGGAGGTCTGGTGGGATCACAGATGTGCATTTCAGCCATACCCCTGACCACCCCTGTCACAGGGATCATCTTTCCTCTTGACACTTCTCACTTCATCCACTTTTCTCACCACAAATGAACACCTCAACTTACAAGCAGGTTTGGAACCTGCCACCCAGGCAGTCAGTTCCAACACCTTCCTCAGCACAACCACACTGTACTTCTATTATTTCCCCTAAGCATTTGGTATTTGAATTTTTCCTCCCTTGCATGTTTCTAGTTTCCATTTTTCCAACCCAATCAACGTTTTTTTATTTGGTCCATGGCCTACAACAAATCGTATCCTCATTCACATCATTCCTGTACTCTCCAACTTCCCCCACTTTAGGAGTATCTCTGAATTTAACACTCTTTTACACAGTAAGAGTCTAAAAAGTTAAAACAACTCACAGACTTTAAAAAAAATGAATAAATAAAGCAGGACTTAAAAATACCACAAATGCTTAAATAATCAAATACATACCAGATGAAAATCACTAATATGTAACAGACCTGATATAATTCCAATAACTCAGTGGCTAATTATAATTAAAATCAAAGCAATACAACATAGTGAAGTGCAGAAAGGATGATATCTTGACAACAAGCTGATCAAAAGCCCCTGAATGAAAAAATGACTTGAAATCAGCTGTACATTAGGCAGCACCCATGTAGATCTTTCCCATCTCACCTCGGGCTTTTTCACACTACCCTATTCCAGTTTTCACCATTTTACTGATTCGAGAACTAATAACACATAAATTACTCGCAGGGAAATTTTTTTGGTGTCTGGATCAAATCCACTTTTAAAAGCGGAGCAGAGAATGCAAACTGAAATTACTGAATCTACTGAAGAAATTTTAATACACAAAATACCATGACCCTGGATTCAAAAATGAAGGAAACATAAGTAACACAATAATTGTGCAACAGTGAAAGAAAGCATATAGGAAGTTCTAAAATATGCATATTGTCCATTCATTTTGAGAAAACAACATAAAATACTTATACTCTTAGAATAATAACAAAATCTAAAACAATGGTTTTGAGATTGAAAAGGTCAAGGCCTTAAAATTCTCATAATAAACAGAAAGTTTAAAAAAAGTCACAGGCAAATATTTGAATTTAGACAGGTATATATCATTAAAAAGACCCGAGAGATGCAGTAGAAAGCAGTCAAATAATCATTAGCATAGTTTGACTGGGGAGAAACACAAGCAAGAAAACATGGGAGAATTAGTCTTCATTAGAAAAATAAAAATTACTCCATTCCATCTACTTTAAATTTTTGGTCTATGCCTGGTATGGTTGATATTTTCCCTAGTTCATTAATTATTTGATTTAAATTCTTTCTCATCCAAGATTTACTTGCCTAAGTAACTTCCATGTGCATATTAATTAATTTGCTTAGAGCACAACCCTTCAGATGACAGCTATTGAACCACACATCTTGGATATATGCACTCTGATTGTGTTTAGACCCTGGAAATCAGTGGCAACTGCATCAGTCTCACTTAATCTGACCTTGACTTCCATCACTCAGCTCTGTTCACACCAACAATTTCTGTTTGCAGAAGAGAACAATTTTCTTCTTTGCTAAGAACTGTTGTATTAAATAATAGTTTTACTTAAAGCAGTAATTCTGACTTGAGCTTGAATTAAGTCTTGCTGCCTGAGATGAGCAAGATGCGATTCAACCTTTCCTCAGCATAAACCATAATCCAAGCTGGCACTGCACTGGGGCTGGGGCTCTTTTACATGACATGATCAAGGCTGAAAACATCATCAACAAAGCCTCCTCTCTGTGCAAGAGAATACAAAGAGCTCATGAAATTGTAAGAAGCCATAAGTGGTATAATACATATATACAGACATATATATATATATACATGCACACACAGCTCTACAGAAGCAGAATAAACAGCCGAAATGCTGTTAGAGCTGACTCAGTATGCACGACTTGGCTCCTCCTGGTCATCACCCAAAAGCTACCAACAACACCCAGAGGGTTTCTCACCTGTGGCAAGTGCAACTGGAGCCCCTCGCTGGGAATGGGTTGCCGAGATGGAGTCTGGTCCAGCTGCATGTTAAACAAGGATGCCAGGGCCGACTGAGCCGCCCGAGCTTTTGCCAGCTTCTTGTTCCTTCCCGAGCCCTCAAAAGTCTGACCATCCACTGCCACAGCCATGACAAAGTTTTTGGCGTGGCTCTCTCCGCTCTCCGAGAGAAACTCGTACTTCAGCCCCGGCCGCAGCTCATTGAGGATCATGACGGGGTTCTTGCCACTGGCAGTGGGGTAGGGTGACGGCGGGGGCAGAGGCGACTGGGAAAGGGTGCTGGCCACAGTGGATGACGGCAAACCGTATTCCCCACCAGAGCTAAAGGAGCCGTCCCCGTTGGAGCCAAGGTAAAAGGAAGCATCGGAAGGGACTGGCGTTTCGAACCCATTGAAAAGGGTGTCAGGGAAGTCCGCTTGGTCAGACGTGAAGTCTGTGTTGACCGACAGAGTCCTTCCCATTGCCAGGTGGGCTTCCGAGGCATTTGGGAACTGGACAAAAGACCGCAGAGCCTTCTCGGCAGCGTGAAGCTTGGCTTTCTTTTTCGTTGGGCCAGATCCCTCAAACACCTGCCCATTGACTTCCACTGCCATCACGAACATGGGGGCATGGACTGGCCCTGTCTGGGAGAGGAGTTTGTACTGTAAACCAGGTTTGATCTCATTAAGTTGCATCAGGGCGTTCTTTGGCAGAACAGGGCCGGGCATTTTCTTCCTCTTCTTGAGGCGAAATTTGGAATGGCCATTGTTGCCCTCCTCCAAAGGTCTCTTCCTGCTGCTGCTGCTGCCACCGTTGGAGAGCTGTGTCCCCTCCCCGGCCCCTGTCCCACTGCTGTCTTTGGGGGGAACGTTGTCCACATTGCGGTTTTCTTTAATGTCGGTGCTGCTCGAACCTGCGGTGCCCAGAAAGAGTAACTTACAATGCCTTCGGTGCAGGATCTTGTAAATGCAAAATTTATAGATTCCTTTATCTCTCTTTGTAACTGGTTAAGTGATGTGTGCTCACAGGTTAAATATTTTTGCAATACAACCGTAGATAATAATAATAACGTAATACAACCTCAGTGATTCTAGAAATAACACACTCAATGATCTTCAAGCTACACATTTGATACAGTCACATAGCAAAAACCCACAACAGCTTCTAGTTTTTTCATTTAAATTATGCTGGAACAGAACTTTTACTTATAAATTACATTTAGCCTGAAAAACGCCTTAAATCAGAAATATAAGTTATGGTAGAATATACCCATAAAACAAACAACTACCATTAATAAAATAAAAATGGATGCTTAAGACCAGAACTTGGAGACAGGTATTTAATTCTATTTTATTCTTATTTTAGTCATGTCACTTTTTTGCCTCAGTGATTTTTAGTTGCTCAAATTGAAAAATTACATAAATAAAACCTGAGCAATGAAAAATTAGGCAGCTCTTTGATAGGTACTATGACTGAAGAGTGTTTAAATGCTTTTGTTTCTCTTCAGCTACTCCATATTTTCCTAATTCAATTCTTTTTTTATGCCTTTCCTAAAGATTCATTTCACCTCACCCAAATTTTACTCAGGAACTACAGCTGCCTGCTGTGCCACCATGACTACAAGACTACTTTATATATTTCCATACAGCCTTCTATTAAAAAAACCAACTTATATTTGCCATTTACAAGCACAATTCCTTGCCAAAAATACTGCTGTCACAGAACTACAAACCCAAAAATCATTATAAAGATCCTCTCTTAAGGCTATGTGGAATAGAAGTGGGACAAAAGCTGCACATTTACAGTGATGATATTTTAATGGGGTGGGAGAAAGTCAATAACAATATAATGGTTTATTTTCAAAGTAGAAATCTGGGGTAATGATATGTCAGAGCTATATTTAAAGAATTAAATTTGCTGTAACTTCAAAAGACCTCATTTTTACGCTGATAAAGAAACTAAAGAAATTGATTATTTGTGCTTTCTATTGGCATGTGTGAATGAAAAGGCAAATTTAGTAGGTCAAGTATTTCTAACTCTTCTGTTCCAAAACTTCAAAATATCTACATTACATCTACATTGATCCCAGGTGATAAATTTTAATTGAAATGAGAGCAAACCAAGGTGGGAGCTCTCGAAGTGACAAATTTCAGTGACGCTTTCAGTCTTCCCTAAGAATCCCCTACCATGCACACATCACTTCTCCCAGGTTACAAAGCTGATGGAATGGTTACTAAATTTTCATTTATAACATCCTCCAGCAAAAGCTCGATAGGTTACTCCTTTCGGTGCTCGAAGAGAAAGAAAAGAAGAAAAAAAAAATCAAAGGAAAGAGCCAAAACAGGAACACATTTTTGTTAAATCACAGTGGCACAACAGAGAATTGTATAGTACTGAACATGCCATTAATTCAATTAAATTTGGTCAAGAATTGAAACACTGAGTATCCCGAAGCCTTTCATTGCTAGAAATCTGCTACATTTAATCAAGTATCTCTTGTTCAGCCACAAACATACTGCCTCAGAACGTGGGCTATGGGGTCAAAACTGTCAATACACATTGTTCATGCATATATTCTGTATATAAATACATATTTATGGTAGAGGAATCTAAGGACAAATAGAGGGAATTTTTAAATCTTTCTTTACAGTGAGTTTCTTACCTGAAGCTGTAATCTCCAAAAATTACATCTCATCTAAAACATCATTTCTGGAACACTGCCCTTAAAGGTGGCACCAGGAATTTGTTATCAACCAACCAACATGACTTTTAGGCTGAACATAAATCATTGAGTTGACACTAATTAATGGTCTCTGGTTTTATCTTTCTTTTTATATGAAGACAACTACCAATGCCTGTGGAAACCACAGAAGGAAAACAGAAGTTGAACAGGCTCCAGCTGAACACTAAAAAAGGAATTTTTGCATGTAAGCATGGCAGCTGGAAGAACTCCTTAATCCATCTCACAACTCAGGCAGGAGAAATGATGCCCTGACAGAGAAGGGGAACTTGCAGGGAGCAGGAAACAAGCTTGCAGGCTTACCTCGTCTGATAAGAGAAAAGAGAAGAAAACTAGTCCTTGACTGAGAGCTACTGGGCTTGTTAGCTTTGGAGAGCCTGCGGGGTGGGAGACGTTAAGAGAGAAAGCAAGTGGGGAGCTGGCACCCCGAGTCAAACCAAGAAACCAGGAAAAGAGGCAATTTTCTACACTGTGGAGTTGATCCAAATCCAAGCAGGTGATGGAAAGAAAACAATTCCTGCGCAAACCAAAAGGACCTGTGTTTGTTTCAACCCACAGAGTCACCCGACTGCAAGAGAAAGGAACTCCTCAGAGTGAGGGTGAAGATGTGCTTTCAGTCCTTTTCTTTAGCCTGTCCTGCCCAGCAGTGGTGAGGGCCTCTAATTGCCTTAGGGCCTGAGAAGATCTGACAGATTAGTCAAAATGTAGCCTGTTCGAGTCAGAGAAATCATCTCTAATATTGTCCATATTCAGACACGGAGTAACTCCTCCAGCCCAGCCTCTCCCTGCTGCTCAGAAACAGTCTTCCCTTTTCCAGGCACCTCACCTTCCAGGTTCATCCTCTCCTTGTCCAGCTCCCCATCTGTGACAGGGCCACCAGCAGACCTCAGGAGAGGGTATCATTCCAGGACATACCAAGGACAGAGTGGCCCTTCCCCAGGGCAGCCTTGAAATTCTGGGCTGTCTCAGAGAGCATGGCAGGGAGCCATCCATCCTCCCCCCTGCAAAATGCCTAATTTGCTTTTAAAGACCCCATAAACTCTTGGTATCCACAATGTCCTGGCCAAAGCACTTTACAACTTCATTAGATGTTGCATGAAAACATCTCCCATTGCTTGCTTTGAACGTCCACTGCTAGTCTTAAAGCATCTATTGGTTTTTATTGGCTACTTTTTTTAATTTGATGATTTTAATATTAAACACTCCCTGCTGTGCACACTTTTACAGAGATCTCTAGCATTTCAACCTTCTCATCCCTCCTCTACGCCATAGGGCTCTAGCTGTCCCTTGTCCTGAGGTCATGACAGATGTGAATCACCACTCCTTGAACATTCTAGAAATAGTTTAGATAATTTTAAAGTCTGTCAGTCTCATTTGGAGACCGGTGATAAGTTTTGTGCTGCCAGCATCACAGTTAAAATAGGACGGGAAAATGAGAATTGTAAAACACTGTCAGAAAGTATAAAGCAAAAGAGAGAGTTGGCAGGAGTAAAAAAAAAAAATCTGAATTATAAAACACTCTTCTACATTCAGTAATGGATGCTCTTTATTATTCTACTTCCTTTTTGATTAAACTTTTGTGGAGGTTGACAAGTGACCATATATTAACAGTGTCTTGCCTCAGGAAGGTTGCATAGTCTTGGTGGATCTTCTAACAGACCCAAAAATCAAGAGGTTTAAAAACAGCCTAATCCTAGGTTTTCAGTGTTCTTTTTGCCTATGCATTTTCTAGTCTTTAAATAAGTGTTCAAGGAATGAATGCTTTAGAGAGCCCTTTGAGGACCATCATGTCTGCTGTGTATTTAATGCTTTAAAGCAGCATTAATACACTTGATGATTGAGATCCTGTTTTCCTAAACATTTATACAACCCATGACTTAAAAGTTGGACATTTTTCATGAGGTTGGCATATTTTCTGGTCACTAAAATTAGTTGGCAGCTTCAACTGTAGATTTAACTGATGTCTGTGGAAGCTGCCGTGGTTCAAATCATATCTGACAGTATCACACACCAACAACTTCAGTGGAAGGAAAGTCCTTGCCCCCCAGATCTTGTTTGAGAACTTACAAACCCAAGGACACTCAAAGCAGAAAAAAGGCACAGGAAATTTTCATGCCAGTAAAGAATGAGATCTCTCCAAGTGCATTGGTTCATTTTTGGGTTTATTTCCTGTAATTAAAAAGTGCCTCCAATTAAGATGTTTTATCCATTGGGGAACTTCCATTACCTGCTTGCAGAGAGACAGCACTCTCCTTGCTCTGTCTGATCTGGAGCACAATTAATTAAATTTAGATGACTCTTAGTTGAACTGAAAGATGATGATTGTAGCTACTCTCATTTAGTGGCCTGGGGACATTCTAAATAAATATCTTTTTTTCATTAAAAACCAGCATGCTCTCTTCTGAGCATCTTTTTGAAAAAGGAGGAAAAATTATCAAAGAGAAAGGTCAGGACAGCTACATGCTGGTGTCCCAAGTGTTCAGAGTGCTGTAGAAGTAACAGCAATGCAAAGCAACAGAAAACAAATAAAAATATTCCAAATAACTATATCTTTCCCCAAATCTCCTGTAACATCTTCTCTATAGCCAATGGATAAACGAGGAAGACCTTAAAAGCTGAAGATGGAAACACAGTGTTTTCTCAGAGATGTTAATTTAGCAACATCACTGTCTTATATTTCAGCTGAACCAAAACAATTTTAATTCTGGCTTCTGCAAAGGAATCCTAGTTATGAAACCACAGGTAACAAAGACTGCATATGCCCACTTTCCTTTCCTTTAAGAAACTTTTCCCCAAATGCAGGTACATAAAACAATAAAAAAATTAATAGGCAACTTCTGATATGCCACCACAATTTTAAGAGACAGAAAAATAAAGAGAGATAAAAAGTTAAAAAAGCGTATGTCTTCACTCAAATTAAAGTGAAGAACTTAAGAACTTAAACTTTGATTTCTTCCCCTCAAATGTGATGATTTAACACTTCAAATTCATGATGTTTGTGTGGGCACACGGGCAAAGGAAGGTCATCTTTCTATTAAATGGGCTCAGCCAAGGGGACACAGTGATCTGACATCTCAAAACATGCTTCTGGGACACAACTGACATTATACAAATGCATTCCACGGAAAATTTTAACAACTCAATGGAGCCAGGCTTCTGAAATGCTAAAAAATTCCATGAGTGGTTTCCCGTATTGACACACTAACACACAAAAAACCCCAGAAGCAGACAAAAATGTAGTGTTTTGCTCAGGGACAGAATGCCCGTGCAAAGACATGATATATTCCTTCAGTTCAGGAAGGCATCTTTTATTCATGCTCAGTTACACTCCTTACTGAAAAAAGGGATGTTTTATCAAAAAAATTATGTGAATTACCCAATTACACTTTACTTTTCTGAAGTCCTCCTCAGGGAGATCACTTTTAGAAATAGCTAAAGCTTCCATTTGAAGTAATTTCTTTTATACCAAGGAAAAGAAAATGTTAGCAAGCATATTCCAGCTGAGTTTGCTATTTCACTCTAAGGAGAAAAGATGCATTCTAGTTCAGACAATATTTTTTGCTTTGTTTTGGTTTTTTGGAGGGTGGAGGATGTTTGTTTGGGGTTTGTTTGACCCATCTTCTTTAGCTCGCACTAAAATTTTTCTGTAACTCCTCCAGACTCAATTACAACTCTGCTGCTCCTACATTGCTGGGTTTGTTACCTTTGCCAGATGCACCCTTTAGCCACTGTCACTTAGGGGAAAAATAAGCACATTTGTTATTACACCATATTCAATCATTTACAGTCAGGCACAGCACAGCAACAACAGAACAATTCTCTGCTTCACAGAAAAAAAAAAAGACAGTTGAAAGGCAAATAACAGTACAAATATTCTGTAATGTTTTAATGAGAATGCTTTTCTCACAGGTTATCAGTTCTTCATTACAGCCCAGAGTTAGCAGTCTCACAGCACTTTGCTGCACCAAGATCATCACTATATTTGACTATTTTTGTACTTTAAAGGCACTTTAATAATTCAGTAGCTCAGGGTTGGGACAATCAGCATCTAATAAGAATAATCACCCTATGTGAGACTCGCAGGGAGCTCTTCCAACTCCTCCTTTGCCTTTTCCTTTCTCCATTTCTGCTTTCCCTCCTTTATTTTATACTCTTCAACTCCATCCCCTTCATCTCACACCTCACTTCTTACTGGTACTTAACCCATGGGCACTACTGGTACCTCCCTTCTTCACTGCTGGTTCAGAACAGGGAAATATGTTGTTTGATTAGTCAGTTGTTATAAGAAAAATATAAGGTGTGAGGTATAATACAGAAGGTATAAGTAGATTAGCATATTGAAAACACTTCTAATGCAAAAGCTCCAGCTCACTCTTCTATATTGTATTTTAAGAATTTTTATTTCTGCATCCCAAGTTCCTTTGCAGTCATCCCCGTGCTTGTGAGAAAAAGTCACCTTCAGAAACTATTACAGAGTTTATTACTATGTAAATAAACACATCTTACTCATGTTTTCTTCATCGTCTACATCCATTGTGAAATATTTTTGCTGGTTTCTTGGCTGGCGGAGACTGCACCTGTCTGGAAAACAGGGAGAGGGATATTTAAGCTTTAAGATACCAGCTTACAAGGCAAAGCACTAAATGTCCTTTAAAAGCAGAAGCCTAGGCCCTGGCTTTGCATTGGGATGTTTGCTTAAATCCTGACCCAAGATCCCTCCCAAAACTGAGATGGTCATCAATGACTGAAAGATGCAGCCCCACATCAGGCCAGAGTGGGTAATGGAACTCTCTCTCCTACATACGGACTTTCCAATTAACTGAAACAAAAGATGATATTACATAAAGGTTACCTGGAATTGGGGAAATAGATTTTATTCACCACAGGGACTTCCATTTCAAGAGAGACTGATCTAAAGGTGGATATAAGCACCTCACACCAAAATATGTAAATACCTAGCATTTGGTTTGAAAGAAGGCAACACTTCTATCCTAATCAAAAGCAGTCATTTAAGAGTGATGGGTTTTATGGTTTGGTTTGGTTTGTTTTTAATTATGCTAGCTCAGTTTTTCCTGAAAACTAATTAAGTACATAATATCTGTTGCTTTCTAGCTAATTGTTCCAACCTCATAATGCCATGAGTGACCCCAAAAATCACCCAGTGAGTAAATCTTTTGACAAAAGATCCCTTATTATAACAAGGAAAAAGTAGTGGAGCATTAATGGGCTTCACATTCTTACACTGGAGTGGATCAAATCACAGAAATTGGTCTCATACTTGTCAGTCTCCAAAACTATTACAAACAGGCTGGGAAGAAGAGAGGTCTGGTGATGTCCTATGAGGACACTGCCAGGAATGGCAAACCCTAATGAAACCAAGGGCTGAGGTGGCTGCTGGAAGGAACAGGGAGAACAGGGTGAGAAGAGGAGGTGGTTTATGCTCGCAAAGCTGTGGGAGCACTGGAAGGTGTGTTCCCTCACAGAAAGATGATGATGCTTGATTTCACAATGGCACAATTCTCAGCACTGAAGTTTCTGCTCTATTATATTACGTTTTACTCTTCACTCAGCAGACACACATCTGTGTCTCTCATCCAGCTGCCAATGTGAAATACTTTGTTATTCCAATGCTTTGAGACTTCTTTAAGTGCCAGCACTGGTGGAAGTCAAACAGTGGAGTCAAAGTCATCAAGAAGAGGAACCATATAAATAAAACACGGTTGCTTGACAAGGCTGACACAATAAAATCTACACTAATTTTATGTAACCAAATGCCTGCTCTGTAACAATGAATTTATTCAATTTTTCTTCCCAGCTCTGGTGGGAAAATCTAGCTTTAATTCTACTCGACATTAAACTGCAGTCAGTTTAGCTAATAACAAAAGGCAGAACGTTGTGCTGATGTTGTTCTTCACACACAGATTGCACACTATAGTAATCCTTAATATGTAATTACCAAGTCCAAAAAGAAACCGGACAGTCCACCCCTACTCACCATTTCAGTAGACAATTCATGCAAAGCATACAGAAGCATGCTGCAAATCCAGAGTACAGCTCTAAATGTCAAACATAATGAATTGTACTATTCTGATTTGGTCTTTTTAAAGCCAACTTGGTTTTAGTTTTGGTAACATAAGAAGAAAAACATAATCCCCACAAAAACTTCTATGCAAGAATGAAAGATATGTAGGGATGCAGAAACAAGTAATACACTAATAAGACTAACTAATACACTAAAAACAATACCACTAATAATTTTCATGGCTAGGCTTCGCGAACGAAGATTTGGGAAGGCACTATCCACATTTGCTACAGGCACGCTGGTGGCTTATGAGGCCAATACGTGACAGACATATCCGATTGCAAAAGGCACAGTAGAAAGACTCCTTAGATGGTGTAATCTGCAAGACACAGTTCTTTCTGCGTTGCCTTTTTTCCTCGAGAGTGATCCTGAGTGTGTTCTCGAAGGAGACAGCAGCGTTATAGATGCTGTGTCTCCAGACCTCCCGATTTGAGGCCAGAGTAGACCAATTATGGTGATCAATATGGCCAAGGCTGAGATGTTGTTTCAGGGAGTCCTTGTATCTTTTCTTCGAGGCTCCTCTCATGCGGCAGCCAGTGGTAAGTTCACCATAGAGCAAGATCTTAGGAAGGCAGTGGTCCTTCATCCTTGAGACGTGCCCTGCCCATCGCAGCTGCGTTCTCAGTAACATGGCCTCAATACTTGTGACTGCTGCTTGCTCTAGAACAGATGTATTGGTCACATAATCTGACCAGCGGATGTTAAGGATTGTGCAGAGGCAGCGTTGATGGAAGCGTTCTAGGAGACGCAGGTGGTGGCGGTAGATGACCCATGATTCGGAACCATATAAGAGAGTAGACAACACTATGGTTCTGTAAACACCGATCTTGGTGCTTTTCTTCAAGTGTTTATTACGCCATACTCTTTTATGGAGTTTTCCAAAAGCACTATATGCCTTAGCTAACCTGCTGTCTATCTCTCCGTCGATCTTACCATCTGAGGAGATGAGGCTACCAAGGTAATTAAACTGTTGGACTGATCTGAGCTCTGATTGGCCAATGGTGATGTGGGGATGATGGGGGACTTCCTGAGGTGCAGGTTGATGGAGGACCTCTGTCTTCTTTAAGCTGACTTCCAGCCCAAAGAGCTCAGCAGCATCTGCATAGCAGGATGTTAAACGCTGCAGGGTTGCTTCTGTGTGGGCAACAAGGGCGGCATCATCAGCATAAAGCAGCTCCTGGACAAGGTAGTTTAAGGTCTTGGTGTGGGCCTTCAGTCGCCTTAGATTGAATAGACTTCCATCAGTACGGTATCGAATGTAGATACCGTCCTGATCAACGAGGTCTGCCGTGGCCCTTTGGAGTATCATGCTAAAGAAGACGGTGAATAGGGTAGGAGCGAGAATTCAGCCTTGTTTCATGCTATTCTTTATTAGAAAGGGCTCAGAAAGTGTGTTGCCATATCTGACTTGGCCGTGTTGATCCTCATGGAGTGAGATGATCATTTTAAGGAACTTGGGGGGACAACCTAAACGTTCCAAAATCTGCCACAGACCTTTTCTGCTCACAGTATCGAAAGCCTTGGTGAGGTCGACAAAGGTTACATAGAGACCTCTGTTCTGTTCCCTACACTTCTCTTGCAGTTGTCTGAGGACAAATACCATGTCTGTGGTGCTCCTGTTGGCTCTGAAACCACACTGACTTTCAGGTAGAATTCCTTCTGCTATAGTGGGTATTAGTCTGTTCAAGAGTATTCTTGCCTGGATTTTGCCAGCAATGGAGAGCAGAGTAATACCACGATAGTTTGAGCAATCTGATTTAATACCTTTCTTCTTATACAAAGTGATGATGACTGCATCACGAAGGTCTGATGGTAGTTCACCGAGCTCCCAACAGCGCACCACAAACTCGTGAAATTTGGTGTGGAGTGCAAGGCCCCCGTGTTTCCAGACTTCAGGTGGAATTCCATCAACCCCAGCTGCCTTGCCGATTTTCACCTGCTGTATGGCCTTGAGGGTTTCTCCTAAAGTGGGGGTAGTATCCAATTCATACTTTACTGGTTGTTGTGTGATGGACTGAATTGCTGAATCTTGGACTACACGGTTGGTACTGAAAAGAGTCTGAAAGTGTTCAGACCATCGATTCAGAACAGAGGTTTTATCTGTTAGAAGGGTTTGACCATCAGCGCTGAGTAGAGGGCTTTGTACCTGGTATGTAGGCCTGTATGCTGTTTTCAAGGCCTCATAGAAACCTTTGTGATCACCTGTATCTGCGCATAATTGAGTTTTTTCAGCTAGATCAATCCACCACTTGGATCGATGTCATGGAGTTTCTGTTGGAGCTTACTGCATGCGCGACGAAAGGCTGTTTTTCTTGCGTGACAGGATGGCAGTGCAAGGTGTGCTTGGTGGGCGGTTCTCTTCTTCCTCAACAAGTCTTGGATTTCTTGGTTGTTTTCGTCAAACCAGTCCTTGTTCTTCTTGAGGGAGAACCCTAAGGATTCTTCAGAGGATTGCAGGATGGTGTTTTTAATATGGTGCCAGACTGTTTCAGGAGAGGAATCTGCAGAAGCTGTGGGAATGTTTTCGAGCCTGGTTTGAAGGTTTGCCTGGAAACTGACTCTTACTGTGGCTGATTGGAGATTGTTAACTTGGAGTCTTCTCCTTGGGATGCTGCCCCTTTTTGGTTTGAATTTGAGCTTAAAATTGAGTTTACAGCGCACAAGCAGATGGTCTGTTTGGCATTCTGCACTGGGCATCACGCGGGTATGGAGGACATTGCAGGCATCCCTCTGTCGCACCAAGACATAATCAATGAGGTGCCAATGCTTAGAACGGGGGTGCATCCAGGTTGTCTTCAGACTATCTTTCTGCTGAAAGATAGTATTAGTGACGGTGAGTTGTTGCTCTGCACAGAATTCTAGCAGAAGTCGACCATTATCGTTGCAGTTTCCAACACCGTGCTTGCCTAATACTCCTTTCCAGGCTTCAAAATTCTTGCCTACTCTGGCATTGAAATCACCAAGGATAATGATCTTATCGTCTGCAGGAACCTTTTGGGTAAGGAGGTACAGGTCAGTGTAAAATTTATCTTTTTCAGCAGGGTCAGCTTGGAGAGTTGGGGCATATATACTAAAGATGACAACATGTTGCTTGTTGTTTAGTGGAAGGCGTAGGGAGATAATGTGGTCAGAGTGACCTGTCGGCAGATTTTCGAGTTTAGGAACAATGGAGTTTTTGATTATGAAGCTGACTCCTGAGAGGTGTTTTTCGGTTCTGGGCTTGCCTGACCAAAAGAGTGTGTAGCCGGCACCATGTTCTCTGAGGTTGCCTTCTTCATGAAGGCGAACTTCACTGAGAGCGGCAATGTCGATGTTGAGACGAGCCAGCTCATGGGCAATTAGGGCAGACCGACGCTCAGGACGTCCGCTATCCGCAGAATCGAGCATGGTTCTGATATTCCAACATGCTAGAGTTAATTTAGGTACACCTTTGGAGGCAGGTGCATGCCTTTGTCTTTTGCTCTTTGTGCGACCGCATTGGAAGAAGATGCCCGTTGGCCTGCGGTTAACCAACCGGGTGAAAGTGGAGATGAGCTTTGTTTAGGCCACCTTTTCTAGGCCCCTCTCCGAGTGGAGCAAGCAGTGCTGTCCTTGAAAAGGCTGCTTGGTCGTTCAGGGTGCTGCCCCAAGAGACTGTCATCTCCGGTCAGTCTCAAATGACCAATATCCTGAACCGCCTGCATGCGGAGTTGAGTCTGCGGCTCCCAGTGCACCTTTCACCTGCCGTTTCGACCCTCGCCCGTCGCTACAGGACTTTTTGCATGTGGGTAAAGCCTTCAAGCCTGCGCAATGGATTTTTTAGGTGAGACACAGTGTGCGCGGAACTGAACCCACCCTTTAATCCTGAGGTTCATCTGCCAGGGCCGAGCGAGCTTGGACGGAGGCAGTGAGGTCCTCAGGATGTAGGTTTGATTAGAGTGACCTTCTCTTAGATGGATGGCCTTACAGGGCTAAGCAAGCTCCATCTGCCCGGGTTTGGGATTGGAGTTGTCCTTCTCCTAGGATGACTGCCAGGAGGCTAATGAGCTCATCCTGCCCAAGAATGTATTTTAATGGTCCTACGGTTTTGATCTGTCTGGCATGGGTGACCCTACTGGAGGTATGTACTATATAGCTTGCAACCACACCGGGGTATAGAGACTATATTCCTATTAGAACGCTTTGGGCAAGTCTTTCATTTCCTGCTTTATTATCACCTACCTATAAACAAACTGAAGGAGGTACCCAGGGACAACCCTTTGTCCTGTCCACTGTTTCAGGATGTAACAGAGCAAAGCAAGTATATCCAGTACATGCCGAACCTGGGCAGTAGCCACAGGAGAACCAAAACCAGACAGACAGAACAAACAAAGCAAACATTCTGACCCCAGTACCCATCCAGGTGGGGTTGCCTTTTATTGGCCCCAGCCTGGCGGGGACCCCCATTATTCTAAAAGAACCCACTATCCACCCTGACCTTATCCTTCCCCCACTGTGTTTCCACATATCTTCAGGCACACTACTCACCTGCGACACTTCATACGGGATTGTGCTGCTCTCCCTCCTGCTGGTTGGCGGACCCCCACGGCCCGTTTGACACTATGCTAATCCTCCCCCCCCCAACCCCTCCCCCCCCAACCCTGGAACTCCAAACCTCTGTGTGCTCCGAAGCTTCCTTCTCCTCTTTCATGGAGGCGCAGTACCTGCCGGCAAGGCTCCCCTTGTCTCTCCTTTCTCCTGCAATGGCCGCGCCCAGGGGCACAACCGCCACGAGGCATGGGAAGCCCCCCCAGCAGGGGGTCCCGCCCCCGGAGTGCGGGAAAGGCCCCCGGCAGCCCGGGGCTCCCGGTCACGAGGCACGGGAAGCCCCCCCAGCAGGGGGTCCTGCCCCCCGGAGCGCTGGAAAGGCCCCCGGCAGCCCGGGGCTCCTGGTCACCACCACTAATAATAAATACCAATAATACTACCAATAATAAATAATACTACTAATAGACAACCCTATTACAAAAACAAATATCAGAAACTGAGAAATTAAGAATGACATTAAAAAATACATATAGATGTGTAAGTCTGCAACTTTAACATCCGTGCTAAGTATTGTAATTCAGTAATTTAAAACAATGAAATCTGTTTACCATCAGCTTAAACCCTCAACAATCTTCACAGGTTACTTTTCACAGCAAGAGCCAAACAGCCATTAGCAAAAATGTAAAATGCCATTAGCAATTATTACAATAATTAATGCCACACTTCTGATGGTAGAATCAGAACTAAATATATCTCTGTGTTTGTCGCCACACCACACAGCTTCACAAACAAAGCCTACATAAGCAGATATCCTGAATTTACCACCATTATAAACGTGTATCATCATCCCAGTGTGGGGCCTGAAGGGAACATGAATCCTCTTCACTCCCCAGGCCTGTCTGCAGAAGACGTCCATTCGAGTAACTAAGAGGAATCTCCCCAAACAGGGAAGGGAGGTGCTGAGAAAAAGACACAAAACCACATTTCTGAGCACAGCGAAGCTGTTCAGATGCTCCACTAGCCAGGCAGCATCAACTCAACAAATTGTAAAACTCTGACAACTAAGAAGGGCAGTAAAACTCCTCACTGATTTTGGCACCAGCAGAGCAGAACTGCAATGGGTGCAGAACTGAAATTCTTGATCTACATGTACTACTTCCCCTGAGGCTCCCAGGATCGCCTAAAACAATTCACAGAATTTTCACAACTCTTTCTTTGTTTTTAATTCAAAGACTATGCACAAAACGACTATGTAAACTTCAGCTTATTCATCAAAGCTTTAGGTAAACTCTGGGTTTCAGAGTGCCAAACTTTCTTCCATGCCTCTGCCACCATTCACCTTGTGCACTACAGCTTCTCCACTGGTGTGTAACAAAACACAGAATCATCCTAGAACCCTAGAGTGGTTTGGGTTGGAAGGATCCTTAAAGCTCATCTCATTTCACCCCCTGCCATGGGCAGGGACACCTTCCAGGTTGCTCCAAGCCCTCTCCAACCTGCCCTGGGACACTTCCAGGGATGGGACATCGATAGTTTCTCTGGGCAACCTGTGCCAGGGCCTCGCCACCCTTACAGGGAAGAACTTCCATCCAGCATCTAATCTAAATCTCTTCTCTTTGAGCTTAAAGCTGTTCCCCCCTGTTCCCATTTCTGTTTTCCTGTTCGTCCTCTAAGCTAAAACACTCTTGATGACCTGAGAAGGATGCAGAACTTCCCAGAACATTTCATCCCATCTGCAGGCTACACAGCCACAGTCCTGGCTACCTCACCTCAGGCTGGCAGAGTCCCTGTCTCATGACAGTAAACTGTATGAATACTCAAACTGTATGAATGTTGTGGATGCCCCAACCAGTGTTCAAGGAGATTTTTTCACAAAAAAGGACTCTGAGCCTAGGCTGCTCACTATAGAAAAAGTAGCCTCTTGCCAAGGTATGATTGATTACTTCTGAAAGTCATGAATGATTCACTTATCATTTCCCATTGAAGAAGGAAAAGCATTTTCAACTTCTTTGACCTTCCAAACCTTTAAAAAAGCAGCAAAACTGCATTAATAAATACATTTGCTGAAAATAACCCATTTAGCGACAGACATCCAGAAACCTCTCAGGTCCTACAGACACAAAGCCTCCACACTGAGGTTGGGTAATGGTCAGTGGCACTTGAGGAAGGATAGCTTCCAAAAGGACTTCACTGAAGCTGGTATGACAGCAGGTGTGACAAACCCTCAAGTTTTGTTGCTAAAATCCTGCTCTGGGATAAGGGACACAACTACAGTAACATTCTCCGAGAGCACTGGAAAAACTTATTTCAGAAAAAAACCCGTAAGAGTAAAGGAAGAAGCTTAACTGCTGCTCGGAGATTAACAGAACTTTCAAAAAGAGCAATGAAGAATAACTGATGTAAATATTAACTGATTCGGGTCAGTGCATTGACAGCACATTCTGTGTGGAGGAAGCCTCTCCATGGTTGCAGGAACTGTTTTCTCTCAGGTATACTGCTAAAATAAATTGAGGTTTTGACTGTACTATGCTAGTGTAGTAAGTATAGGGCATTTTTTTGCTTATAACATGGAGCAACAAACCTCCATCCAGCTGTTACCTAAATTCACTTGCTGAAGCCAAGGGATTCTGCACAACACCACACCCTGCAATATTCAGACTACAAACATCTTTCATTTTCTAGATGCACTACAAGCCAGCCACTTCAAACAGGAAAACAACATCTAAATATATGCTAATTTAAGTAGAGCCAGGAAAAAGTCCACTTTTAATTCTCTTCCGGTTTTGAAGTCTTTAATTCCTATAGAGTATTTCTAAAGATAGGAAGAACATCAGAAGTACTTAAAAATGTACCTGCTAACACAACAGTATTTGCCTTTATTTCCCCAAGAGACTGCTTGAAACATTTTTAAGTAAATGTTGGCAATAGCAAGTACACCCCACATGAGGACATAGAGAGAGATAACCTACATTTCTTTTGTTTGGATATTCCAGGTATTCACTGCATACAAAAAAAGAGTTGTCAAATATCTTAAAAACTAGCTTGGTTTATCCTCATCATTGAGGGAAAACCTAAATTTACCTTGAAAGGGAAATTTAGCAGCTAACAATGTTTTACCTACAGAAAATGGCATATATGCAAAAAACCACATAACTTGAGAGATGACACAGAACTATTGGACGATAGCGTACGTCAGAAAGCTGCAGTTTTAGAGAAGTTTCCTATTTGTTAAAAAAGTCCTCTCCTTCCAAACTTTGAAAGTCAAGTGAAATAAAATGCTGGGAAACATTGAAGGATCTTGCTCAAAATATTTCTGACAAATCGAATTTCTCATGAACCCAAACCACAAACACTGAAGTTGCACTTTGCAGTGAAGGTTCAAGCCTCACCTGAAAACTACATTTACCCCACCACTACAACCCCTCCTTCAACTACTTTGTCTCAACCATGCAGCAATTAAAACAATACCTTTCCTCTCTGATCGTTTTGTCCTTCTCCATTTCCAGCGCGGTCGGGCTGGGCTACAGAAGGTCCCCATACTGAGAACCATGGTTTGAGGTAATGCCATGCACCCACCTACTCCCCACCAGCCCCCTGGCCCCCACCCAAAGTGGCAGCAAGGTATTCCCAAAAGGAGGGTTATCCCTGTGCTCTCTTTCCCCAGCTCCTCAAAGCCTGGAGTGCACCAATGCACAGTCCAGTGAACAAGGATGAAGGCAGGATGCAGCTCACCCCTACCCACTGCAAGAGGCACATATGACAATTAACCCTTTGCCACATAGAAGGGGCAAGGAAGGACAGTTCTCTTAGAATGGTTGTATCAAAGATACCATCACTGCTGGGCGTGGAAAGGCAGAAATAATTTTATTTTGTTATCAAAAAAGGTGGGCAACTCTTCATTCTTAAAGCTCAGAAACAAGGAGAGACATAAGCAAGGAAATATTTATATGCCCTAGTGCATAAACCCAAGATGCCTTAGGCATCCTTTATAACTGTTTCTCATGTTCACATTTCATGCACTGCCTCAAAAATGCACAAAATATATTTGAGAATAGCAGGAATGCATAAATACTCCAATCTGAAATATGTTTTAGTCATGGATTTTACATGCAAGGGTTTGTACATCAGGTCTGACCAAGAGCCTTCCCAATGTCAACATAAACTGCGGCATTTTCCAGCCTTTTCATAAACTAAAAAGCAACATGTGACATTATGGGATGATGTGGTATTATCCTGTTTCCCCCATCTGAGCAACCAACCAAACACACGTTCATCTTGTGGATCCTATGGATCATCAGCACAGTCTGGGGGTTGCAGCTATCCTTTAATCCTGCCTTCAGATTAAACCTCACAGGGCAAAAAAAGCACACTCCAGCAGGGAATGCTTGCAGGTGCAAGCTCCACAGGTTTCTTCAGTGATGAGATTTCTCTGACCAGTCACCTTCAGCTGCAGTCAGACCTTTATTTTTCAGTACATCAGGCCTTGGCTCTTTGGAACACAGCACACCACTGAATCTGGATGAACTCAGGTAGATGACTTACATGCACCATCATATTTTGACAACTATCCAGGCTGGCCTTTTTTGAAAAACATTGCCACTGGCATCTTAAATCAGCAGTATTTCACTAGCCAAAAGCAACATGCTCGGGGTCACCACTGGGATTGGGTTGAAATGCTAGCAAGGAGCTCCACCCTATGACAATCCTTCAGATCCCAGGTACCAGCTTTTTCATCTCCAGTCTGTTATGGAAAGCAGAGATTGAGTCAACTTGTTGACTTAAATAATTTTTTGTCTGAAGCCTAAGCACTAAAGGCTTCAAACTTCCCCACTTCAGAGGAACTGAAGTTCTACTTCAGCATCGATGTTAATGGACACTGCTTCTCTGAGGATGAAGAAATAGCAACAGGATGTTTTGAGCTCAGCTGACACAATTTAAAAAGGAGAACTTGCCATGGAGAAACAAGCCATCAATGCCATAGCCATGCTACCACGTGTTGACCACTAAGATGCCCAGGAGGAAGTCTCATCTAAAAGCAACTCACTAAACTAGTGCTGTGCCTAATTTAGCACGCTCTTCTGCACACTAATTAACAGTTTCAGCCCAAGTTTCACATCTCAATCCCCAATAAGCTGTGTCTGACAGAGCAAGGACGTGGAGGGTGAGGTATCTATGTCTACATGGCTTTGAAGAAACAGCAACATTGATACACAGAGAGAAAAGGAAAAATCACCCCTTAGGGGGATGAGAAGTCATTTTGCTCCTCTGAGAAAACAGCACACTTTGTTAAATGCAAAAAGCAGCCTGTAAAACCACCGAGCTCTTTACCATAATTCTTCCAGCCGCTGAAACTTTCACCACATTCTTCTCACCACATTCCAGAAAGATACACATAACAACATGTATTTCTCCTTCCTTTTCAGAGAAGAGTTGCTGCATTAGGTATTTGAAGTCAAAAAGTGATTTTGGTTTTAATAATTAATTTATCTGCCCTAACCTGTCAGAGATTTCGTTCACAGAACTTGGTGTAAAGACTGAAAAGAGACTCCTCCAGGTCACCCCCAAAGCTCTTCTCCCCAAAAGCAGCTCCTATTCTACCTCTGCTCCCCAAGGCAAAGTGACTCTGGGGTATAAGACTCAGGAAGAAGACCTGAGACAATCTCAGCTTCAAGGTTGGCAGCTTTTAAGAAAGAAAAAGGTCTCTAAAATCTGACTGACTAAAGAATGTACACAGTGCACTTGGGAGAGAAACTCAGTGACCAACTACATTCACTTGCAGGTGGAACACTAACAACAGCTTTAGGAAAGAAAAAACATCATAGAGTCAAATCACAGACCAGTGGTTTGGGTTGGAAAGGACCTTAAAAAAAAGCTCATCTTGTTCCAACCTCCTGCCATGGGCAGGGACGCTTTCTACTAGACCAAGCCCTGTCCAAACTGGCCTTGAACACTTCCAGGGATGAGGCATTGACAGCTTCTCTGGGCAACCTGTGCCAGGGCCTCACCACCCTCACAGGGAAGAATTTCTTCCTAACTTCTAATCTAAATCTCTCCTCTTACAGTTTAAAACTATTTTCCCTTGTTCTATCACTATCTGACTGTGTCAAAAGTCACTCTCCCTCTTTTTCATAAGCCCCCTTTCAGAACTGGAAGGTTGCAATGAGGTCTCCTCAGAGCCTTCTCTTCTCCAGACTGAACAACCCTGTAATATGAAATTAAACCCTGTGTATGAAATTAAAAATCTAGTACCCTTAAATATATTATAAGTTCTGCATGATTAGACAAAAGCAAGTTGAAAGCCAAGTGCAAGGAGGTAAATGCTGCACACCAGAACAAAACTTCAGTGTTAACGTGCATGCCGAAAGCAGTAAATCCCGTAACATCTTGTATTTCACAGATTTGACACACACTGAGGCATCAAGGAGAAACTGGACTGCCTACTCTCCAAAGAAAAAGCAGTTCTCAGATGGAATTTGGGACCTACACATCTTGAATACTCCCATTTCTCCTGCATCACTGAACCAGGAACACAGAGACACTGAACAACTGGAGCGTACTCCATACAAACCCATGAGGTAAACTAATCCAGGCAAGATCAGAAACAACACAGCAAGACTGAGAAAACTTCAGCATCTTCTCAGTTCTCCCCTCCATCACCTAGTTCAGTGGAACAAAGCCAGCCTAGGTCTCCATGGATTTATGGCTTGTGATTTATGGCTTGTGATAGATGGGGTGTTGTCATGAAGGATTTATGAGCCCAACCTGGAGACTCTGTAGCTGTGCCACCTCTAGTCCCTTCCCATCCAGGTTCCCTGGCAGCAGGAGGCTCGAGGCCATGGTGCAGCCTCTATTATATATATATATAAAAAAAAATAAATATATATATATATATATCTCACATACCATATGTTTTAATATATCACATGAAAATCTCTATGCACCAAAACCATCCTTGAAAATCCCATTTTCTTATAGATTTGGCCCCTACTATCAGCTTACTTTAGAAATTCTTCAAAGAAATAGTCACACTGTATTTGGTAAGCACTTTTAGTGATCTTTTTTATTTTTTTGCCCCCACGAGCAAGTTGTGTATTTTTCGAACACAAGAAAAGCATTATTACAGGCCAACAGTAGTTTTCCTTCTAGTTTAGTGTACTTCAGCAAGAATGAATATAAATTAGCAGCAACTGCTAGAATTAGTAGAGGCTAACTACAGCCTGAGAACAGGAAATCCCAGATCACAGAGCTGCTGGCTGCACACCAGGAACCCTGAGAGCTCTGGTTTTTACCTCAGCTTGGAGTTTACTCCTCATGTGATTAAATCCACTCCAACAGCACCATCTGCTGTTACATAAATAATTGAGGTTGCATCTATTGCTCCCTTGACCAAGGAAGCCAAGAGCCCCACTCCAAATTAGAAATAACCTAGGATGTTTGCAGGTTTATTCCACAATAAACTATTTTGGAACATATATTTATTATCAAATTTTGTATCCTTTGTCTATATCCTTCTTACTGGCTTACTTTGAGGACTGAGCATCTAATTTTTAATGTATTTTATTTCTGAAGGACTCCTCACATACCTGTGACCGTCAGAAATGTGTTTAAGATGTGTTTCCAAGGCAAAAATGGTCACTATTCAGAGAGAAAAACTAAGCAGCCTAGATCTCCCAGTAAGTCACATCAATATTTCCAATATAATTTAAAAGATACTCAGTGCAGCTACCCAGTGCTGCAAAGGGAAGTAACAGCTAATTGGAGGAAAAATCTAAAATAGTCTTAAAGGAGGTTAAAAGAGACTCAAGAATCTTGAAGCTATTTCATAAAAAGATTTAAAAACCCCAAAACAGTCACGCGGGTAGGGTGATGTTTGGTACTAAGAGATAGACTTATCAATGGGACCTATTTCCTCCTTTCCCACCAAAATCAGTTATTAAGCTTTGCTCAAACACCTGACAAACTCTCCTACATGCCAGCTTTGATTATTTACTTTATTAATACGGATTGGATGCAAATTTGTAGCCAGAAGAGTAATGAAGTTTTTGTAATATCAACTTGATATTGTTAGATATTTCTAACCAATAATCTCTCTGTTTTCAAACTGTGCTGATCCAACAGCTTTGAAGGGATTTAGAGTACAAACATAAAAGTTTCACATAAAACAATCAATTGTTTAAAAAACCTTTTAAATATATTAAGATGAAGTCTCTTCTCCTCTAAGTTATGACCTAAATGCATCAATCAGGAAACAGAGTATCCTGCTGTATGTTTGCAAAACATGGTATGCTTACCTTTTTAACTATTGGAGACACATGCTGATTCTGCAATCTGCAAAAAGAGAAAACACAAGTTAGTTGTTTGGTTCTTTGCAAATTTAGGCGCATCACAAATGGCAACTCCTGACTTTAAAAGGGACAACTTTCTGATTCTTGAAAAGTAAACAGTCCACACTGAATATACAGAGTCTCAGAGCCCAGTCCTTTGTGATTCCAGCAAAGGGCAAGGGACAGACCATTCTGGACATTCCTGGTTGGGAAAAAAATAAATTAAAAAAAAAAAAAAAAAAAAAAGACTGTAGATACTTAATATGAAGCTCAGAAACACCACTGAGGTACAAGAAGCTATTTAGTTGAACCCAATCTGCAGTCTCTGCACCTTCTAGGAGAAAGGGTCAGCAAAAATGTGGCAAATAATGGCTTAAAACTGAAATCAACTTATTTTTCTGAAGGACTCCCCACATACCTGTGATTGTCAGAAATGTGTTTAAGATGTGTTTCCAAGGCAAAAATGGTCACTATTCAGAGAGAAAAACTGAGCAGCCTAGATCTCCCAGTAAGTCACATCAGTATTTCCAAAACATCATTTAAAAAATACTCAATGCAGCTACCCAGTGCTGTTAAGGGAAGTAACAGCTAATTGGAGGAAAAATCTTAAACAGTTTTAAAGGAGGTTCTTATCTTTCTAAGTTATCACAGCCAATTTATCCTGCATGCAAATCCAGAGTTGTCATCTTGTTAAGTATTTTAAATTTAGATCTTCAGTTTTATTTGTAGGGGTTGATTTCAATCCACACAAACAGCACCTCGTACAACAATCCCCTTTCCAAATACCAGTTTCTTGATCCCACTGCCATCAGTCAGCATTCTCTGCAAAAATGGAAAATCCCTCAACTACCAGCAGTGGAGTGGAAGAGAAGTGGCAGATTTAGGATAAGACCCCCCTCCTTCCCTGCCCATGGGGTTGGACCTGGATGATCTTTAAGGTCTCTTCCAACCAAACCATTCAGTGATTCCATGATTCTAAGAAGGATACAGGACAACAGGGAGGAGAAATGCTATGAGAAATTTTATTTCCGTGAATAGGCACAGCTGTTGGATCGGGAGCAGGCAGCTTTAATTTTATAGATAACCTCCTAGTTCTAAGAAAATATCGATGGGACCTTATCAGTGTGAAGATAACACTGTTCTGAAATGGTTCAGCAAGTCACACAAATTCTCAGCTGTCACACTGCCCATGAGAGGGTGCTGGCACCCTACAGAAACCTTCCCTGAATCGAAGCCACACAGAGCACAGCTACGGACAACGCGCATGGATGGATGTGCATCTCGGATCTTAAACTGCTTTGGTCAGGGAGGGATCTGACACAATATTTGAAGTCCACATACTTGAATATTGCACTAATTCAGTCTCAGCTTCCCCCCCCCCAAAGACAGTTCCATTTCTCAACATTTCATGGTGGCTTTTTCCAAGAAAAATGAAAAATAAATACCAATACCACACTGGTCTTAGCATGAAGCAGAAAAAATGCCCAGAAAACTCAAAGCAGGGTCAACAAAGTCCCAACCTACCATTCCCGTACCCACAATTCTTCCAAATCCTTGGAATATGAGCTATAAATTAGATGTTATGTGAAAACCACATATTTATGGCAACATCCACCAAAACCATATTTTGCTTTAAAAATAAGGTTTTGATAATCCTCTTTCTACATGAGCTAGTAACTAAGTTTTCATACTAGTTTTCCTTGAGTTATTTTAGATTTTATATTATCTGCCTTATATGCCATATTACTACAGTTGATAATTCCCTGATATTCCAACAAACTAAAAACAATCCACTGAGACTTGGACTTAAACTGAGTTTACCACTAAATACCAAAAATCCTTACATATTGACAGCTGCAGTCAGTTTTATAGGGAAAGAACCAGTCAGGGTAAGAACCATGAAAAAAAAGCTTATTTTTCGCTTTTGTTTTACCGTGAGCAGTGAAGACAGGTGGAGGAAAAACTGACACTTGTAACACCTTAGACCAGTGAAAACTTTAAACAGTGGTATTTCCCTTTCTATGTTATGTTATAAAAGCCAGGAACAAAACTCTCATCTCCAGCACTTCCTACCTGGCTCTGCCCAGTGGCAGATGGATATTCTGGGGCTTGTTCAAGTCATGACATGCTTCCCCAACACCTTCTGTAGGGAGAGCCTGCCAGAAGGGGCTCCTCTAGGAGCTCAGTACTTCACTGTTACCTTCCAAAAAAATAAAGAAAAAAATAAAAATCAGTAAACCAATTCTTCATCCCTTAGTAGCGACTTAATTTACTCTAAAAAGTTCAGAAACGTGCTCGTGATTTTTCCCAGGGCAGCAAAAGATACTTGAAAGTCATCTGAAGAACACGACAATATTCCATTCAGGAATATCTCTAAATAATAGCTTTTGAGAGATCAACTCAAGACACAAACCAGCAAAACCCACCCAAACTCATGGTAGCTACCTGGAGGCACTCAGCACCAGTTGCATGGCCAGGATAAAAAAACACTACTTCCAATCTTTATGTAGTTACTTTCCTATTTATTTTACTTCTCCAGTGTTGAAAAACAAAAGTAATCTGCTGAGGCATCTCAACTGCCTACACATGACAAAAACCACAGGTATGTAAAATCTGGTGTCCTCTGCCCTTCCAATTTTCCCACTGGCTTAGGGAATAGCACTGCCTAGAGGTGGATAATCAACTGCATTTTTCAGCTCACAGAATTACAGAATGGTTTGGGTTGGAAGGAATCTTAAAGCTCATCTCATTCCACACTCTGCCATGGGCAAGGACACTTTCCACTAGACCAGGTTGCTCCAATCCCTGTCCAACCTGGCGTTGGACACTTCCAGGGATGGGGCAGCCACAGCTTCTCTGGACAACCTGTGCCAGTGCCTCACCACCCTCACAGGGAAGAATTTCTTCCAAACATCTAAGCTAAATCTCTCCTCTCTCAGTTTAAAACCATTCCCCCTTGTTCTATCACTACCTGCCTGTGTGGAAGTTGTTTAGGGAACATGAGAGATGCCTTCATGGCAGACTTGGCTCCTGATCCCAGAAAACAACAGTGTTAGTATGAAATAAAGGACATGAGTTCAAGGAGAGTTTGGACAACACTCTCAGGCACATGGTGGGGTTCTTGGGGTGTCCTGTGTAGGGCCAGGAGTTGGACTTGATGATCCTAATGGGTCCCTTCCAACTCAGCTCATTCTGTGATTCTATGACATGACATGTCTTTTCATGCACAAAGTAGAAGAGTCTCTGCTGTAAACTATAAACTCAGTTGAACAGCACAACTACAGAACTTGGTTTTCCTCTCAAAACAGTTTTTCCATCTAAACTTGAAGAAACAGTTTGACATCTGTGATGGCAACTACCTCAGTTTATCAGAATGAACTAAAGAAATAATAGCCCAAATCCAAACCACAATCCCTATGGCCCTTTTGAATTGCTCATTTAAAATTCTAAAATAAATTAAGAAAGTCTAGCAACTGGTCACCACAATGAAAAAAAAAAAAAAGCTTAGGAGAAAAGGACATACATGTTGCAATTGGAAAAAGCAATAAGTGCAGTTTGTATTGTATGTATGGCCAGTCTTCGCGAACGAAGATTTGGGAAGGGTCTTTACCCTTCGAGCCTGCGCAGTGGATTTTTTAGGTGAGACACAGTGTGCGCTGAGCTGAGCCCACCCTTTAAACCTGAGGTTCATCTGCCGGGGCCGAGCAAGCTTGGACGGTGGCAGTGAGGTCCTCAGGACGTAGGTTTGTACAGAGTGACCTTCTCTTAGATGGATGGCCTTACAGGGCTGACGAGCTCCATCTACCTGGGGGACTTTTTCTCTGACCGGGAATCGAACCCGGGCCGCGGCGGTGAAAGCGCCGCATCCTAACCATACATGATACAAAAGCTGTCAAATGTGTCTCCTTCCCTTGACATAAAACAAACTCTTTTTGAACTTATGTATAGAAAGCATTTGTTTGTAAGACACTGAAACCTAGTTCACTGACACTTCAAAAGCTATGAAAATTCAGCAGTTATTAAGCAACAGGAATCTATGGGTAGAAAACAAAAGGATGCTACTCCATGTCATAATATCCAAGCGGTGACTGCTTTTACTGCAGGTATCAAATAATAATATGTTCCTCATTTATTCTGGAATACTCAAATATTCAATACTCAGAGCAAACACAGCATAAATTATTTTTCAAACATTCTCTCATGAAAAATAGTTTCACATATTCACATAATACCAGCGAAGAACTCTTTATTTCTGACTTTTAATTTTGTCATCTCTTATGTTCGAAAAATTGTATTAACTGATGCCTTGGTACAATTGACAGCCTAAAACCTCAACACAAAATTTCAGTACTTGAAACACAATGATTTCAAAATCAATTATTTTAATGCCACTCCTCCTTTTAGAGGATCATCTGTAAAAGCATGGGTAAGAGCAGTTACCTTAAAAGAGAATGTGACTGAAGCCGAAGGAATTATTCACATGAGCAAAAGTACCATAAATGTGTTCAGGGGAACTTAAGATTTAATCTTGTTGATGATTTCACTATAGGTAATGTTTAAACATTTACATTACTCATTTAGCTGTTTTAAACATTAGTCAAACTGAAATAGTACAATAATTCAACCTCCAGACTAAGCAGCAGCTTTTGAAAGGCAATGGAATTTAAGAAATCAAAAGTATTAGTACTTTTTAGACAACAGCTAAAAAAAACCCCTTAATCTGGACTACAGATAGACTGTGGACAGGAATTTAGGCTACAGGATCAGCAGGGACAGGACAACCCACCCATCCCAGCCACACTGACCAATTCTGGCACTGGAGGAAGATGTCCCACTTCTTTGCAACAGACGTTCCTGCACCAGCTGATAAAGCTGCTGGAAGTTCTTGTCTCTGCTACAGTGATTGACTGGGGGTTCAGCTCAACGCATTCTAAAAAAACACCTGTACAACCTCTTTCATGCTTCTTTTACGTGTGTTCAGCATATATTACAGGAATGCAAATCTTTCTCTCTTTGAACAGCAGCGATACTTTTCAGCCTCCAGAACAAGGCAGACTGATTATTTTCTGTCTTACTCCCACCCTAAAGCAAAGATTAGATGCATGTGAGCACTTTGTACTTAACATTAGTCTTCAGAAAAATGCCTCAGAATAATAAAAGATGCCAAATAAATATCACTCAGTTCAGCAGTGTGCAAAAACATGAGATTATGTCCTGCACTAAGGACGTATGAATATCTTCTCTAGCTTTTACAGTGGGAAGTCACTCTCCACAGTCCTTAAATGAACTTTATTGCTTCAGGAGTGCCAAAACAAGGCACCTTATTCTGAGACTTCTACTTTTAAACACCTAACCAAAGAATTCTTTAAGTTTGTTGGTGAGAGGCAACTTGATTGCAGTTTATACCACCAAGATGAAGATAAAGCAGTAGAAGAGGGTGCTGCAACTTCAGTAAAAAGACTTCACCAAACTAAAATCTACAGACTGGAAAAAGGGTTTAACACAGACACTGTACACATTTCATAGAATCACAGGAACACAGAACGGTTTGGGTTGAAAGGGACCTCAAAGATCATCTTGTTCCAACCCCGCTGCCAGAGAGGGGACACCTTCCAGGGCAGGGACACTTCCCACTAGCCCAGGTTGCTCCAAGCCCCATCCAACTTGGCCTTGGACATTTCCACGGATGGAGCAGCCACAGTTTCTCTGGGTAACCTGTGCCAGGGTCTCCCTACTCTCACAGGGAAGAATTTCTTCCCACTATCCCATCTAATCCTGCTGTCTGTCAGTGGGAAGCCATTCCCCTTTGTCCTGTCCCTCCAGGCCCTTGTCCAAAGTCCCTCTCCAGCTTTCTTGGTGCCCCTTTAGGCACTGGAAGAGGCTCTAAGGTCTCCTCAGAGCCCTCTCTTCTCAGGTGAACACCCCCAGCTCTCCCAGCCTGGTTCCAGAGCAGAGGGGCTCCAGCCCTCAGAGCATCTCCATGGCCTGCTCCGGACCCGCTCTAACAAGCCCGCATCATTTTTATGCTGAGGACCCCAAACCTGGACACAGTACTCCAGGTGGAGCCTCATGAGGGCAGAGGGGGAATTTTGGGCTTATCCTTTGACACTAATCCCAATGCCAATCATTCTCCATCAGCCTGCAGCTCACCAACAGCTTTCCCCATGGGAGATACATCACGAAACTGTGTCTGCTGTGCTCAAAATGCCAGAAAGCACAAACTACACTGGGGAACCAAAAATCATGGATTGCATGTGTGTACCCAAAGCCAGGACACCCACCAACAGCCTTTCTACCAGGCTTAATATTATTATTTTTTAAATATATATTATGCATCTAATGTGGGAGAGTTTCAGAGCTCTTTAATCCTTTGGCTTTAACTTGAACACTACAGGAGCTCCACGCACAGAGAAGTTAAAAACACTACGAAAGAAACCTGAATCACGCTGTTTTCCTAACAAAGGATTGGGTAAGCTGGAAATCACATTTCCAGGTCAGTTGTTTTCTTGCTGCTTCCCTATTTATGGATATAGAGCTATTTTGTGATCTGAGAAGAGCTGGAGACTGCAGGAGAGCAAACTGGGTTTTCTTCCCCAGGGAGGCCCGCTCTGACCCTGTCCCAGAGCGGGAGCATGGCAGCAGCAAGCCAAACTTGAAGTACCCTGTGTTTGTGACTCAAGTCTAACTGACAATCTGCATTTCCATGGTGGAAGCTTCCAGGATTTTGGCATCTGTGTCTCATCACTGCAATATTTCAGGAAGAACAAGCTGCTGGACTTCTAAGAATATGTGTGTTACCTCTCACTTCTACAGTCACATTTCTGCTTTTCCCCCACTAAAATATGAGTATATTTGAAGAACTTCAAGCTGACTGTTGATGCACCTTGACTCCCAGTCAGTCTTCTGAGTTCCTCTCTAACACAAGACTGACTCACACTGCCCCTTCCAGAACAGTTCCTTGTGTTATTCAATATTAAAAATCTGTATGTTAAAAAAAACCCCAAAATACAAAAAACAAACACCAACCACACTTATGGTGTAAAATCTGACTGCCATCACTACTCTGGTGTGTGGGCAGAGTGTTTGCCATCACAGAATATTAGACATTTTACAGCCACGTTGTGCAGAAATGGCACTTACCACCTTCTTAGTCAAGAAATTGTAATACATCCCCCAAGTTTGATAAGACAAGCAGAGAAAGCACCTAGATTTGGATAGGGCAGGAGGGGAGGAAGAGAGAGGGAAGATGCTGGCATGACTGGGCACAGGTCAGGACTCTTGGCCTGTATTACTTGCATATGGAATCAGAATCACTAAGGATGAGAAATACCTCTAAGATCATCAAGTCCAACTGTTAACCCAGGACCTCCATGTTCACAACTGAACCATGTTCCCAAGTGCCACATCCACACACCTTTTGAATACTTCCAGTGATGGTGACTCCACCACTGCCCTGGGCAGCCTGTGTCAGCACCTGACCACCCTTTCAGTGAAGAAATTTTTCCTACTATTTAATCTAAACCTGCTCTGGCACAACTTGAGGCCATTTCCTCTTGTTCTGTCACTTGTTACATGGGAGAAGAGACTGACCCCTATGTGGCTACAATCTCCTTTCAAATAGCTGTAGAGAGCAGTAAGATCCTCCTTCAGCAAAAACAACAGCAGAGGGCAACCTGACTAAGACTTGAGAGTGTATCAAGATGATGACTGGAGACCACAGAAGAGAGTTTTGATACATTCTCCTCCAAGGGCTGAATTGTCAGGAGGTAACTCATACATTAGTCCTTTTAGTTCAGATAAAAACTGATAAATAGCTTTTCAGATAACATCTTTTGCTGAGTATTGAAAGTTGTTCCTGATACCCAAAGGAAATGAGACCAATGAGAGTCGAAATATGTCTGTTTTACCTACTCAGTTAGTTACAAGAAGTGGCCCCAAAGAATCTTTCAGCAAGACAAACGTGAAACTACACATATTTAGAGGGGAAGAATTAATTAGTTGTTTATGAAAGCTTCAGATCATAGAATCACAAAATGGTTTGGGTTGGAAGGGACATCCAGTCCCACCCCTTGCCATGGGTAGGGACACTTTCCACTAGACCAAGTTGCTCCAAGCCCCATTCAGCCTGGCCTTTAATGATTCCAGGGATGGGTAGCAACAATTTCTCTGGGCAACCTGTGCCAGTGCCTCACTATCTTCCAAGTTAAGAATTTCTTCCTTATATCTGATCTAACTCTCTATATCTATCTACTCTCTTTCTGCTTAATGTCATTCCCCTTTGTGCTATCACTGCTTGTCCTTGTAGTGGGTAGATAGAAGGAACATTTTTTCTTGCCATTTGTGTGGTTGGAAAAGTTCCAGTAACAAAAAAATAAAATACTAGGGTTGAAAAAAAATTGGTTAAAGCACTGTAATCTTGAATAGAAACACAGATGTTCAAAATGTGTCAAGCTGAAATAATTAATTTCACTGCTCCATATGAAATACAAAATGCTTTTCCCAACTTACATCCAAAACCTCACCTTTCCCTATGTTTGTGGGCTGTTCAGCTGTGGCTTACCAGAGCATGGGGATTCCCATACTGCTTGTGCTCTTTTCCACAAGCATCCCAACTGGCTCAGCTTTAACACCTGCTACAGCTATCTAGAGATCCATGTCTTGAGCTGCTGCAGCTCTCAGTGGCTTCTCCACCCTTTGTGCATTTATAGACAAGAGTCCTTCCAAATTTATTAGTTTTCCTTGAAATCAGAGGGCCCAAGTTACTTAAATGGTGGTTGCTCACAAAACTATACTATGGCAGTAACAGCTACTAGCAGCCATATTATAAAAAAAGGGGGGTGAAGAAATTTAGGTCTTAAAAAGGCACAAAAATATAAGTCATGTGGTTTTTTTACCCCCAGGAGTTAATAAAATTTAAGTCTTAACAATGGGTGAGAGGAATGGTATTTATTTCAGTTACACATATTGAGCTTCTGGTGTTATTTTAAATATAATTTAGCAACATTACAACATATTGGTGTTTTTTTTTGTTGATCCCACATTCGATCCTTCAAGTTCAATAGCTTCAGAGAGGATCATGTACCCTACAGGAACCCATCAACCAAACCGTGTACTACCAGTTTACCAGAGATCTCACGTGCATCAGTGAAGCTTTGGTTAGAAACCAGAGTACTGACCTCACCTTGATATCCAAATGGCTTTTCCAAGTGTCCCCCTCTCAAGAAACTCTAACTCTTTTGTAACAGTCACCATCATCAGTCAGATGGGGAAGTGATGGAGTTAATACCACTTGTATCAATAAGAATAAATCAATGTGGTATTTGACAGGACACCACAGTAATTAACTAGTTCTGCAGAGATGATGGCAACTTCCAGAATGAGAGGGCTTAAAAAGGGAGAGAACGGTCCTGCCAGGGGGAAAATTTACCAATACAAGAGAATTATTAATATCAGGTACTTGTCACTGCATGAGGCATGGGAAAACTGCATACAGGACCTGTTTGCTATCTCTTGCAAATCAGCATCACTTCAAAGCAGAAGGCAAATAGGGAAGGACTACAGGGTGATACATGGCACAGGGAGTTCAAGGGAAGTGTCCCAAGAGCTGCTCTGCCTAAAAGAACAAATCAGAGTCTGGCTGTGCAAATACAGGGGGGAGAGGGAAAGAGGGAAGCAATTATCTATCCTGGAAGGGAGCGCTGTACAGAACCAAGGGCAAGAAACAATCAATGCTTTTCAGGTAGAATTGATACACTCTGCAAATGCTGGCAGAGCAAGTACAGTAGATTAGCCACAAGCACATCTATTTTTCTACAGCATTCCAGAAAGCATGTCTGGGTGGCCCCAGGAGGAGGGCAGAGTTGCCAGCCTTCCATGTGTGCGCAGGCAGGCAGCAGCCAAGCGGTACTTGCTGCCATCCAGCCCCGAGCTGGCAAGGAAGGATGAAAACTCCAAGGGATGCCAGCCTTCACCTGGGGACATGGGGCACTTGCTTGTGGTTTTGCTGGAAACCAGTTGTGTTTCCCTTGCCTTGTTGTATCTCCCCTCCAGGCAAAAGCACAGCACTGCAGTGCCATGCAAGATGCCTGCTGCCATCCTCCCCATCTCACAGGGTACACACGTAGCTGGACCATCACCACATCCTTCCTCTGCCTCTGCTGCTCTCCACACCTACATCAATACACACATAAGGGCCAAAGATGACCCCATCATAGGTCCCCAAGATTTTAAAAGCAGCAACAGATTACCAAAGAGAGGAGCATTGCTTCTGCACAGACTATGGCAGACCCGCTCCAGCAAGAGGGTGGAAATTTCCCGTTTCCCTGGCACACCGACCCAGGGGAGCAAATAAGTCAAGACATAACACTTGCTTCAGGTTTAGTACAACAAAACTACAGAGAGAAAGAGCCATTTAATGCCATCAAGACTACCTAAGTGACCTCAGCCACAGAAGCAAAGAATACGTTAGTTCATATGTGAAAAAACTATGTTGAGTGGAATTTGGATTATGCACCTACTTTAGTGACCTTTTACTGCAGTGAAATTATTTTTAGACTGAAGTTTTTATTCTAGACAAAGTATTGCATATAAAATATACATATGCATGTATTTCATGTATAGACACATACTGCATGAGTTTTCTGTGAAGTAAAGAAGCAGCTATTGATTCAGAAATACAGGGAGTTGGTTGTTCTCTGAAGGATAACTGATGCACTGTGCGCATGCTCTATACAAGAAATCAAGACTTTAGCTCTGTGAGGTGAAATCCTTCAATAAGACCATCAGCAGCCTCCTAAGATATATCCAAAAGTCAGTTATTCAAAACTAATCTACTGCACTCACATTAAAGTAGCATTCACTAGCAATATTGCCAGGACAATGTACACCTGAAGTGCAGCAAACTGCTGGAGCAAGAGGTGTTTGTATGCATTTGAAGCACCACTGGATGTAAAAATACCCATGGATACAATTAATACAATTTTTGTATTTATTTGTATTTTGTATTTTTACAATTTATGTCCAGTTTGGAGTACAGCGATGTACCAAACCTAGGCAAGAATGCATTAGAAGGCAGCAAGGAAGGTCACGACCCAGGGAGGAGCACAAATACCCAAGCCAAAACCTTTGCTAATGCTGAGGAGCTCTGCTACACTGAAAGCTACAGGGAGAAAAATTCCTCTCCCTACTTTCTACTACTGCACTCTAAAAGCTATGACCTTCAAATATTGGCTTTTTTTCCTTTAGCATTCAAGGCAGCCTGTTTCAGCCAAGTTGTCCTATAGATCAGGTGATAGTCTGGCAAGAGAGTAACAGTCAATAGCCATATTCCTCAACAGAGCTTTTATTACAAGAATAAAATGCTGTATTTCCAGTCCCTTCCACATTCACTGAAAGCCATCAAGAGCAGCTATTTAGAAAATGTTCACATCTACTGGGGAAGCTCACTTAAGACTGGAAAGGCAACTTTAAAAGAAAGTAAATCTACTGAACAAGTGACTGAGGAAAGAACAGATTGAAAGGAGAACAAAGAACAGCTCTTCTCGGGGTTGTCCTGTGCAGGGCCAGGAGTTGGACTCCATAATCCTTGTGGGTCCCTTCCAACTCTGGATATTCTGTGAACTCTGAACTTAAAGCAGGCTTATGCTGAAAGCCAGCAAGGGCACCACAGATGCTGAGAGAAGCTGTGTGTGTCCATACTTGAGCTGGGCAAACTGAGAAGGACCTCAGAAGGACCATGGCTCCCATTCAGCTGAGCTGCTGACTCTGAAACCAGACTAAAGTCTGCACGAGGAGCAGTTGGTTTTGTCTGAGAAAAAAATGCACGAGAAGAGATGAAAAATGAGCAGTGGGGTTGGGAATACTGTCCAGTAGTGCTGGGCTACAAAAAAGCCAGTCAGCCATCACGATCTGAAATGCAGCCATAGGAGAACGACAAACTGATTAAAAACTATGGAGTTAGAGGAACACTAGCTATATTTATTTAAGCTATATTTATCCAAGTTATCATATCTACTCCTTCTCCGGAGTGACGTGACCGTGGTCTAATGTTAAGAGATGATATTCCTGGTGTGCTGGAGGCCTCAGCAGAGCTGGGGGCAGAGGGAGCAGGGGGGACAGGGCAGGCAGAGTCGCTAGGCACAGCGGTCATGCAAACTCGGTACCTTCGGCAAACGGGGGTGAGCAGCCGAAGCAAGGCATTGGCGCTGCTCCCGTGCAGCAGGACCGAGACGGGATGCGCCGAGATCAGCAGGGCGGAACGAGCCTCCCTCCCCGCCCCGCTCGGTACCACGGAGAGCGCCTTCCCATCCTCCCTTCCTTCCTCCTTCCCTCCCTCTCTCCTCACCAAACAGTCATTTTACTTTCCAAGTAGGAAAAAAAACCCAAAACATATCACAGACTGTATCTAAGGAATTTGTACACAGAGGAAGTACTCTTGATTTCACAGAAGTTATAAGCATGAAGAATGGTACTGTCTTCCAAAAATATAAATAAATTACCACCTTGGCAATAAATACAAGCCAAAGCCCAAAAGAACTATTTTATTTCCAGGCAAGTTCATTCATAGATCTTATTAATAGTGAACCTGATTCCTTTAGGAACTTAGGAGCAGCAGAAGCAAAAGCATATAAGAAGATTAGGTTAATACTATATTTAAGCATATGTAAGGACAGTGAATGAAATACTGATTATTCACTGACTTAATTCAAGAAAAACAACCATTTACTAAGAATAGCTTTCAGGGGATAAGAGAAGAGAAACTAGGTTGCACCAGGGGAAAAAAAAAAAAACCAACCAACAGAGCTACAGTAGTACTCACTATCCCTCATTATCCGCATTCGTCAGCACTAAAGTCTGTGGAAATCAATTGATATCAAAGCATCAAGCAGGGACAAACTACCCAAAGGCTTTCAGACTAATGCACCATTTGCACTAGTTGAGAAGCATTCCCAACTCATTATCATCCTCATGGAAAACAGCAGAGTTGTATTTAACGTAACTTTCCGGATTTTTTGCGAAGACACGGGGAAAAACCAAATTTTGTTGGTTTTTTGTTGGATGGAAGGACCTGACAGTCCTCACGGAATAGAGGGGAGGCTACTGGGCTTGAGCTGTCACCAGTTCAAGCATGTATAGTAGGTTATGGAGTGAAGAGAAGATTGTCTCCATTTTCATAAAAGGTTTTTCTGGGAGACTTTGCCCCTTTGCCTGTACCTTGCCAAAAGCACAGGCACACATGCTCCCAACCAGACCTTCCTGCTTCCGCTTGCCTCAGCTGCACTTTTCTGTCTCACGTTCTTAAGAGCCGCCAACTCAGCAAAGGGTCCCAATTTAGCTGCTGATTAATCAAAGTCTGAACACTCATTAGGGATAGAAGCACAGTCCAATCACAAACTTATAGGCAGCAGACATGTCCCTGTAGCTCATCTCTGCACTCACTGTCCCCCAAGGGAGCCCGCACACGCTCTCCCACCTCCATGCCAGCCCAAGCATAGAGATGGAGACAAGCAGGAGATTGTCACAGAATCATGGAATCATTAAGTTTGGAAATCACCTCTAAGACCATTGAGTCCAACCATTAACCTAACACTGTCAGTCCATCACAAAACCATGTCCCTGTGCACCACATCTATGTGTTTTTTGAACACTCAGAAGTGTGTTCCCAACTCAAATTAAAATGCTGGTGCACACACCCAACCCACAACTGCCAGGATCACTGGTTTGAGTTAAGCATTAATTTCCAGCTCCTCTTTGTTATCAAAACACAGTATCACATGACATCCAACTGCAGAACACCACTTGGCGCTGGTAAGCAGCAGGAGATAAAAAGCATCTGTGAAAATATGACAACGAGAAAGTCTGTATAATACACATTAAATCCCAGGAAAGCAGATCTGCTCTTAGAGCTCCAATGATAACACTTAGAGTGCTTCTAACCAAGAGAGGGGCTGCAGTTCCAGAGAAGACATCAAAGCCACCGCTGCTGAGAAAATGTAAGTGTGCCACATGGCTACTCTGAAAAGCTTACAGATAAAAAACAATGGGAATACGCTTTAGTCTAGCTGGAAAAGATGAGCCTGGTTTAACATGGAATATGACTGGACAGTCGCCTGTGAAACAGCACCCAGACTTTGTGCAAGACCCCACAGGCAGTAGGTCCAAGGAGCTGCAAACCTGCACAGAGTCAGCATCCAAAAGGGGCTGCTCAACCAGCTGACAAGTTGTAGCTACCAAAATTTAAGTGAGAAAATGCTATTTCTCCCACAGATTCAGAAGCTATTCTGAAGGAGATCTCTCTCCCCACATAACACCCCATACTAGTTTCCATTCTGAGGAAAACACACGCTACAAAGTGCTTTCCAGGTGTAAACTTGACTGAGGGCTATTGGGGTTATAAAAGTGAGAAAGCATCTGACAAAAGAGAAGTTATTTCCCCCTCCTTTGATCTCCCAGTGTGAGCTACTTGTGCATGTCAAGAGCAAGTTTTAAAACATGGGCAGTGGAGGAGGGATATAACCCGGGTTCCCCCACTGAGCCAGCTTTATTACAAGTTTCTCCCAAACAAAGCACAGTTCAGCCATCAGCTTATATTAATTCTTCTCATTTTTGAGAGATTTACATATACCAGCACTGATCCTCTGTTTTTAGCCGTGAAAAACATGGCAAGTCTAAGGCCAAAAGCAGCATTGAAAATGCATTATCTTAGTCTGGGTTTGATCAGAATGCATTTTTTCTTACTATCTTCCAAAGAGCAGCCAGGATGGACCACACCAAGGCTCCATCATCTTGAGGGCTGTACTTTTCCCCCAGAGCAAGCCTACAGAGATATTTTCCTTCAATACTCCCTCAAGTCCCTAGTAATTTCTGCAGCACAAATTTCCTGATTTATGGTCTGGACCTTGGTATTTATATTATCCCTAGCTGGAGTCTTCTGCTGGGGTTGGCCAGACTTTTCCATCTAATCCGCATGGAGTGCAAACTTTATTAATGAAAACATAGGGCTGATCATGCTTTTGAATTAAAGACCCCACTATGCTCTTACTGGAAGTCATACAAAGAGTTCTGGGGGGGTTTTATTAAGTACTCAGTACCAGTGCTCAATATTTCAGGGGAAAAATAAAAATGCATTTTGATTCAGAATGGCCTTTGTAAAAGAAGTTTTATAAAATCTGCATATAAAGAAAGAAGTCAAAGATAATTTTTTCCCCTCTAATAATTTTCCAGCAGACTGTGCACAAATATTAGAGTATAACTAAGCAAGGAAAAAGGCAGTGAAAGCTTAAAACTTAAAGGCTCATTTGCTAATAAAGTTGAGGAGCTGAGTAAATCAACCTAAATAAAAATCAACCTCATTTTAGACACACTGAACACTTTCAGTAGAAGCCCTTCACAACGGCAAAGGCAGGTACTAATTATCTCTGCAAATCTCAAAACCTACACAGATTAAATGGGAAAAAAATACCCCTAGTTGAGGCTGCCTCACAATTCCCATGTAAAAACTTCATTTTCACATTACATCTTACAAATGAAAAAAACTAGTGTTTTCCATACTTCTTTGTTCTCTTTTTGATCCGATTTTAAACAGTTCATCTCTTTCCAGAGCTGATACAACAAAATTAAGAGCAGAAAGAGGAACCATTGGTAAATTGAAAGTTTGAACAAAGATAAATTGGCATTGGTATAGTCCTCAAACACAGTATTACCCACGGCCCACCACCAAATTTTTAATGCAACTTAAAAGTATCATAATAACAAAAGCATCAGGAAACAAAGTAATCAGAGACTACCCTCTACCATGTAGCACCAAACTCACCCCCAAATGAGGAAGATTTCTACTTTAAATTCAAAATAGGGTATATTCCTCCCACGTTTTCTCTGAACGAGGATACTCAGGATACTCACCATCTTACCCCCAGGACTCGAGATGAAGATCCAAAAGTCCATTCTATTAAAATCTCTTTAAAACAAATTAAACACCAAAATTCCTCTTCAATCCACTGAGCAGCCCTTCCTTTTGCATCTCTGCCAAAAGCACTCTGCGCAGAAAAATCCTGGCCCGGGTGCTTTCCTGCACCTATAAAAGGACGTTATCCCAAACAACTGCAAGAGCCTTTACAGGGAAATTCAAAATCTTCATTCATCTCCCTCCCGCTTCAGCCCCCAAGGGCAGGGTGAAGAACTGTACCCAAAACCTTTCTTCTATCACCTATGACAATGAAAGATTGCTGGTTAGATCACTCCTCTCCACCTCCACAATGGAGAACAATGATACTCGGGAAAATAAGGATACAGTTTCTACTGGAACTACCTGTGAAACTTGAATTTCTGTTTGTCTCCCTCCCACAAACATCCTCTGATGTCCAATAATATCTCTTTGCACTCAGCCAACAGCTTTTCTTTCAGCAGAGCACTGATCTGAGAACTTCCTCCTTGCAGATTCCTGCCCTCACACGACTTCTCAGCACTGGCCTGTGACATATCTGCTCTCTTGTCAAATCTGACGGACTTTTTCAAGGTGTTGACCAATTTGATTTAGAGGCACTGCCAGTGTGATGCCATGCAATGGGAAATCGAGCTCAGAAGCACAGGGAGGTGGCAGGAGTTCCCAATAAAGACATTTTTTATGAAGCGATCCTGATTTAAAAGCACAAACAGCATCCTCACTTTAGGAGACAGAAATACAAAGAGACCTACCCTGAACCATCAGGGAAGACATTTCTCCACAAGAAAAACAAAGCACCATTCCTCTTAAAGTACATAAAGTAAAAAAAAAAAAAATAAATATTAAAACAAGTGACACAATCCACAAAGACATAAACCCCTAACGCTGTAGGAAGGAAAGAAGCTTCTGGTCTCTGAGCTCCCTGGCTTCCACAGATACTCATATCATATATAAAAGCTCAGTAACAACCAACTTCCACCGACACACACATCACTACTGAAAGCAGCCCGACCCCTGTAACCCAGGCTCCTCTAAGCAGGCAATACCCACAGAGGATACTCTGGAATCAGGTTATTCCCTGGCTGTGCCGGCAGCACGCTGGTCGTGCATCCGAGGGGACAGCACTGAGTCACAGCCCTGGGCAGCCAGAACTGACTCAGCCCCGTGCTTCCCGCCGAGAACAGAGGCTCAAGGTAACCCCGTGCCGCTTTTGTGGAGGGGATGGATTCCCTCGGCACAGGGAGAGACAAACACCGCGGCTGACACAGAGGCAGAGAACAGAAAGAGATCCCAATTCCCTTTGCAACCAGACATTGTTGAGAGGATGACTGTCGGGAGCATCACTCTGGGCTCAGCTCCCACAGCAGTATCAGTTACATGGGTTTCTTTTTTTTTTTTTTACATTAATTATTTTTTAAATGCACAGAAGTGCTGCTGCTGTGGTCAGCTACAGCCTCCAGTACTTACAGCTGGCTTCTGCCAGCTCCCAGAGTCTGCTGATGGCCTCTTCAAGGATTTAAACTGCAAACATAACTATTTCTCATACCTACCAAGGATTTTAATTGCAAAAATAACTATTTCTCATACCTACCATACAAAAAAAAAATTCACTTAAAGGACTGAAAAAATGTTAAACAGTAGGAAAGAGCAAAAACAACCAGCCACACTGTCTGTAAACAGGAAAAAAACTTGCTTTAAAACGTCATTTAATTTGCTTACATAATCCACTCACCAGGCTTTTTTTTTTTTTTGGTCACGCAAGATTTCTACTATAGAGGTATTTCCTTTAAAACCAAGGTACATAAATAACAGCTTCTACTGATAAATACAGCCCAAACCCACAGTTTCAATCTTCGGCACTTAAACGTAAGCTGAAATCCATGCTGCAGCGGCTGCACGGCCTGAGTGTCAAAGGTGCCAAGCACCTACTGGTTCAGAAACAGCAAGAGCACTGGTCTCTCTTCATTAGACCACGTCCTCAGACATTCCAGCAAAGGTCCCCAGGGTCCTGCACCCACCAGATTTCAAACACAAGAAGTACCAGCCTGACAAGACGCTCCCACTGCTAGCACCTGGAGACAACCTACTTCAGCCTCACCTAAAACCGCCCTGGCATCCGGGAGCACTAACACACTCAATCCAGCCCCCACAGGCAGTGAAACGGGGGTGCATCCACCACTACTGTCCCCAAAACTTCCTCAAATCACAGATGACATCTCCAAAACACCAATGCTGAGTTGCCATCACCCTGTTTTAACAGGAATGCCCTGTTCCCTCACAGGATCTCTGGAGGTAGCAGTGTGGGGGGAGTTTGCCAAGGAGACTTTTACTCACTTAAACCAAAACACAGGTGGCTTTTAAAAGAGAAAAAAAGTCCCATTTAGTTATCATAAAAGTACTCCAGAAGACTTAGTGCTCATAGCAGCATGCTGCTGAGGGCTCTTCCATTCCCGAAACACACACAGCCCATTTCCATTCCCTAAACACACACATGCCACAAAAGGGCACTAAACTTTCAACTGAGCAGATAAATCTGGATAAACTGGGGGCAAATATCAAAATGGGCTGAGGTCTGTGAGCACAGTGGGAGTAAAGTTATGAGACATCTCCCATTTCAGACACCAAGCACAATGTCCTTCCTGGTACCTGCTCAGAAAACAAGTGTTCATAGAGCAAATTCTCCTCCTGCTGAAGAAAGCGGGTTTTTTTTTTTTTCCCTTCTCTCGAGCAGAGAAGCCAGTGCTCTTGCACAACAGTAACACCAGAGAAGCCTTGGCCAGCATGCTGGCTGTTGAAAACAAACTTTAACAAGCACGTGCGCATGGGAGGTTTGGGCCACAGCTCATCCGTCACGCCCTGATAACCACCCAGAAAAACGTGAGAAAATTCCTCATGCAATCCTTGTTCTCAACTGCTGAAAGCAAGAGCTGTGCACTCACGCAGCTGTGCCTCGGGAAACTTGGGGAAGGCATCCTGTGAGGGAGCAGCACAGCCAGGATCAGGCAGCACCTCAGAGCAAGAGCGATGCACCGTCACCGGGCAAAGCCAACTGCTGGCCACCTCTCTGTCAGAGTGGTAGCACACAGAGCATGGATTTAATGGAAAAAACACGACCTTGGGCTGCCAGAGGAGCAGTGGGAAGCTTTCTGCGTGGCTGTGTCAGCCCTGAACAGCAAGGGTTTCTGAGCCTTGCCTCTGGTCAGCACACAATTACATGCCGTAAGGGCCAAGGGCCACATTATTCACTGCAGCAGGAAAAAAAAGTTAGACAGAAGATTTGGCAAAACCCCCAAAAGCATCTATCTCGGACATCCCAGAAGTAACAACAGTCATTCAAGATGTGACTCGTTTATACTACGAGGCTCATTACACAGGGGCCTGCCTATTTTTAGAGGTAGATATCACTACAACTGAGTGCCAGATAAACCCAAACAATTATTTCAAAAGGGTATTCCATCACTAATTATTCTAAACATCTTGTGCACTCTGGAAGGTTGGCCTGCTACCACTCTCCAGCATAAAACAGCTCCGAGAAGGACACTACGAATTCACTCAAACAGTGGCGATGGGTAACTTGCAGAGCCAGCAGCGTGTCTGTGAGAGCCCCACGGCCACAGAGAGCTCATTACCGCTCGGGTAAAATAAAAAATAATAAGAACCGAGACTGTAACCTTGTTTACACTACAAAATACATGAAGGTTTGGGGTTTTTTTTTATGTACCACCGAAAAGAAAAATAAATAAAAGCCCAGGCCAAGGACCAGTGAGGCTGACAGTGGCCACGCTGCTCATGCATCGATTTTGTGGTTTCACCAGCCCAAGTGCAGAGTCCCGAACGCTCCATAGCCCCTCTCTGGCACGACTCCCTCACCCGAGCCTTGAGAGGTGCCAGGTGAAGATGGGCAGAAACCAAGCGTGGTCCAGGTCAGCACTGCCCCTCGGTCACCAGGCACCAGACCGGCGCCCTTCGGGGGAACATTTTTTTAATCAAACGAGACTTTTAACAGTTCAATCACAGACCTCACGACCGCAGTTCCGCTCCAGCGCAGACCAAATCCAACCAAATCCCGGAGGAACCATGAAAACCAAAACCCACTGGAGGTCACAGCAACAGACGAGAAAGGACTCAGGGGTGGTGGAAGGGGGTGGGGTGGAGGTTATCCAGCCGGGAAGGGAAGGCGCTGGGATGTGCAGCCGCATTTCACGCCCGAGTTGCTCTCCAAGGACGCGCCGCCTCCCGCTGCAGAGGGCGGGTGGTGGGGCCGGGGGCGCCGGACCCGGCACCGCCAGAGGGGCTCGGCGGCCCGGGGGGCATCGGGGGAAGGGGAGGGCGGCCAAGCCACCCCCCCGCAGCGGCGGGGTCCGGGCACGGCGGGTTCCCCGGTCCCCCGCGGCCCCGAGCGCCTGGGGAAGGCGCCGCGCCCGGGAAGGAGTCCCCGGGGCGGGCGGCCGGGGCCAAACTTCCCGCGGCGCCGCCACCCCCTCAAAATGGCTTCGCCGCCGCGGCCCCTGCCCGGGTGAGTCCGTCCGGGCGCCCGCCCGCGCCCCGCCGCCGGTACCGGCCGGGCACCGCTCCGCGCCTCACTGCGCCCCCGCACCGGCGCCCTCGCCGCGGCCCGGCCCCGCCGCGCTCAACAGGTGCGGGGCGGCCCGGGCCCGCCGCCACCGGCACCGGCGCCGGCACCTGCCACCGCGTCAGGACCTGGACAGGTCCCGCGGGGCGCTCCCGCCGCCGCCGCCCCGGCTCACCTCCCGCGGCGCCGCGCCGCTCTCCCGGGCCCTGCCGCCGCCGCTCCGCCATGCGCGGCCCCGGCCGAGCCCCGCGGCGGCCCCGCTGCGCCGCCGCGGCCCCGCGCGCGCGCCGCCAACGTGCAGGCCGCGCCGGGCCCGCCAGCGCCGCGAGCCCCGCGCGCGGGGAGGGGCGGGGCCGCGGGCAGCGCCACCGCCCCCATTGGCAGGGGGCGCGCGCGGGGAGGGGCCAGCGGCGGTCGCGCGCTCTCCCAGCGCGGAGGATGGCGATGGGGGGCGGGGCTTGGCCGCTCTGGGGGCGGCTCTGATTGGGTGAGCGCACGGAGACGCGGGGCGAGGGGCGGGCAGTGGTTAATTAATCCCCCCCGCCGCCCCCCCCCCGGTCCCTCAGGGAGCCCCTGCCCAGTTGGGATCCCCCGCTCCCGCAGCCCCTGCCCAGGGACAGCCGCAAGGGTGCCGGACCGGCCTCCGCGGGGCTCAGAGCTGGGGACAACTCCTGAGCTGGGCCGGGGATACTCAGCACCTGCTGCAGCGCCCGAGGACTGAGCCTCTGCCGTTCCAACATCATCGTGGATGAGATGTCCCTGTCAATGTGCCTGTCCACGTCCATGTCCATGCCCATGTCCCTGTCCGTGTCCATCCCGCCACACCAAGATGAGAAGGTCAAACTGTCTTCTAGGGAGCAGTAAGTGATTGTGCTGGTTTAAAAGGAAATCGGCAGAAATGAACCCAACTCAAGAGATTACAAGTCATAGTTACAATTTACTAAAAGAAAAAAAAAATTACAATAAATGCAACGATACAGGAAAACTGGTTTTAACCCACAAAGACAGATGTATAAGCCCACGCCCTGGGACAAGAACAGAATGGTGTTCATTCACCGCTGTGCTGAGCTCCACATGGTCCCCCCCCGGGGGCAAAGGAAAAGAAACCTGTTGGTCTGGTCCTGTTGAAGTGATGATCACAGCCTTGTCAAGAGTGACAGTCGCAGTCCTGTTGGAATTCTGGTCCTCCTCTGGATCTGAGAAGCAGTACCAGAAGTCCCAAAACCCCAAGATACGTGCTCAGGTTCGGGTGGGAATGTCCAGCACCTCCCCCAGGGCAGGGAGTTTCACAGTGGGTGATTTAACTCAGTGAGTTGTGGGGTATTTTTGGAGACTTTGATGGTGTAGGTTGTTGCAGCTGCCTGTTTTGCCAGTCCACTATGGCCCATTAGCAGAGATGCCCCCTTGGGCTGGAGGTGAAGGTGCTGATGCCTCCTGGAGGGGAGTTATCGCAGCTGAGTCATGGGTTTGAAGACAAAAAAACACTCCTCACAGGGTTCTTTAACACCCAGGTCGTAGCCTGAGGTATCAGGTGTGCCCTGGGCAGCTTTAGCAAATGATCCATTATTAAGAGTCCCTCAGAAATGACACAGAGGGTGTAGAATATACACTTTTGGTTATACCCACGTGGTGATAAAGTGGTTCCAGCTCCTGTAACTAGAACAGTGATCTCCACCCAAACACCACCAGGAAAGTTCATCAGTGCTTCTACCATGGCTCTCTGTGTGCCTTATGGCTTCAGCCTCCTGAAGAACACGATTAAATAATTACTTTAAAACTTGGCTCTCACACGGTCTTTTTATGACAGCAGGCTTAGAGCACATGGCCACTTGGGGAGCAGGTTTCTGAGCAATGACTTGCATTTTGCTCTTGACAAAGAATCACAGAATCCCAGAATGGTTTGGGTTGGAACTGACCTTAAAGCCTTTGTCCAACCCCCTGCCATGGGCAGGGACACCTTCCACTAGACCAAACCCTGTCCAACCTTACCTTGAACACATCCAGGGATGGGGCAGCCACAGCTTCTCTGGGTAATCTGTGCCAGGGCCTAACAACCCTCACAGCCAAGAATTTCTTCCCAATATCCAATCTAAACCTACTCTCAGTTTAAAACCATTGCAGATCATTGCAGTTTAAAGACATCTGCAGATCCCGAACCAAGCTAAGCCTGTGGAATGCTGCAGAACACAGCAGAATGCAGCACTGGCCTTGCTCTTCCCAGTTTTCGTGATTTTTCAGACCTGCAGCACGGTATCACTCCTCTCTGCACTTCATAGCAGAAAATGTCCCAAAGTCTCATTCCTGGCCACAGCTGACCACAGATATCAACTAGTCAAGGAGAAATGTTAACTTTCCCAGCTATCTGTCCCTTTGAGGTTACCCAACCACCCTTTCAGTGGAGAAATTTTTCCCAATATCCAATCTAAACTTCCCCTGGTACAGCTTGAGGCCATTTCCTCTGGTCCTGGATATGTGCTGCTGCACCAACCACCTTGGTATTATGAAAACTTCGTGCTGAGAACTCTACTTTCTCACCCATTTCTCCAGAGTGTTTGGATGGTGACATCCACATTACCACGTCCCTTCTATGCCCACCGTGGGCTCCAGGTGCAGCACTGAGCAGCTGTTCTGCTCACATGTGGCTTCTTCCTTCTCTCTTTGTTCTTGGTGGGATATGGATCTGTGCAGGCATCCATAGGGAGACAAATAGGAGCAGCACAAAAGCCAGTGCTGGAAACAACAATCCATTTTTGCATTTCCTTCTCTCAGATGCAACCCTTTGCCTCTGCCCCGCCTGGGAGCAGCAGTGCCTGTGGGTAGGCTGCTCTTGGCTGGTGAAGCCTTCACCTCCAGGAATGCCTTTCTGCATTTCCTTACCCTATTTTATTTTTGGCTCAAGGAATTTAACACTAACTACTACATTCTTTCCCCTACTTTAGGACTAACAGTGAAGCCAGCAAGGACAAAACCATGTTCCTCAGTTCCACCTCTGTGTCATGGGCCACAGCAGTTGTGTCCCATCAGGATGTTGGGGAAATCACTGCTGGGGCAGGAGCAGGGGGGCAAGGCTCAGAACTAATGACTGATGAGGAGCGAGTGCTACTCCACTGGGCTGGAAGAGGCTGAGGAGGTGCTGGCCCAGGGACAGCTGGTCCCCCCAAGGACATCTGGATGTACACCCCTGGACAGACAGAAATGCACCCAGGGATGTCCCCTTTAGCCCCTCTGGAGTCCAAGGACAAGGAGGGCTGCTCTGTCCAGCTCCAGCCCCCCACTGGAGGGAGGAAAATCAGCCCCAGGGCCCCCATGAGGGCTCACGCTGGGAAAGAACATTGCCAGCAGGTCGAGGGAGGTGATCCTGCCCCTCTAGTCAGCCCTGGGGAGGCCACATCTGGAGTGCTGTGTCCAGTTCTGGGCTCCTCAGTACAAGAGAGACATGAAGCTCCTGGAGCAGGTCCAGTGGAGAGCTGCAGAGTTAATCAAGGGACTGGAGCATCTCTTTTTTGAGGAAAGGCTGAAGGAGTTGGGCCTTTTCAGCCTCAAGAAGAGAGGCTTATAGACATCCATGTCTATAAGTATCTAAAGAGGGAGTGCCAAGAAGATGGAGCCAGGCTCTTCTTGGTGGTGCCAACCAACATGACAAGAGATGATGGGCAGAAACTGATGCCCTGGAAGTTCCACCTGAACACGAGGAAGAACTTCTTCCCTGTGCAGTGACCGAGCACTGGCACAGATTGCCCCGAGTGTGTGTGGAATCTGCCTCACTGGAGATATTCCAGAACCGTCTGGATGCAAACCTGTGCCACGTGCTCTGGGATAATCCTGCTTGAGCAGGGAGGTTGGACCAGATCCCAGATCTGTGGTCCCTTCCAACCTGACCCACTGTGATTCTGTGAAATGGTGCAGGGGTGAGGGTGGGGTGGGAGGCACAGTGTGTTCCCAGACTCCTCATCCTGCTGGATGGCCAGCCCAATTCCACCATGGATCAGCTTGGTTCCCTGCCACTGTGGGATGAAAGGGGCCCCTCCCCAAATAGCACTGCCTTTGCTGAGCTGCACCACTGTGACACAGTTGTTGATGTTTACGAGACATCACATTTTCCCAAAGCATCCAGACCTTGTTGTGTGAGGGTTTTTTTTGTTCGTTTGGTTTTTTTTGGCTTGGTTTGTTTTTTGTAAACTTATTTTAATAAATGAATGGCTTTTTAACAATGACTTTTTCATCAAAGTCCTGGGAAATTGGAAATACTAGGCTGTCGCTCACACAAAAACACCACAAGCCAAAAGCAGCTTCACAATTTCCGCACTCTGATCTTCCCCCTCAGGGCAACACGATTTGCAAATTGGCCTTGCTCCTTAGAGTCCCCACACCCCAGGATATGGCTCAGGGCTCAATTAACACCGGTGGGTGTGGGGCTGTGCCCAGCATAAGGCTCCCACACAGGCTGGTGGTGCTCCCTCAGCATTCCCCAGCCGTGGCTGATGTGCCAGCCAGTGTCACCAGCAAGGCTGGTGCAACATTGGACATCCCTGTGGGACAGGGAGTTTCAGGAGCTGAGATGACTGTGCGCTTGCCAGAGCCACAGATTTCAGAAATGACCCACTCTTCCCAGAAGTGTTGCCTGTGATTTCAGGGAATTTTCTTGAAACCTTGCCTTGCTGCCGTGCCCATGACCACCAGCTGGAAACTCCTGCTGCTGTTTAGTAGCTCTGTCTGCATGTGCCCTCTGCACCACACACTGGCATCTTCTGCAGGCATTTTGCCCGTGAGCTCTGACCTACAGAGCAGAGTCCAAAGTGACACGCTCCTGTTTTAGCATCCCAATGGCCTTCAGGGCAGGTGCTGAACACATCCCTGTCTGCTGGCCCTGCCATTCTGGTGCACAGCTCTTGCAATATAGAATTCCCATCCCACACCCACTGCACTGGAGCCACACCTTGGATCTAAGATGCCAGTTCATCCAGATCTACTTTCAGATTCCTTGACCTCACCTGAGGATGAGGTGGATGCACTGCCAGATACATCACCTCCTCCACCATTCTGTGCCACCAACCCTACAGAAGCTGCATCCCTGAAAAACCCTGGCAGCAGATCCAAGCTTGGTAGTTTCTCCCTGCTGTTGCCATATGATCCTCGGTGGAGCAGCTGCCAAGCCAAGGGAACCTGCTTCCAAAGCCATGCTGCAAAGAGGAGGAGGGAGGATGTTTAACCCATTCCTTGCAGAGTGGCAAGCTGGCTGTCCCATGAAAGGACAATGGCATCCTCACTGGGGCAGTGGCTGCCTGCTGGAGGACAACTGGAGAGCATAGCTGCCTAATCAAAGATTTAACTGCTTTGCAGATGGTCTGCAACATGAATTTCTAAGGCCAGCACACGATTCAAGGCAGTTTAGCAATGCTCCTGTCTTCTCATCCCACTTGTGGGACAGGGTGGAGGAACGGTGGAGCTGGCTCTGGCTCCCCCTTTGCCAGCTGGGTGGCTGTGGGCATGTGGCTGTGTGGTGCCACACATGGCAAAGTGCCCCCCTTGGGTCACAGTGGGCAGGCAGGACCAGAAGCCAAAGCGCAGGACTGCCCTGGGGACAGTCTCAGCAGTGCCCAACAACAGATCATGAACCAACCTGCTCAGTGACCAACACAAGGCCAATTTTTAAACCATGAGCACCTAAGGAAGTTCTGATCATGGCAGAAGAAATGCAATGTAGGCTTGGCTGTTACTGCTCAGCTGCGAGGCTTTGGCACAGAGACAGACCGAGCTGACCTTCTGTGGAGCTGTGACAAGGAGAGGTCAAAACAACAAAAAAAGCAAACTTAACATTGGGAATTAGGAGGAGGGAAAACTGGAAGCAAGATCCAGCAAGTGCCATTCAAGTACAAGGACAACATCTCTGGCTTAAAAATCCCAATTTTTGGGAAAAGGGGAAAATGTGTGAAAAAGGACTGCGTGAACCGGTTTGCCACTTCTATTAGGCTGGTCACCATCAGTAGCAGCATCCAGAGCTCACCACAGGTGCCTGCAGTATCCCCTGCTTCTCTGATACACTGCACTGCACACTAAGCAATGACGAGCACCCCTAGTGTTCACTCAGAGCCCACCACCAACATCAGGTACTGTGGGCATGGGACCCCTGAAAGCAGCACGAGCTCTGCCTTTACACAGAGGACCAGAAGGCGGGTGGAGGAACATCAACAGATTTGTAAGAGTTAAGTGTCTTCCCACAGCAACACCTCCCTGCTCCCAAAGCAAACGGGTTCATGCGGCAGGCAACAGTTGTTTTACCCAGTGAAGTGGAAGGTGTTTAGACTAACCATCATGTTGGTGAGCAGTGATTACACGTATCCAGGACAGCTGTATACGTGTTCAGATGAGACGTATCCAAAACAGCTGTAAACACAGCCACATCCCCTCTGCCTGGCACAACCAACACTGCTTCCAGCCTGGAGCCCAGAGCCGCCGGCACAGCTCCGGCCCGTGGCATCATGGGTGCATTCATAAACCCATCAGACAGTGTCTGGGCTTGCAGCCCTGGCATGCTGTGGGAGGCACTGATCTCCCTGTGGCCCTATCCCACTGCAGGGCTCTGAGCAGCCCCCTCCTCCTTGCCCAGCCGCAGAGCCTGCGGAGATCAGGGGGCCAGGAGCAGAAGCATCCCACAAGGAAGCCACTCTTCTTGCCTCTCCCCTCGAATGTGTTGGCTTCTGTCCCTCAGTCCCTCAAACAGCTGGGACTGGCTAAAGCCAGACAAACCACACTTTAAATACAGATGAAGTGTTCAGCTGAGAACAGTCTGTCCTCCTGGCCCCTTCTGGTGTCTGTCTGTCCATCCTCCCAGGCTGGCTGAGTGTGCAACAAAGGGTTGCCTGGGCCAGGGTGATTATCTCTTCCTCCATCTCCTTCCCTTGGGAGGATATCCTGGCATCATGTGCCTTCACCTGCTCGGGGCCTGACATTTGCTCCCTTTCCAGCACCTTCCTGTTTGGGATATTTCTTTGTTTTAGCTTCCTTTTCTATTTATGTCACTGAAATTAAGTCCAGGGAGCATAAAGTGAACAATGTGTCGCATGCCACTGTCAACAATCCTGCACAGCAAACTGCATCCTACACACTCGTTGAGCAGACCTGCTATGGCACCAGAGACCCTGCCACCCTGCTGTGGTCCCCACCAGCCCTGTGACATCTCACACCCTGTCCCCCAGGTCACTCAGTGTCAAAGAGAACCTGCACTAGATTAAACCACAGAAATCCTCACTTTATGAACACTAAGCAAGGGGTCCAGATCCCACTCCTCACTGCCCTGGGGTAGCGCCCTCAGGGACAACTTTGGCTCCCCAGATGTTTGGGATGAGGAGCCACAATGAGCAGACACAGCCAGACCTGTGTGCTAATGGGAGCAGTTCATGGGAAAATGACACTGAATTCACACAGAGTCACCAACACAGCCTGTCTGGCATGGAAACACCAATTGTTAAAGCAGAGAGAAGCCCTTAGATGATATTTTATGCACCCTACTTGGAATCAAGCAACCTGGAAAATCTCAGAGCATTCGGATGCTAAGGTCTAAGTCTTAACAATGCTGCTGGCAAGGCACTGTGTTTTGCCTGCACTATTTAACAGCTTCCTCATAAGGAAACAATTGAATTGGTTAAGGGAAAAAGGCACCACAAAAATCCTTATCCCACTGTTCAGCTGACAGAGCCCTGTCAGCAACGTCACTCCTGACTCCAGTCCCAGTTTGGGTTTCTAGAGCACCCAATGAGGCATTAAGACTGGGGGGAGAGAAACCACAGAGCCACACATCGCTGCCTTTCCCAGGGAAAATATCTGAACAGGATTAAATTGCTCATCAAACTAAAACCACAAAGCCAGGTTTAATGCCTCACACTGAAGCAACCATGGTTCAGAGCAGAATCAGCAGATCCCGGATAGATATCACATAGGGAAGAGTCAGCAGGCAGGGCATGATCTTCCCTTGCAAGGAAATGGTGAGTATGGAGATAAGGGTGATCCAATTAACCAAGTTTTATGGGGATTTCAAAATGGCATGTGGTAATGCTCTTAAGCACTTAAAGAATACCCAAAAGCTCTTAAAGAAACTGAGCTGCCACGGGATAAGAGGTAGAGCCCTCCTGGGATTAGTAACTGGTGAAAGGTCAGGAAGTGAAGAGCAGGAGTAGGACTGCATCTCCCAAGGGAGGGTCTGAGGCATCCTGCACCTCCCTGAGTGCTCTGAAAAGGCCAGGACACAGTAATGTGACAGCACATCCATGCAGGATGGCCACCAAGGCCAGAGAAGCCAACAAAGGCAAAAAGGCCATAGCGAAACCCATGATTCCAGGCAGGGACAAATTGTGCTCAGAGGCAAAGGCTGGGTCAGGTGATTCACCTCACCCCTCTCTTGTGCAACACCTGGATGAAAGGAGCTGCTGGTGCCAATCTCATCTGCTTCCAAAACCATTACACAGCTTGAATTTGCATGCAGGTTTCCTGCACTCAGGTTCCCTGAGACTGCTCCTGCAGGAACCCACCATGAGTTGGTTTCAGAGGTACCTGTGCTGTAAATAAAGGGCAAAAGAAACAGGTACGAGCATGCAAGTGGCTTCATAAAGGGTGGGAAACGTAAGGATCAGCCAGGGAAGAGGGCATCGGGGGGGGGGGAGAAATAACCCCACACAGGGAAAGGGCTCACTGCACATACTGGAACATGCAAGAGTGGCAGAAGGTCAGAAGTGCCAGATCTCTCCTCTGCCAGCCACATTCAGGGCCAGAAGGAGCAGGAGTCACTGGAGGTTGAACTCCCTGGAGCTCCCTGGGTGCTGGACCAGCCACACTGCCTGTGCTGGGACTGTTGACGACCGTCATCGTGGTGCCTGCTGGCACCTGCAGCCACCTCCCTGGCAAGCTGCCCTGGGCAGAGCATGCAGGGGCAGGGATGGAGGAGGGAAGTTCAGCACTACTATTCAAAGGAGAAAACACGGCTTCTTCATGGCCTGGGGGCTCCACCTCCACACATCACCCTGCACCCGTACACAGTACAGCCAGCCAGGCACTCCAGCTCACAAGGAGGTGATCAGGACCTGGGCTGCTGCAAAGACAGCTGTGGCCAGGCTGAGTCATGACCAGCTGGGTCCCAGGCAGAGGTTCCTGTGGGCTGGGGTGTGACTGGTGACGTGGGAAGTTAGGGAAGGATGAGGAGTGCAAGTCCTTTTTTGTGAGCTGGGAGACACCTCCTCCCCTCCAGACAGCAAACCTACAGATGTACCCCCAGGTGACTCACAGAGGTTCAAAGCTCAGACTGACCCGTGGCTGTGGTGAAGATATGCATGGAAAGGGAATCAGTGCTAGTGTGCCCTGGCCAGGGAGCTGAGGAGAGCGACCATACTGCAGCAGAGACCCAGTGTTCCCAACAGTCCCACTGCTCCTCAACAGCTGCCACTGTCACATTAAGTAGAGTAAGAAGTGTAGCTGAGGGCTGGAGTAGCATCAGACCATGGCATGACCCAGGGTCTGCTGCCAGCTGATGGAGAGGAGAACCTGGGAGTCATCTCAAGGAAGCCATGGTAGCCCCCCAGCTCCACTGCACCCAGCCAGCAGCTGGCAGGAGCTATCCAGGCTCTCCTGCCTGACCCCAGCCTCCACAAGGTTTCCCTGGCAGCCTTGGAGACAGCCAGCTCCACTCTGCCAGTACCCACAGCACCAGCATGTGCCTCAGTGCTGGAGTTGAGTGGGGTTATGCTGGAAAAAGCCGTCACACCTGCTTAGCTCTAGGCAAAAAAGAAAGCCATGGGCACAATGCAGCTCATGGCTACACCCGGAGCGTGAGCAGAAGTGCTCTCTACCCAGCATAAGTCATAGTCTCCACGGGCCAAGAGGATGGGGGTGCTTGCTTGTACAAGGTCTGTAAGGAAAACTTTGTAGGGCAGACAAGACAGGCAGCGGAGGGAAGGAGGAGGAAGGCTCCGTGCTCGCACCAGGGACTTCCTTGGGTTAGATGAAGGGCTGGGACCAGGTCTGTGTGACTCATTGTGCTTTTCTGAGCTGTGCTGCTGCCCTGATGCAACCCTTGCTCCAGCAGGAACCAACTGCGAGGGGCCATCACTGGTACTGGGGAGAAACATGGGAGGAGTAAGAGCTGCTATTAAAAATTATCCCTTTGCAACCCGCATACCAAAGACACTACCCACTGGCTGCTGGAAAGGGAGAATCCCCTTCCACCCACCACTTTGTGTGCAGCTGAAAATATCCACCGGTACCACCAGATGGACAGGATACCCAGGCTCCTCTCAGACACAGTTCTCTGAACAGCCTTCAAAGGCAAAATCACCAACAAGGAAGCAAGCAGCTCAGAAAAGTAGTCCCAAATTTCTCCAGTCCCGAGCTGTTGCGCATTTGCTGCTTACTCACTTCTTGCCAAGCCTAGAGCTGCCGGGTTGGGCCCCCGCCCTCCTCTCTGGCACAACTACTCCTTACAGCTTGGAAGCTATTTTTTTCCCACTCTGCTATCTTAAAAAAGAAAGAAAGAAAAAAAAAAAGGCGTGAAAGCTTATATCATCCTGAAAACATGCCAACTGCGAAGGCGACTCTGCGTCTCAGATGCCTGTTTCCTGGCAGATTTTAAGTCCTTTGCTCAACTGCTCGGATGGCGGGGGCAGGAGATGCCTGCAGCAGCAGGCTGTGAACTGGAGTTCTAAACACTCACATGTTTAACTACTGCTAAATTACCAGGGGACCAACATTTTCAAACAGCAGGCTAAGAGCTGCACACACAGCCAAGTGGCCCATTTGAGGTGAAGTGATGCTGTGCAAGCAGATGAAGGGCCACTAGCACGGCTACAGGAGGTACCAAGGGGGGTCACATGGCTCAACACCTCCACCTGGGTACAACTGTCACGCAGTACAGAGGGGGGTCACCCTGCTCAACACCTCTGCCTGGTCAGCCACCCCTTCACTTCCCAGAGAGTGAGGCTTCAGCTCTGTTGGCACCCAGTCATTTAAGGGAAAGGATGGGACCAAGCGAGCAGGGTGAGCAGGGGAAAAGTGCTGGATGTCTGCACTACTGGTGCCCAAATTTCCAGTGTCCAGCTCTGGCTGTAACCAGTTCATGTGCAGCCTGAGAGGTGGGGACAGCCCCTGCCTTGCTGCTGTCCTGGAAAGAGCTACACACACAGAGCCCTTCACCCCAGCAATGCTATTTGGGCTCCAAAGTGCTTGGAGCTGGTTTTGTACACAGAAATCTCCTTTCCAGCCCCAAACAGCAGGGGCTCTTAGAAAGGGTGGGTAGTCATGAGTGGATTTTTGGACTGTGTGGATCTGATGGCACATTGGACCCACAGGAGTATAAGGCTTTAGTTTATGCCAGAGCACAATGTACCCTGATGCCATCAAGATATGTAGGGGCAGAATCCATCTCTATTTCTGGGCTGACAGGGGGATCCCAGCAGCTGACTGTTCTGGAAGCTGAAGTGAGCCTGACCAGGAACAAAGGGCAGAAATATCCCCTTGTGACTGGCCCAGAGGCCCCGTTTATCCTTGGCATATACTCCCAGGAGAGGGTATTTCAAGGACACAAAAGGCTTTGGGGATAGCTGCTGTGGAGACAGAGGAAATCAGACAGCAGAATACCTCACCTGGTTTCTCAGAGGATCCTTCTGCTGTGGGACTGCTGAGGTTGTAGAACAACAGGTACTGATGGACAGACCAGATGGTACGGACTGGAGTCCAGGGCAGCCAAGTGGCGCCACCATCGATATTGGTAATGTGTTTTTCTCCATTCCTTTGGCAGCAGAATGCAGGCCACGGTTTGCTTTCACCTGGAGAGGTGTGCAGTACACCTGGAGAGGTGTGCAGTACACCTGGAACTGACTGCCTCAAGGGTGGAAACACAGTCCCACTATTTACCATGGACTGCTCCAGACTGCACTGGAGAAGGATGAGGCTCCAGAACACTTGAGAGCACATCCATGACATCACCCTATGGGGGAACACGGAAGAGGAAGTTTCTGAGATCTTCACTTTTGTCCTCCAAGTCTCAACTCCACCCCGCCAGAGTGGGAAGGGGGAGGGAAAGGGAGAGCGAGAGAGCAGTGTCTGCTTTGCGAGAGTCTCTGTTGGGGCACTAAATTGGGGAGTACCATTCCTAAACTACAACAAGGTAGAAGGCTATCTCTTGGCACATGACCCACAGCAAAACCTACCCTAGCACATACCTATAACCAGCCCTGCTGCCAGCTGAGGATTTTCCTTAACATTTCAATCCAGGCCATCCAAGCGTTGCTCCAACTCTTCAGTTACTTGGAACCACCTGAAAAAAGAAAACTAAGTAGCCTGGGAAGGCAGGGATTGATGGTCTTTCAGATTCACTTTTTTTCCCTAGGGACAAGTTCCTGGGAAGAACATGCCATGCCAGCTGCCTCCTGTGCCTCCTGCCCTGCACACACACTTCTCTATCCACCTGAGAGCCCAGTTCACTAACAAGAGGAGCAGCCTTCATCCTCCTCTGTACTTAGAATCATGGAATACGAGAATTATACAATGGTTTGGGTTGGGAAGAACCTAAAAGACCATCTTGTTCCAACTCCCTGCCTTGGGCAGAAACACCTTCCACTAGCCCAGATTGCTCCAAGCCCCGTCCAACCTGGCCTTGGACACTTCCAGGGATGGAGCAGCCACAGCTTCTCTGGGCAACCTGTGCCAGGGCCTCCCTACCCTCACAGGGAAGAATGTCTTCCCACTATCCCATCCAACCCTGCCCTCTGGCAGTGGGAAGCCATTCCCACTTGTCCTGTCACTCCAGGCCCTTGTCCAAAGTCCCTCTCCAGCTCTCTTGGAGACCCTTTAGGTAATGGTAGAGGGGAGGGCTCTAAGGTCTCCCCAGAGCTTTCCCTTCTCCAGGCTGAACAATCTCAATTCTTGGATGTCTTCACCTTCTTCATCTCCCACCTTCTCCCCATTTAAGCACAAGGATGGCTGCAGCTGGGACCAGCCAGCCCGAAAGCAACAGGCTGGAGGACAGGACACAGTCAGCATCTCTCCATGGCCTCCGCCAGCAGGAAGCTCCAGCCAGGCCCTGGGGCAGCAGGGCTGTCACGGTGACACTTCTCTAACAGGCAGCATCAGTGACAGTGTCTGCACTGCCAGAGCCAAGTGGCATCAGGCAAACTGCCTTCGTTCAACAGTCCAGCTTAAAGAGAGAAAAACAGCAGCATTACCAGTGTGGCAGGAGATCAGTATGATCAAGGTGCCAGCCACTCCCATTGCAGGTGGTTTTAGGCATTCACTTGGGTCAGAGTCAGTTGCAGCAGGTTGCTTTCCCAAAGTTAAGAAGCATCAGTAAACTTTTTTTTATGTTCAAGAGATAGCACTGATATTTTTGTGTGCCAAACTGGGATCATCTCCAGTAAGGGATGGCCCTGCCTTCAGCTGTGCCCCATGAAAATTTCCTAGGGTTTTGTGAACATTGGTGTTCGGAGGAAGGAGAGGCCTTCCCCCGCTGCAGAGGTTCCCAGCCCCAGACATGCAAGAGACCGGCTGAAGTTCACAGCCTGCAGCCAGGACACATTTTGGGACACTTCCTATAGGGCAGGCCAAACAGGGAACAGAAAGGCCAAAAGGGGTGAGCATCACCCATGGGAAGCACATGCTTTTAAGGCCAAGAGAAGGCAAGTCCATGAGGTAGACGTGATCTGCAGAGATTTCTCATTGCTTGTGTTGTGTGAGGCAGTAGCAGTCTCTTGATTCACTGTGCACAAGGAAAAAACAATTGCTTTAAGTCGTTTTTCCAGCGATGAAAGTAAGCTCATATTTCAATTCCTATTTACCAAAACAGGAGCCAAACTCAGTGCTGTACGAAAGTGTGTTTATTCCAAAGCTAAATTTCTCACATAAAACAATGTCTGTGAACAGCAGCATTCATCCTGACAGATCTCCAACAGTCTCCTGGGCTTGGAGTCCTGACCCACTCCAACACAGCGCTTGGGAATCTCTTTTCAGAGTTGTCAGGAAGGGGAGGGAAATGACAGAAAACAGATGCATGGTCATTGGCACAATTTCAGAAATTGTGCCTGCTCACAAGAAGAGCAAATGTATCAAGACACTTGAGATTAATGCCTGTACAAAGATCCCACAGAACACCCTGCTCCGTGCAGACTGCCTGCAAAGGGGCAGCTGCCCCTATCAGGAGAGAGCTGTGTTATTCTTGCAGACAGAAACCAGGGCTGTTGGATTTAATTATCTGCTGAACTGCTTCCAAGGACTGAAGTGGTTGAGAGGTCATGTCAGAGATGTGCTCCTTCGCAGCCCAGAGACTTTGCACCCTGGTGCGCTGCTCTGGTCCCAGCTGACACTCTAGAGGGAATGCCCTTCTTCCCCCAGCCTCAGCCTCTTGGAGAGGTGGTTGCTGATGGCCATGAGGGGGTTGGCTCTGTACTGGGGATCGGTGATAACCTCATGAAACCGAGCCACTTCCTCCTCTCTGAGGAAAGAAAAACAACACGCAAATTCTCTAAGTGCCTCACGCAAAAGAAACTCAGCAGATAAGGACCAAACTCATAAAGCAGTGGATTTCTGTTGAGACAGAGTGATCCTGGGTGTAAATCTCAGAAAGAGACAGTGCAAGAAATAAACCTAATTTAGCCAAGGGCAAAGCTCAAATTGCTGCCAGCTTCATGGGAGCCAGAGGCTTGATCTCATGCCACAGAGACAGAAACAATCTTGTTAGTGCCCAGCATCACTTGGAAATTATTATTTCAGAACTTTTCCCTAGTAGATCAAGGGACTGTGGGTATCTGGTAAATCACCAGGAATGAAAATTACTTCAGACTGCACCAGCACGAAATCAGATTCTCTTCTGAAAGCTCATCTACTGACTTTTATTGCTGAACACTGAGGCTTGGTAATCCTATGTGCAACACTAGTTAGATGCCATGGGAAGAGCAGCTGCTTGCTGTGGAAATGGTCTTGTCTTAAAAAGCAAGCACCCAGGGAAAAACAAGAACAGAGCAGGAGTGTAAAAGAAAACCTGTGAGTTTTCACACAGCCACATTCATTGCAGCATCCCCATCTCCCTCAGGCTGCCAGGCTCTCCACAGGCTTGCCAGACACACAGTTGTTGGCATTCAGCTACTCCCCTCCCAAGTATGGGCCTTCCCTTCAATGCCAGCCCTGCCCCTGGCAGAGGGAAGAGAGGAGCCAAACCTGAAGCTTGGGTTGTGGCAGATGGGGCAATATGGTGAGTCTTAGGGAACCTCCTACCCTAACCAATATCCTGGGAAACAAACCTCAAGACCTTCCTCCAAGCTATTTCCCTCCCAAGAAGCACAGATTTCCCAGACCACCAAAAAGTAAAGAAAGGCAGAACTGAGCAAGGAAGGCATCCCAGCACCAACAGTGGCCAATTTCTGACAGAGACGGGTATTCATGGAGTGTGATGGAGATCTGTAGCCTGACTGTTCAGCCTCAGTTTGAAGTTGAATGGCTCAGAACTGACAGAAATCCTGGAAACATGAAAGCAAACAGTGCCAGATCACAGTGCGTAGCCCCAGGAGAGCTGTGCTGAGTGAAAATGAAGTTCTTGATGCCTAGTGGCAGTATAAACTATCCAACAGATTACACAGAGGAATAAAGAGTTGCCAGACTAAGCCCAGGAATCATTCAAAAGCATTTAAACTCTCCATCCTTATTGATATTCAAAAGCCATGGTCCTGAGCAACCAGTTCTAGGTGACCTTGCTGGTTGGACCAGGGGTCCCTTCCCATGACCCCCAGGGGTCTCTTCCAGTCTCAGCCATTCTGTAAGGCTCAGCAAGGACTGGACACTGGTAACTGGGTACTTACAGGAGCCGATGTTTCTGAGCTTGTTTCATCAGACAGAAGTCTGATGGTTCTGCCTTTGCTATATGGCTGTGGAGAGAAGAAACAAAACAAGTGAGCGGTGTTAGAGAAGAGCAGCGATTTAGAAATGGCTGTGGAGATGGAAGCAGTCCAGGAATTCTGCATCTACCTTCCCAGAGAGGACACGTAATTGTCCTGCATGGAAATTGTCCTGAAAGGCAGTTATTTCACAGCCAGGCACTGCATGGAAATGCAAACTCCTTCTGGCACAGACTGACAGAGCAGGAGGCATTGCAGAAAAACCGGATTGCTTAGTTCCAGAACTGGTCATTAGCTGTCCATGCCCAGATCACTTTCTGCTTATCACTGACCTCCAGGTCAAACCGATCCCATTGCTTAGAGAAAAGATGCCATTGAAATTCCTCTCACTGCCACACATGTCACCTCTGCACGGCTCACGTTCCCTACTGACACTGCAGAGCCCCAGCCTCGGCAGCCATCCCTTACAGACAGTGCTATGTACACTCAGCAAGAAGCATCCATGGGATACTGCCAGCCCTGCTCTGGATCCCGCAGTGGGACCACTGGGATATAATACGTTGGAATGCAGGATAGTGCACTGTGTGCAGCGGAAGCACAGCAGCAGGTATGGATCTGCACTCTCTGTAACCCAATCCTGACTCCTGGGCAAAGTCCAAAGAGACCAGAGGTGTAATCCCATCCCACAGGATGCCCAATGCTAAGCAGCAGCAGAGATTTACCACAAAGGCAGCGCTGAGCCCCAGCAAGGGACACACAGGAAGGGCAGCGATTGCTTTTGGGACTTGAAGTGCATAAGGGGAGTTGCTGGTAGAACTGGACATTAAGGAAAGAAGAAGAAACTTCCATTCTTCAGCACTACACAGACATAAAAGTTAATAGGAGAAACAAGTTGGGAAGAGGGTCTGCCTCCATGGGGTAGCTCCTCTCCTATTTGCCCTGAGGCTGAGCCCCAGCAACAGCCCAAGGGGCTGCCCCCCTCTGTCAGGGCAGATTCCTCAAGGAGGAATCTTCCCATACTGGTGGGTGCTGGCAGCTAGAACCTTCCTCACCAGATCTGCCCCAAAGGTTAGGAAACACAACAGTTCCTCGCCTTCTCTTCAAGACAGCAGGACCTGGTCTCTTGCTGGCAGTGTTACAGTGACATCCTCTTCCTATTTCCCTCTCTGACATGCTACCCTCCATCCTGTTATTTTGCCTTTTTCCCCCCATTCTTCCTTCCCTCCTACTCACTTGCCTCATATTCATTCATCTTACTCACTTCCATCACCCCTCTCTACTCAATCAGCTCCTGCTCATTTTCCTCTCCTCTCCCTCCCCCCATTCTTAACAGCTCAGCACAGGAACAATTTCTTGTCCCAGTTTGCCTGGAATGCTCACAGAAGCTCAGGGAAATCCCTTCTCAAGTTGGATGGCAACCCATGGTCACCAGAGCAGGGCTTGCCAAACCCGTGTGTGCCACCAAGTCGCCATGGCAGCCCCTTCAGAAATGAGCAGCTCTGCAGAGGGTGACAAAGCCTAAAGGAAAGCTATTCTAGAGTACATCCCAGGCTGGACTTCCTTCCAAAACCACCAGCACATTGCCTGTTCTCTTGGACCACGTTAGCAGCCCAGATTCATTACACTTCATTGCCTTCATTCATTATAAAACAGAATAAAAACCTCCCTGTAATGCGCCTTTACCCTGCAGGAGATCAAATTCTTGGAGAATCTAATCTTTTATTAATAATGATGACAAATCACCAGAGTATTACCCTTCCTTTCTGCAATGATTCAAATCCTGTAAAAGCCTCCTCTGATTATTTCAAACACTTCTGCACACACATCCAGGAAGCCAGAAGCCAGCAAGGGGAAGAAGACCCTGTAGCTCCTCCATGCCATTACTGAGGGGGGGCTGCTTTTGGGTTGGCATGTCACAGGCAAATCTGGCTGACATCACCCAGTGTCAAACTCCCACCTCCACTGTGCTGACTCAGGCTTCCAAAAGGACAGACTAGGGATTCCACACCCCCACAGGAGGTCTGGGGGAGGGAGGGAGCTGACAGCACATCTCCAAGGCTGGAGATTCGTGCAAGATCACCAAACACTTCCAGGTGTGCCACACACCCTCTGCTATGAAGGGCACTACAGAAGAGGAGGTCATTGCAGTTGCTGGGAGGAGTATTTTGGCCTGCAGCAGGTGGCCAGAGAGGGATAAGACTGGAGGAATTCTGACTGGAGAAGAGAAGGCTCTGGGGAGACCTTAGAGCCCCTTTCAGTTTCTAAAATGGCTCCAAGAGAGCTGGAGAGGGATCCTGGACAAGGGTCTGGAGTGACAGGACAAAGGGGGAATGGCTTCCCGCTGACAAGAGAGCAGTTATAGATTGGATATTGCTGGGGTGTCCTGTGCAGGGCAAGAGTTGGACTTCATGATTCTGATGGGTACCTTCCAACTCAGCATATTCTGTGATTCTGATAACAAATTCTTCCCTGTAAGGGTGGTGAGGCCCTGGCACAGGTTGCTCAGAGATGCTGTGGCTGCCCCATCCCTGGAAGTGTCTCAGGCCAGGTTGGAGAGGGCATAGAACAACCTGCTCTAGTGAAAGGTGTCCCTGACAATGGCAAGGGTTTGGAACGAGATGGGCTTTAAGGTCCCTTCCAACCCAAACCAGTCTGTGATTCTAAGATCAAGGCAAGTGTACAGCCACATCCTCTCCACTCTTTGCTGCTCAGAGACCTAGCACCAGCTGCACTTTATAGACATGCAGCAAGCCCTCCACGGAGCTGTTCTCACTGGATTTGTCAGGTCCCACCTGAACACACAGGCTTCCTTCAGCCCTGACAACCTGCGGCAAGGAGCTGTGCAAAGCAGCAAGCCTCCTGCTTGTACTGAACCTGTTACTCACTACATATATTTGATGTCCTCTAATTCTCATACTGGAAAAGATCACACCGTGACAGAAAGGGGGCAAAGCCACCCACTCAGGCTCAGGTAAGCCCCGGCCCCAAACTCCAGCCAACCAACTGTCTGTTCTCTGCAAGATTTGAAGTTTTGCTTGTACTTCTGCTGTTCATTCCCATTGAAAGAGAGGGCAGGCTGAATAAATGGTGGCATATAGGAAAAAAAAAAACCAAGAAAAAAATGCTCCTTGAAGAATTAGAAGCTTGTAGCTACAAGCTGAGCTGAAGGACACTTCATCCCGCAGAAAGAAGGGAAATACACAGCCCATCCCCAAAATGGTACGTACCTCTTGACTGGCTTCCTGCCCCTGCCACCTGTGGTCAGGTCAGAGAGCTCAGGTAGGGCTTCCATCAAGGGCTGCATGTCTCCCACCACAGGTGTTGCTTTTCGCTTCGCTTCGGCTTTTTGCTTCTGCTTCATTATCTTCACACTTTCTATTTCTGAATCAGAAATAAGGCACTACTGAAGGAAGGAGAAGTGTCTGCAGGAGATAAGCCTTGAGCTAAGAAATTAATAGACTGCTTAACCACCTAGAGGAACAATAGGCCAGAAGTGACCTAAACCAGGGAAAGATCAAAAATAATGCAGCTGGGTCATTCCCCCCTTACAGGTTGTGTTTGCTTATAACTATATACATCTCTTCTGACAGTGCAACGGGAAATGATATTCCCACACTGATTTTGTCTGAACTGCTCCCATCCCTTACACTGTTCATCGCTCACAGCAACACAGCACAGGAGCCCTGGTGTGGCAAAAAAACCCACGCTGACCTTGCATGGAACTGGGTGAGAGAAACAAGAGGGGAAGGGACAAACCAAGTACAGTCAGCTCCATATCTGGCCTTAAACAGGCACAGCCCCATCTCTGCTTTGCTGCTGGGACCAAACAGTGGTCTCCTAGCACAGGCAGAAAAGATGGACTTAATTTCAGTTGTTTACTTAGTTTGGAGCGAGCCAAGGTCTCACCTTCATGACTCGTAGTGGAGTGCAAGCCACCAGATGCTGGATAAACTGGACCCTTCGAAAAGCACTGCATTAAGTGGCAGAGACAGATGGCTCTTCCTCAGAACCACGTTTCCCAGTCTCCCTGCAGCAGCTCTGACATGGTTGTGGGCACAGAAAGCTCCACAAATGTTATATCAGTCTCCCCTTCAGCCATGGGAGGTGGGCTTTGAAAGCCCACAGGCTTCTGCCTCAGTCCTTGAGGCTCCCTGGTGTAGTTGTAAGTCCCACAGCTGTCCAAGCTTCACAGAGCCAGCAGTTGCCAGGGCAAGTTCCAGCAGAACATGCCCTTTAGGACAGCCCACAAAAGCCCGGGACTCATACAAGCTTCCAGCTGAATTCCAAGATGCCCCAACCTGACCCAGAAGTCCCTTGGACAACTGCAAGGATGAGCCTCAGTGCTGAGCTAAAAACTCCATGTGTGGATATGACAGAGTGCCAGAAGCTGTGGGGCCAAGCTGGTAGCACAGGCAGGCCAACAGCTTCCAAGGCAGCATGGCCACAGAAGTATTTTGGTGGGAGCAAAAAAGCAGCCAGTCCCACTTACAGACCACAATCTCAGGTCTAATCCTGCTCCCACAATCTCAAGGAAGCAGAACTCAAATTCACTGGCTGGCTGCTGGCTCCTTTAATACCTCTGCCTTGTTTGCTCTCCAACTCGGCTGAGTTGAAGAGCAACAGTTTTTCATGAACTGCAATTCTGCTGTACATGGATGTTTGTGACAAATCTGGATTGGAAACGCTTCTCCTCGCAGCAATCCCTGCCAAGAACACAGCTTTCTGTTCTGCATCACTTCTTTTTTTGGTCTGGCTTTATGAAGCTGACTACTTTCATAAACAGTATGTGCTTAAAATTTTCAGACACCTGATTCTGCACAAACATCCCAAATTCTTTTCCTATGAAGTCTTGTTCGTCTGAGGAGCCATGCAATATATATATTTTTAAAAGCGCATACTTCTAATGTCTGAAGCATTACATAAGTTTTTTCCCCTCTCTAGTCTCTCCTAAGATTACTTATTGGAATGGAAGAAAGCTCCAAGTTTTGCATTTGCTCTACTGGGCTGAACTTTGGTTCCCAGGGTCTTGGCATCCAGTGTCACAAGAGCAGCCCTGGGACAACAAGAAACTACAAACTCAGACTTAGGAAAACAGAGATGCAGTGGTAACAACCTCAGCTGTCCAAATTGGGTTCTCTTTTGGGGGGCAAAGAGTTCTTTCTCCACAAAAAAAAATTTTGTTTTAGGTACTTTTGTGCCTGTAAAGCACTTCTAACACATAGTATCTTCTAAGGGAGATTAATTTGGCCCAGAGTTTACGGTGTTGGTGTTCTTCTCAAAGCAAAGCCTCTGTATTTCATTTGTATTTCCTCAACTTAGTGATTTCAGAGACAAGAGAGAGGGAAACAGGCCACAGCAGGGCCAAAATAACACACATGATCTTGGGAAAGATGGATGCTACAAGGGTGTCAGGAGGGCAGGATTAAGAGAGTGTAGGGATCTTGCTTCTGGGCTTTTCCAAAGCAGCTGACCTTCACTAGCACAGCCCTCTATACTTTGTGTCAAAGGGTTGAAGATGTCAAAGGCACTGTGAAGCTTTTGGGAGAAGGTTTCCTTCACACACACAGTGTTAAATTCTCAGCTTTTTATCTAAGAGGAGCTAGACACACTTTCTCTGCAAATGGTGAAATCACAGGTGAATGGACTTAAGCTCAGGCGCACAGAGCACACGGTGTAGCAGAAAGCCATATCCCTCTGCCTCAAACACAGTCTGCCTTCAACTCTGTTGGGCAAGAAGGTGTTAGGGGAAAAGCTTGTCCCAAGAACACCTCCAGGTGACACAAGGAATCCCTCTGCTACACTGGGTAGGACAGCATAGTCTCTTACTGCGCTGCAACACTCAAAGCAAAAATACAGACACTTCCCACAGGAAACAGAAGCATTTCTGCCATGGGCTGGTTTTGTTTAGCTCATATTTCACAGCCTCAAGAAAGGCCAGACTGTCTGGTAAATGGGTTCACTGACCTGTAGCATATGGGAAAGAGCAGTAACACAACCAGCAGTGCCCAGAGTTCTCCCTTACTGCAGGCTGTCCTACCACATCCATGGCTCCTCGGCCACAAGGAGCCTCCACTACCAGCCACGTCCTATCGTACCAGGGCTATTTAAAGACAGAAAAATACACTAAATCTACATGGGCACAGTGTCCTATCTGGATAAAGAAGGAGTTTATGTAGCTCAGATATATACACGTGGAGGAAAGATCAAAAACAGATGTGGGGCAATGGTCGGTCTGGTGCTTAACACTGAGCAATAATACCTGGGACTTCAACCCCACTGCTGGGGAGCAGGTGTGAAGGTTTCTGAGAAGATCAGCCCTTCCCAGCACTTAACCCACACCAATGACCAGGGAGATCCACCAGAGCCATGCTCTGTGATGTGTGACATGCCTTCACTGGACGTACTCACTCTGCAGCCATCTTTCTTTCCTCAGCTTCATCTTTTCTTTTTGGAAAGAACCTGTTTTTCTTCTCAAACCTAGAAGAGAAGAGACATGAGATGGAGCCTGGCTCCCGTACAACAGATTTCATTTAACCCTCGATTCTTTTGAATTTGCTGGCAGGTCAGGCAGGCTGCAGGCATTGCACGGGCTACACTGCACCTCCAACTTTTAGCCAAACGAATTAAACCTGACTTGCTGTCAGTTAAAAAACAAGAAGCAAGCAAGTAGATCAGATCAGCAGCAGAGAATCCTAGAATGGTTTGGGTTGGAAGGGACCCTAAAGCCCATCTTGTTCTAACCCCCTGCCATGGGCAGGGACACCTTCCACTAGCCCAGGTTGCTCCAAGCCCTGTCCAACGTGGCCTTGGACACTTCCAGGGATGGGGCAGCCACAGCTTCTCTGGGCAACCTGTGCCAGGGCCTCACCACCCTCACAGGGAATGATTTCTGAAACATACCTGGGACAGCCCTGCAAGGAGCAGTCGATCAGTAACAGCTTGTAAAATAGGCTAGTAACTACTATTTACCAAATTCAGTATGGAAAGCAGCTGTTGAGCACTGGTATCCAATACCAAATAAAATAACATCACAAATATTTTTACTGGTGATCTGTTGCAGATGCTATAAAATTATATCTTTTCTCTGGTGTTTAAAATAAAACTGACTTTAGTCAACTTTTCTCCTGAAATGTACTGGGAATACCAGAATGCCAATGGAGGAACAAGCTCCCCAAAGATCAGTCCTCTCACTTGAGCTTATGCTTAAGCCTGTAAAATAAAAAATAGCTTTCTTTTTCCCAAAAGAAACAGAAGAAAGGAATTCAATGCAATTCTGCAAACAACTCACTGAGGATGGCTTCTCTGAAGCTACAAATCTTTTAGAATTATTTAAACAAAAGCGGGATCATATTTTAGTAATTCCTTAAGATCAGAACAAGCCTGCTAGAGCTGGGGGCACCTTTCCATAAAGCCAGCAATCACCACCATGTTTTGAGTTTCTAGAGGACACGGAGAACAGAGCTGAAGCTTCCACTTCTTCATATGCCAAAAAAAATACATTCCTGCAGTCAATAGACCCAAAAAGCAAGAAATAAAACCATGTTTGTTGTGGCATCAAATCAGATGCCGAAACAACAAATTGCCTGTACCGATAACCAACTCTGAGCTACCACTCCCATCACCCCACATTTCTGCAGCTTCAGGGAAAAAAAGGATGAATTATGGCCAAGTGGCACATGGCACCCTGATGATATCCAGAGGGCTGCCTGCACAGGACACCCTGGCTGCCCCAGCCTGCCTAGATTTCAGCCATGGCAGTGCTGGGAAGATCTGCCCCTCATCTGGAAACATGCTCATGACTTCACTGGAAAAACAGCGCCCGGCGGGATTTGTTAATGAAAATTAAAAAAACCCTGCAATTCAGCCAGCTGGCCAATTCTAGTAATAACAGCAATTCAAGTTTGGGGGTTTTTCACCCCCCTCCAAATGGTAGTGGAATATTTAAGGAAACAAAAGCTGTTTTCTTGGCAAGAGCCCAATATTGCTGCTGGCTGGGGATGGCAGGCGGCACCCAGGCCAGCAGCCGGAGATCTCCCAAGGGGTGCCTGGGGAAAAGGAGTTGGATCCCTCCCATGTCAGCAGCCAATTCCTGGCCTTTTCCATCACCTGCTTCCCCAGACACTCCATTTTCCATATCCCAACTTGCCCCTCAGAAGGCTGTTTTGCTGCTGGAAGGTGCCAAGTTGTGTTTGGCAACGTCGAGCTGTGATGCCAAGTGCCAAAACCGCTGGAAAACCACTGGAGAACAGTGGAGGCAGAATTCGTCTGGTTAATTAACAGCACAGACTGTCCCCATGGTAGTCTTTTATTCTTATTTAGCTTGCAAGCACCTTTGAGATCAAAGCCAGACCACAGCTTCACTTTAATTATTTTCCTGTGAAATCAGAAGGGTTTGGGTTCCCTTTTCCAGCCCATTCCACAGGTAATTTAAGAACACTTGCCTTTGAAACCTTGTGCGTGCAGGAAAGGCAAGCAAGCCCCATGCACATTAGCTGAGGGTAATTTCCATACTGTAAACTTGACAATTATTCTTTTTAGAGAGAATGTGTTTTTTCTTTCTTCCCTCTGATCTGCGCAGTACAAGACATCTCAAATATAAACAGATTACAAAAAACCTCACAACAGCTTTTTTCCCCCCTCAGATCAAGCGTTTGATACTACTCCTGGCAATCCTCAGCATCCTGCTTTCATGGCAGAGAAGCAGATTTGTTTTTGAAGATAGCTTCCTTAATTCAAAAATCTTGGAGTTTTTTTTTAGTAAAGGACTCAGACTAAAAAAAAAAAAAAATTAAATATATATATGCACTCATACATATATATATATATGACTGCTTTTCATAAGGGACTCCTTAGTCTAAGTATATATATAAATCCTACCTTAGAAATCCCCATTTTATACATTCTAGGCATTCAGAAGGAAGCTGGACTGGGTTAAAGCTGTAACACCACAGGCTTCCATGCCCTAAGATTCAACTATTTGACTTCACAACTGAGAGGGTGAAAACACAGGTTTCACAGTTCCAGGAAACTACATTACTTGGAGGACTTGGCCATGAGCAGAAATATCCAATAACCTATGCAGTGCCACGTGGACAAATAGTCCTTCGAGCACAAGGCATCTGCTCCCCCCTGCACAGCTGCAGCAAAGCACCAAGCTCCACCTTGGGTATGAGGTATCAAGAAACAACATGTAATATTAATTATTATTCCCAGAACCCTGATGATATACATAATAGTAAAGCTGTTGCTGCTCAAAACATAATATTTTGGCAAATTGAAGTTAAATAACAACAGATGTGTTAATTTTAGCCTCAGTTGTATAACGGCAGCAAAAACGAGCATATGCCTACAGTTGTGGGCTGAGTTCACGAGAGAAGTCGCAAAGAGTACATCCAAAAGCAGAGGATTGGGTGTGGTTTTGGGTTGTTTTTCTGAATGACACAGTGTCACTTGTAAATTGTCCGCCAGCCCTTGTCCAGTGAAAGGGCCTGGGAAATGGTAACTGCAGTCTCCTGAGGCACACGCAGTGGTGTGACCTGACAGACGTCAGTGTGCAGCAGCTGAAGGTGTTCCCCAGAAGAGAGCTGAGGGGCAACATGGGCCAGGCAAAAAGTCAGCCAAGATGTCCTCTGGTAGAGGTGATGCTCCATGGGAGCCAACCTGGCAGCTCCCTGCCCTCATCCCAACCCACAGCTCCCAGTCAGTGACCTCCAGCTCCACTGCTCCAGAAAGCATTGACTGCAGAAGTGTCTGAGGAACCCATGTCAGTAGTGGGACCAAGGCTTGGAGGTGGTAAGGACAGAGACAGGGAGTGGGTATCCAATCTCTTTGCTCTCTTGCTGTTAGAGGAGCCCCAAGAGACAGCTTGATAGCCTGTATGTGGGCACAGAGACCACATTCAGGTTTTATCCAGCCCAAGCCCTGCCACACCCTGAGCAGGCTCAGGAATCAGTGTTGGAGGAAAAGATGCCAGCTCCTGTTGAGGCAGGGCAGGTTTCACCATGGATACAGCATTTGCCTTTTATGTTCCAAAACAAGCTACATTATTTTTGTATACATTGTTACACCGGCACACAAGCTTCCCTCCTGCCCTGATGAAGAAGGCCTCCTACATCATGTGAGATCTGCATTCTCCAACCCTCCAGATCCCCTGGTTATTTAAAGCAAAGCCTACTGCCAAGCCTGGCTTCCCATCGGAAACCCAGGGGAGCAGTGTAACTTGTGTCCTCACACCAAGGTCACGCCTCTGCCAGGCCTGGTAAACATCCCCAGGCTCCGACCAGCTCCAGCATGGGCACGAGGCCTCCATGCGCAGCAGAGCTGAGACTCAGCTCTTGTCAGCTGCAGAAGGGCACACATGACATGTGGGAGCACTTCCCCTCAGGAGATGAACTGGGAAGTCACAATCTGCACAGCAGTCTGTGAAAGGCAGTTCCATAGAGAAAGTCTGTCCTTCCAAGCAATGTCTGAAGCACACTCGGCCCCTGCCACAAGGCAAAAGTACCTCCTTCTTCTCCTCTTCTGCCCAAGGGCTCGTCCACTCTATGTGTCCTCATCTTTCCCACTGTATGCTCTCAGCAGCCCTCCCCAGCACACAGCCTGACCTCTGAAGGGTCAGTCACAGACGGGCACACAGAGGATGCTCAAAGTGGCCCAGCGTGTGCCACTTTTGCAGCTGGAAGGTTATTTTTATAACCAAGGCTGAAAGAGGCACCACGCTGCAGTGAACTCAGATTTGTGAATCACACGTGCCACAAGGACTCCAGGATGCCCCATCTGAGCCAGGTGCTCGGCACTGCCATTTCACAGCACAGAGAATCACAGAATGGGTTGGGTTAGAAGGGACCCTCAAAGACCACCTAGTTCCAACCTCCCTGCCATGGGCAGGTACACCCTCCACTACACCAGGTTGCTCTAAGTCCCATCCAGCCCCGTTTTAGGGGAGGAACACCCACAAGAAGTAGTGCTGGAGGACAGCAGGACAACCATGTGGCCTCTGCTTTATTCTGCTGATGAATTTCGTTTAGTACCTCTCTTCTATCACCTCCATTCTGCTCCAAACACCCTGGGGGGCAGCAAATCAGGTCAGACCCATTACTAGTCCAGGACACTGAAATACTGCTTTCACGTACATCTTGCTGGCTGTGAAAAATTTCTCATCAAAAAAAATAAATTGTAAATAACCCCATGTATTTCCTATCAGCATGTCCTGCAGAAAACATCCTTTTTTTATTTTTTTTTTCCATTTAAAGTAACTTGTTCTTATTACACTGCAGATGCACAGTTTTGTTTGAATATAGGGGGTACCACTCACCATCCTTTCTTCCTGTTGCTTGCACATTTGTCCTTTCTCTGGGAGTCTTGCACAACTACAGTGAGCAAAAGGCCAACCAACCTCTGTGTTCAGTAAATTTGGAGATACCCTCATACTGTTCTTCCACCAAGCATGGAAGTGGGAAATGGAAGGAAAAGGAGGAAGAGCTTTTGAACTTAACACAGGAAACATTTGATTAGAGTGTACAAAGAATTCTGGACCTGTGAGGTGGTGAGGCACTGGCACAGGTTCTCCCAGAGAAGGCTGTGGCTTGTCCCATCCCTGGAAATGCTGGATACATTTTACCTACTTCCCTTCATGTTCTTCTGCCCCCAGAAGAAAATAAAAAAACAAAACACAAAGGCAGGGTCTCAGTACTCCCTCAGCTGGAATACTTCAAAATCCACCAAAACAGCATAAGGCTCACCCACAGAAGGGTGCCCTGGGAAACACATGCCGTTGTCAGGGACTTTCCAAGAACAGGTGTGATTTCCTCAAGAACAGGGGTTTTACAGCTTTGGGAGAATGAGTCTGCTTTCAAGAAAGACATTCAACCCCCTCTGCCCCTTTTCATGTACATGCAACAGTATGTTTTTTCCAACAGTAGCACAAATATTCTGATATATTCTGATATATTTGATATATTCTGATTTGTCAAGGAATGGCAGGGCCAAAAAAGTTGACTTTTTCTTTCTTTCCTTGGTATGTATTTGCTCTCTGTGAAGCCACATAAAATGTTTAAATACTATGATCACAGTGAATTCAATTTTATGCCCAGAAGCTCTCGGCAAGTTCTGCTGCAGCTTCCAACCTCACAAAAGGTCACCCGTCCCAAAGAGAAGAGAGCAGCAGGGGCTGGGGCATCAGTGCACCATCCTGGAGGACTGTGGCGCTTGGGGACATGCTTTGGTGGTATACTGGCAGTGCTGAGGGAATGGTTGACCTCGACCTTAAAGGCCTTTTCCAACCTTAAGACTCTATGATTCTGTGAATGGCAAAGCCTTCTTGCACTCAAGCTGATCCAAGGAGCTGCAGGTCTGCAGCAGAGCTCAGATTTTCCCACTCAGCCAAGAAACCTGACCATCCCCTTGCAACTGTAAGCAGAGGAACCACCAATGGCTTCGAGGGTGATTCATGGCCCCAGCCCCTCAGAGAGGAGAACCAACCCTTTGCTTTTACACCCATGTACATCTCAAGAAGTGCAGACAGTAGACCTCAGGCCAATGCTGCTTCAGGCAGCACCAGGGAAGGCTGGACCCTCCTCACCTGGGAGGAAACACTTGCTCAAGATTCCTAAGAAACATGAACTCTCAGGTTCGAAGCTGGTGAATTTGTACAGTGGCATTAGCACTGCCATCCATTGCCATCTTCCTCTTCTCGCACAATTCAGTATATAGGGGAAAGATACAGGCATATATATAAAATAAAATATTCAGATATAGGGCTATGCAAGGCCACCAAGACCAGACTCTTGGGGGAAGGCTCCCCTGGGAGTGTGGCAGCCCTCACTTCCCAAAGAGACCAGCCTTCCAAAGTTGCAGCACCCAGTCCTAGCAAAGCTTTTCAGGTAAACAGCACATAACTCTCCTTGGGAGTACATCCACTATAGCTGCTCCCGCTGGTCCAACAGGGGTGCAGTGCCTCTGTTCCATTGCCATTCTTTCCTTTGTGGAGAATAGCAAGCCACTTGTCCTCCTTCTTCCATCCAGCACTTGCACTATTCCTGGGAAGTCGCTCATGAACTTGGGCTATGAAGCACTCCTCCACCTGCGCTCCTCTCCTCTGTGTCACACACTTCAGACAAGTGACAGAGAGTAGCTGACCAGCTGGAGAGCATCATTGCAGAAAGGCCCTGGGGGTCCTGGGGCAACCAAGTGAAGATGAGCCAGCCATGTGCCCTTGCAGCTTTGTCCTAGAAGGAGTGCTGCCGCAGCTCAAGATGATCCTTCCTCTCTGCTCAGCACGGTGAGGCCACATCTGGAGTGCTGGGTCCACTCCTGGGCTCCCCAGCACAAGGAAGATACACACTTCGTGAGTTAATCCCGCTGCGGGCCACTAAGATGCTTTAAGGACTGAAGTATTTTTTACTTGAGGAGAGGTTGAGACAGCCTGTAAAGAGGTCTCAAGGGAAATCTATCAATGTGCATAATACCCTGATGGAAAGAAGGAGAAGAGGGAGCCCAGACTATTCTCCAGTGGTGCTCAGTGACAAGAGACAATGGGCACACACTGAATCACTTATTTTTGGGATAATTTTTATGATTTTTTTAACTGTCAGGAGGTTATGGAGTCTCCAGATCTCCATTCATGGAGATATTCAAACCTGACTAGACACAGTTCTGGACACATGCTGTATCTGATCCTGCTTAAACAGAGGCTGAACTAGATAATCCTGAAGGTTCCTTCCAACCTTACTGATTTTATGATTATTTGCAACATCCAAACAAAAAATTCAGATTTTTTCACAGGTGCACCTACTTTCAACACTCCTGAAGAGGGTGATCCTTGGAAAGATACTTGCTGTAAAAACAGAACACTTGCCTGGCGTAGCATGGAAAGCACTGGCAGAAGATTTTTTTTCCTTTCTAACTTTGCCTGTACTGATTTCAAAAAAGTGCCACAAGCAGAGCACATGAGGTTTTAGCACAGATCAGCTCTTGACTCCAGCCTCAGCCACGCTGACTGTACAGGGTGACATGCAGGGTTCTGTCATCCAGCTCATGTTCCACACGGCAAGAGCACTAGAGTACGGAGAGAGGGGAGAGAGGGAACTTCCCAGCAGCCCCAACAGGACATGACCCACTTCTTGGCAGGCCAGCATGGTGTGGACAGATCCATTCCCTTGGGAGCACATCCTCAGTTCATGTGCACGAGGAGAAGCACACAGATCTGTGACTCCCTTGGCAGAAAGGGACTGTGCCCTTGCAAAACAGTGCCCTGACAACCCTGTCCTGGTTCTGGCCAGGACAGGCTAATTTTTGCAGTAGCCCAGGAGGAGCCACGGCAAGGACTGGAGGTTATTCTGTCCAGAGGGGCACTAAATGGCGAGTACCATTCCCTAAACCACGACAGGTTGCCATCACAATCTAAAAACAAGGTACTGGGGACAAGAGGAGGTGTCATTCTGAGCTGTTTTCTTATTTTCTGCAGCAAATATTTTTAAGGTTCTTACAAAACCCACAAGGTGACACCACCAAGGTGAACCCACCAAAGCTGTGCTCACAGAGTCCACAGCACAATTTGGACAGTTGGCTTGCCTTTCACACAGGATAAAAATTTATAGTGTAACAACAAAAATACATGCACAAGAGTTTGTGTGGATATTGCAGTTCCAATAAAGGGCAATGAGAGAACAGAACAGCCTTTCTATAACAGCTTAAACAGCAACAAATCTCTGAATGAGATTTATTCTGAGACCAAGAGTAATTCATATTTACCAATGGATAAATTCTCTCTCAGGGCTTACAAAGGGAGACAGAATACTGAAACATTCCTATGCTCTTTGACAACACCTTATAGGCCTGTTTTGAAAGAGATTTTTCCCAAAAATATCCTTTCCTTTCCTGCTAATAGGATTACCTTTGACTACACTGTCCTTCGAGAAATTTCAAAAGCAGTAGTTCAGTATCTCTGCAGTATACACAGTGAACGATCTAGATCTGAAAGAGTGGATTTTACCTGGTGCTTGTAATTTATGCAAAAAGCAAGAAAACATTAATCTGCCTTAATTTTCTTGCCTTTTAACTGTATATTAGCTAGTAGACAAATTGGCATTCCCTAGGGAAATTTTCATCTCCGGCCACTGGTTCCTATAACCCCTCTTGTGCTGTTTTTGGTACTGGCATTTCTTTTACGAGAACATTCTTACCCTATCCCTTCATATCTGCTCTTCAGCTCCTTAGAGGAGCAGCTCTGCTCGGCTGTACTTGTTATTACATTCCAGTGGATGGATTCAGTGGCGACCCTGCATTTTATTTCAGAATCAGAGGATGGCTTGGGTTGGAAGGGCCCTTAAAGATCATCTAGCTCCAACCACACCTGCACAGGCAGCTTTTTATGCTGCATTTCCCCCTCGAAGTCAAAGCAGTGGCTTGATGGGGTGCTGAGGAGAGGAGAGGGGATGGACAACAACAGGGAAAAGAGGGGGAAAAAAAAAAAAGGATTTAAAGATGCTCAGAGGACAGAGGGACAAAAGCACAGAGCGACAAAAGCACAGAGGGACAAAAGCACAGAGCGACAAAAGCACAGAGCGACAAAAGCACAGAGCGACAAAAGCACAGAGCGACAAAAGCACAGAGCGACAAAAGCACAGAGCGACAAAAGCACACAGGGACAGGCTTCCACAGCAGACAGGCAAATATGCCACTGTCAGGTGCCACTGCAGCCCTGGCAACAGACCATTTGCACACAGGGGAAGTGTGAGACTACCTAGAACGAGGTGTGGAGTTGTTTGCTGTTTCTCAGGGATTACAGTAAGCACTAATCTGTTACATGCAGAGCCCCATTTTCCCCCCTCCTCCCAGATAATGCATTTCATGGATTTGTTGGTTTGTTGGTAGATAGTACTGAGTTTTCCTTATTTCTCTGAGTCAGGTTTAGCATTCAAAGCCATTTTCCTGGTAAAATAGGACATGGGAGAGATTCAGACAGACTGTAGCATCTGGAATTGTTTCTTTCAACTGAAATGGGGAAGGACAGGCAACTAGACTGTGTTCCACTGTGCGACTGTGAAACACGTACCTGCAGGAACCTCTCCCTTAACCAACTGACAGGGCAGGGTGCAGCCAGTGGGAAGAGCTACAGCTGGACCTTTCCTCAGATGGAGGAAAAGACGGAGGAGGAATTCTAGGGCTTCACACCCTTCTGGTCTGCTCAGCAAAGGCAGCACACACTTTACCTGACAGGAAGTGTTGGGGAAAGAAGAGACACTAAAACTAAATAAAATAAAACAGCATTACCAGCCAGTCCAGAGGAGGTGATTGTCCACTCTACTCCGCACTGGAGTGGCCTCACCTCGAGTTTTGGGGGCAGTCTGGGCACCTCAACATGAAAAAGACATTAAGCTATTAAAGAGTGTCCAAAGGAGGGCCATGGGCATGGGGAAGGGTTCTGGAGGGGAAGCTGTATGAGGAGCAGCTGAGGGCACCTGGGTTGTTCAGCCTGGAGGAGACTGAGGGGAGACACAATCAAGGTCTGCAGCTTCCTCAGGAGGAACAGTGGAGAGGCAGTATCAATCTCTGCTCTCTGTGACCACTGACAGGACCAGAGGAAACGGCCTCGAAGTTGTGTCAGGGGAGGTTTAGGTTGGTTATTAGGAAAAGGTTCTTCCCTTCAGAGGGTGTCTGAGCACTGGAACAGGCTCCCCAGGGAACTGGTTCCAGCACCAAGCATGTCTGAGTTCAAGAAGCATTGGATAACACCTCTCAGGCACATCAAGGGATACTGGGTGTCCTGTGCAGGGCCAGGAGTTGGACTTGACAGTCTGATGGGTTCCTTCCAACTCAGTATATTCTATGATTCTATGAAACAGTTACAGAACTATTTATTACATAAACACTCCACACTAAGGCCTGCACCTTCAACCCTCCCTTTGCATCTGTTTCAATGCAAATACATAAGACGGCCCGAAAAACATGTTGTTATTAGATAACATGCAGCTTCTTTGGTTCTTCTCATTTTAACAATTCAGGGGCACAAATGGACCCTTTTAGGCAAATTTTCATTAGAAAATGTGAAATAGGAACCACTCTACAAGATAAAAACAGCTCTAAGCGTGTCTCACAGTAAGCAGATGTCCTGCCCAGACATTCCATCAGATGCCTTAAACCATGGAGAGAGGTTGCTACAGCCTATACCAGTAAGGTATCCTGTGCTGGCCTTGTTGAACTTGCTGACAGGATGGAGGGACCGCGGGCCCCCCGTGAACCTCATGAAGTTCAACAAGACTCAGCTACACTGCAACTGCGCTAACGTGAACAGCCACACAACTGACTAGACCAGTATTCAATCCCCAAACACCTTAAAACCCTTGTACTAAAATGGGTTTAGCTCATCACCAGACATTGCAGTCACTAAGCAGGAGGGACACAAAGGAGGAAAGCTCCATATCTCATGGAATCATTAAGGTTGAAAATGACCTCTATCTAAGATCATGAAGTCCAACTTCAGGTTCCAGCACTAACCCTGTCCTAAGCACCACATCCACATGCCTTTTAACACTTCCAGGGATGTGACTCTACCACTGCCCTCAGCAGCCCCCCTTCCAACACCTGGCCATCTTTTCAGTGAATAAACTTTCCCCAATAATCCAATCTAAACCTTCCTAGCGCAACTTGTGGCCATTTCTTCTTGTCCTGTCCCTTGTTACCTTGGAGAAGAGACCAACCCCCCCACCTGGCTACACCCTCCTTTCAGGTAGTTGTAGAGAGCAAGAAGGTGCCCCCTGAGCCCCTCTTTCTCCAGGGTAAACAACCCCCATTCCCTCAGCTGCTCCTCATCCTGGGAGCACAAGGCCTGTGCTCCCAGATCCTTCTGTAGCTCGGTATACCCTTCTCTGGACACGTCAGGAATCTGACACCACACACACTGAGGTCAGTTTATGTGATGTTCTACTCTAGTTGTAGCATGGGGAAAGCTGGCAGGGACACAGTTTCAGGTTAATCACACAGCTCGTACTAAAAGGTGCCTCTGGCCAGAGGTTTTCGAAGATTTTTGACAGACAGAATCCAGTGTGAACTGGTAGCAAGACTTCGCAGCAGAGAAACATTTTCTTCCTTATTAAGCCATGTATCCACAATGGATGCACTCTTTAGGTCTAAAGGAGGGGTGGGAGTCAGAGCAATGAAAACCTCCAGGGAGTAAAGAGGACAAGTTGAATTTATTTGCACTCCCTGTGATGTGGAAGCCTGACAGAGGAAGGCATCTACCAACAGGTAGCTACTCAGCTCCCGAATCAGGTCGGGACAGATTGATGCTCTGTCTGAGGAAGGGGAGGTGCTGCCATTTCCCAGGAAGACCCCAGAAGCATGATGTTAACTGGGAGTACTCCAACCTGGTTTCCAACAGCTTTTGAAGTAACCACTGAGGTAGTTAAAGGCTTCTAGAAATTTATGATCAGCAGAGAATAACAAGCAGGAACAGGCAAGAAACAACAGCACCAGCAAAACAGCAATGCCCAGACCACCACTGGTGAAAGGACTCATAACTATTAAAAGGCAAAAACCGAAAGGAAACACAGCATGCTGCTCCAAGGTCCCTCTAACACCCTTCCTCTCAACACACCCTCAAGCTACCTAAGCCAGGAGGTAACAAACATTACTGGAGTGACACACTGTTACACGTAATTAATATATTAACTCATTTGACAGCTGAATGCCCTGTGATCAATACTCAATTATATTTCCAGGCAATACAACAATGTCAGCCAGAAACTGAACTGAGTAGACTGTGCAGCTACATAACTTCAGGGTAAAAACAAAACAAGACCAGCAATAAGTGGGAGTTATGTACATGAGCTTCTGTGGCGCAGAGTGGAGAGAAAAGATCACATCACAAATGTTTCCACAGTGAAGAAGAAAGAATTGAGCCATGAAGGTCAAGAGAAGAATACCAAAACTGGCTGAAATGACAGGTTCAAATGACAGGAAGATAAGGATGAAGCTCCTGCACAGTAAGAAAGGGGAGAAGCAAGAACAGCAAGGGAAGGGGCAGAAACAAGGACATTAAAGGAGGCTGGACATCCACAGGACACCATTAAATGCACAGTGAGGTTTGTCTCCCAGCTGACAGGTACAGGGCTGCCACGGCAAACCCAAAGCCCACAGAAAGCCCATCTGGGCAGACAAGGAGAAGAGATGTTTTCAAGAAGGCAAGAGGATCACTTCTCTCCCATGAAGAGCCTACTCACTAAGTCCTCTCTGTAGGCACAGGTTGGACAAGTTTCATCCTCTTCTTTCATTAGTTGAGAAGGAATAAGCATTCAGGGGCACAGCAGAAGGCAGAAGAGAGCTGAAAGAGGAGAGAATTCCTCCTGTCATTACTTCCCCTGCCTCTAGTTTGCTAGAGGGTCACCAAATACTTCACTCCAACAACTTCCCTTTCAGAAGCACCCGTGCTTATACCACAGTGCTTTGCAGAAAAACATGAACCTATTACTTTTTAAACATGACAGCTGACCCAAAAGTAACATCCAAGCCTGATCTCTGTACCCCACCATTTCCTGTGGCAGCGACTATTCCAACAGCAACATGGACTTGAACTTGCCCAGACTAGGAAAAGACTACCTAAAATGTATTCCTGAACCACTCCCTTCTTCACAAGTGTCCACCAGTGCAAGGATACAATGAAAGCACAGGTGAAACCGTGAGAAATCCTAGAAAAACTCTTGAAGATCCATACAAGTATTCTTCCCAGCTAACAGTTTTCCTATTTCTTCTTGGGAGATTTGCAAAATTAGCATCTAAAGGCTGTGTTGCAATCTAGACCTGAGGGAAGGCATTTGCTGGATGGTCCTGACTGAATGCACCCCTTTAACACTGGCAAGCAGTGACCTCAGGCTACCTTTTCAGCAACACTCAGGAACAAAGAGGATACTCCTTCAGCAGGCAGGACCAGCCTGCCACCACTGTCCAGAGAGCTGTATAGCCTGAGATTCAAGGACAAGGAAGCTGAAAGTCACATATCCGCTCTTCCCGCACTTCCTCAAAAAACCTTCCCTCAGGCAGAAATAGCACTTTAGCATCTATAATCAAGCTGGGATTTCACCAAAATACATATTCCAGTTAAACATGTCAGGTAATAGTCAAAAAGCTTGAAGTATAGCCAGCCACACCTCAGGTGGGCAGCCCTCAGCCTTTGCTAGGCCATGCATCAGGGAAGGAGCCCTGACTTCATTTAGTAAACACTGTTCAGTAAATCTGCTGTCTTGGCACACTGGCAGCCTCTTCCACTGCATGCCTGTACAGGCAACATCTCCAGAACACCACTCAAAGGCCTCTGTATGCCAACACCCGACCTACTGCTAAAGGGATTGCAGACACACTCTCAAACTCTGCAGTGATGCTGGCAGGATGCTCGGGGGTGTTTTGGGGAGCAGGGAAGAGGCCTGGAAAGTGCTGTCCTGCTCCAGGGAATACTGAATGCAGTATTGGATTGCTTGTCTCTAATGGAACTAAATTAAGAAAAAAAAAAATCAACTGTAATCAACTTCTATGTTAATGACACAGAGCCAGGGCTGTTTCCTCTGGAAAGATCAACATGGAAAGTGAAGCAATATCAATACTAGCAGCATTATCAACACATGACATTTGGAAACTTGGCACAGAGACAACAGTGGGCAGACTCCAGCACAGAGCAGCTCAGGGGGCAGGCAAATGAGAGCTTAGCTTTGGCTTAGCTTACCCAGGGGCTTGCTGCTGCTCCTTCCACCCTGCCTCCCCCAGCACTGGCCTGTATCCCCCCAGACAAACCTGCACCCAGGGTAGCTTTCTGCTCCTTTAACTGAACCAAACCAAGTCAGCATCACGCCAAGGAGACACGTGGTCAGGAGCACAGGATGCTCCTTGAGACTGATCTTTCAGACTTCAGCCCTGAGGTCTGAAGTGCCCATAATCTATTTCAGACAGAAGTTAAAATTTATCAGTAGCAACACATCTCTAGGCCAACTGTTGCCTTCATTCCAGCCTGATGTGAATGAACACATAAGCAGTCCCAAGCCCCTGGGACAGGTTCACAAGCAAGGGCAGAGGGAATGTCAGCAGAATCTCTCAGGGCTGGAAGAACAGGGGGACTCACGAGATTTGGCAATGGTGATATCTACAGCCTTCTACTTCTGCAGCTCACTAGTCTGTTTTTCATAACGGTTAGTAGGCGCTTGAAGTTTCAAAATGCCCAGCTAAGGCATTGGAAGGAAAGTGTTGCCATATTGCCCAGGTTTTCCCTGCTGGCTGCTGTCAAAAGATGGGAGTGCCCAATGTGGATACCCTTTTGTTCCTACAAGACACACTAATTCCTACGCCAAGCCTCATGGGAAGGTGGGGAAGATCTTGTCACAGTAGGAGATTCAGCATTGACAGCACTAACCAAACCACGAGAAACAAGAGAAACATGAAAATCATTGGCTGACCCACCCCGACCCTCACCTTGCTAGCACAGCTCTCCCCCACACAGGAACCACAGAGAACCATGTGTCTGACCATCAGACAAGGAGGGAGAGAAACAACTCTCCTGATCAAACATCCCAGCACCAATTCCCACCCTGAAGGCAGCCTGGAAGTACAAAACAGAAGCAGCTTCAGAAACAGCTCAGGGGTCAACATCAAATGGTAGTTTTTGATCTGCTTAAACACCAGCTCATCAACAGCCTGAAAAAAATCTTCCTTCCTCCCTGATTTCACCTTCTCCTTTGATGTTTCTAGCTACAGATTTCTCAGCTGAGTTTTGCCTCTTCCCAAGGACCTAATTAGAAGAACCACCAGCCAAAGGCAGTGGCCACAGCTCCACTGGGAAATAAGGCAGCACGTGGCATGGGAGAAGGAAGGTGACCAGAGGCAGGACCTGGTAGGACACCACAACTTTGTTCTATTTCCCAGCCACACTTAGACATAGGTTTGAGTCCAGAAGAGCCCCCTGTTGTTAGACAGAAGGAGGTAAAGGAGGGGAGTAGCTGGTAGGACTCCTAAGAGAGAAACCTGGGTGCAAGCTCTGAATGAAGAGCTTTTGGAGTGAACCCTGACTGTATCTCCCACATCTGTCTGTTAAACAGTTCTGATGAACACTGCTACGGGATCTCTTCCTTCTCTTCTTCCCCACAGATTACCTGCTCTACAGCTGTATAGCTTATCCTGTCATGGCACAGGTGACTCTCCTCTCCTCCTATAGTCCCATAACTGTCCCATGAATGAGCTTTCCATCATCTCTTACTTTCCTACTCACTCGTTAGGGGTATTGGGATGTCATCACCTCTGCCTCAGATGAATATCCAAAAGGGAGATCTTGGTAAAAGGTGAGGCCACCAAGCTCAAGACTCTGTCAGGAAGCTGGTGGTAAGAAGTTGTGCAAGCCCACCAAGGATGCAGTAGCTTTCAGACACACATAACAAGGAAGAAAGTGCCTGAATCGGCTCTTGGAGACCTGCTGACATGAAAAAAACCAGAGATGTCTGGATACTAAACTTTACCCCACAAGGACCTCAGGAAAGAGAAAGGCAGGAAAAGAAATGGAATTAAAATACAGCAGATTAACATTTGGAGACATACACAGGCCCACTTCTGCATCCTGACTGCCACGGTCTTAAAAGTTACATATTTTGTGTTTGCAAACAGCAGATTCCTAACTGGTCCCAGGCACAATAACAGAGACTGGATACACATAAACCCACTGCTACTGCCTCAGACACTGCACTGCCCTGCCTGGCCCAGAGTATGTACGCAGAGAGGATCACGTGCCTCTAAATTAAAGATGCAGACGTGACAGAAACCTCCCTTCAGACATGCATGTGGGAATTTTACAAGGAATAAACAGATACAGCTTGAATTTTAGAATAAACCAATGAACAGAAGAAAACAGAACTGCAGGAGAAACACAGGAGAGGACTAAATGCTTTGGTCTGCTTTAAGAATGGGCACGAGGTGAGGAGGAGGGCTTAGGCAGAAGACCACACTATCCAAGACTATGCAATGTGCCGGGACCAAGCTCCAGGAAGGGCCACACCAGGAGGCACAGACACATCTTTTACTGGGACAAAGGGGCAGAGAGAAAGTTCAAGCCTCTTCTAAGGAACTCGCAGCACCTAATCCCCCAGGCAAGACTAAACAACAAAGAGGACTTAAAAAAAGCCTTGCCCCACTTCATTTCCTTGTTGATGAGTTTTGCCTTTCAATGCTGCCCTAGTTAATCCAATCAATCTCTGCCCTTTCCAAGAGATCCCAGTCTCTGCTTTCCAAACAGTGGCTCTTTCCCAGCCTCCAAACAGTGACTTAGGACCTCTTAGAAGCAGCTTACCCTTTTTCCAGGACAGCAGAGACAGCATTTCTATTGTCTACTGTTCTTCCCCTGCTTGCTTGTTCAACCTTAATCTCTCCTCTCCTCTCCTCCCTAGTGCTAAGTAGCCAGTGTTTCCAGTCTTGGCCATAGGCCTTATTTTCCAGACAAAACCTGCACATCCTATCCTGAAGCAAGAAACGTGGAGCAGATAAAGGTGCGTTATGATTCTGTGCTTGATCTGACATAGCACTGCCAGCAAACTCCTGCAATGTGCAGTGGACAAATTTCTTTCCCTGATCTTTTTTCCTCACCAATTAATTCCATGATGGATCTGAAGGGCAGCAGAAAGCAGAGGAGAGAAGAAAGTAAGTACATACTAATGACTGCAAAAACAAACTGGGAAAATATATCAATTTCCAGCCAGTTGCAAGAATGCTACAGGCAAAATGGATAAAAAAGCCCAAAGCTTAACTTGTATCTCCTAAGCATACTAATCAGCTGCTCTCCATTCCAGCAGCTCTGCCACAGAATTGTGTTAAAAGCAATCTAACCCTGTGCCAGGTTAGATTCTCAACACTTCCATTTCAGTTTTCAAATTGAACTAGAAACACAGTGACAACCTTATGCTAAAATAGCCAAGCGGCAGAGTTGACTTCATGAATGTATTTGGGACTTGGGATCAGGGCAGAAACAAAAAGAATTCCACCCTGGCACTATTTAGCTGTACCACTGGCAGCCTCTCTGCCCTATCTCCAGCTGTAAATGTCTGTACCTTCAGGAGACAAAGAAAGGTCACTGAAACTGGGCTCAGAACATACCAGGCCTGACCACAGCTTCATGCAGACAATGCCCAAGTATACAGTCTATACATTTAGTACCTCCAATGTATTTTTAGTTTGGGGGATCTGACCAGTTATTTGGCATCCCATGTGGGCACCAGAAATCCAGAACAAATATGTGCAAAGAGTCCTGCAACTTAACTGCCATTTTGCTTAAAGATTTTTGCCTGTCCCGAGCCCAGCATCTTCTAGTTAGTTTTTTTCCACTTAGCTCACTGGGAACAAGTTTAGTCTCTCCTCACCTCTGTGGCAATCCTATTTTACTAAACTTCATCAGCTCCTCTTTTCTCACAGTCATCTTTTCCAGGAAGAAGATCTCTGATGATCCATTCAATCATTGCTCATATTCCACACCTTTGGCATCAACGCTGAAAAACCGATCTACAGATAAACAGCAACGCTCGGGAAGGACAGCATTTGGCTGCAGACACAGCTATGAGCTCCTAAACCCCAGGCTGCCTGTTGCCTTTGAGGTGAGGCCAGTCATGGGTGCTTTTCCTGCCCCTGTGCTAAAGAAGCTCAGTGAACCTGCCATCACATTCTACACCAGCACAGCCACGAGTCCTCAGGCAATGCCTACACACCAGCAGAAAGAAAAGCAGAGGCAGAGCTTCTAGAGACACTTCCTGACTGCTCCAATCAGTTTTTTTCATGAAGTAATTACTCTGAAGCTTACTCAGAGCTTTAGGACCATGGCAAAATTTCCACTGGGTTATTTTAACTGTTGATTAATTCTCCTCTCCTGGCACTTCTCTTTGGATTCTTTAACGCGTCTGGTCTCAGGCTCCCCACAGCGTGGGTTCATTTCCCCACTCACAACACTCCATGCATTGACAAGGAAATGAAAAAAATAATCACGTCAGAGCTTGCCCTTGATTTTAAAGTCTGTGTGGCAGATTAACACAGTGTGCTCTCCCTCCCCATGCTGCCCTATCTGTTGCACAACAATACGTCAAGGAGTTAATCCCACCATCTGCAGCTGTCAGAGCTCCTACACACCAGGAAACCCAAACACCTACAGCTCGGGAGCACTGAGGGAACACAAAGTCCAACCACATCTTCTACAACCAAACAGTCACATATTAAATGTAACCATATTAATTTCTTTTACCTGACAGCCTGCTTAGGCAATATATACAAGATAATTTTAGATTTAGACATCAAAAACAGCTCCACAACTCAGCCTGTATAACACCAGCAGACTTTCATTATTTACATAATTTAAGAGTTATTAGCTCGATTCCAGTCACATTCTGATTGGTCAGTTCCAACAACACTTGCACAATAAGTGGTTTTATAAACTGCTGCACACACAGAGGACTAAAACACTAGCATAAATATAAAGTAGGAAGGAGGGTGAGAAGACCCTGGAAAACTTCCCAAATTGTTTGTGACAGGCATACACTTGATCTCCAGCTTCCAGCTCGGTTGGGCAACAATCAACATGCAGGATCAGCAATGCGTAACCCTTCCCCTCTCCTTTTTTAGGAGCACACACAGCAGATTCCAAAACTGGGAAGCATTTGAAGAATGGAGCTAGAAAAGTAATCACCTGGAGAAGCACAAGGCATGAAATCCACGTTGCTCTGGTCTGCAATTGGAGCGGAGAGATAACTCAAGACCAGCCTCAAGCATCTACTGCAGGTTAACACCTGCTGCACCCAGGGACTCACTCCTGCCCCACATAGCCCTCCCAGCTCAAAGGGCAAGTTATGTCCAGACCAGACACAAGGTGACTTTTTTCTTGCAGCACTAGACAAGTGACTGCCATTGATAAGTAAATGTTTCAGCACAAGGTCGAGACTGGAGCTGCCAAGCAGAAGCCCCTAAAGGACAGATTGAGGTGACCCTGTGTCTGCATGAAGCCTGTGTGTTCCTAACAGCCCTTTAACCTTGAATGGATCTTACCAGTTCTACCGCTCCAACATTACACAGTGAACTATTGGTTTGGGTTTTTTTTTGTGTGGTGGTGTTGATTACACAGTTCAAGAAGCCTAGCCCATGAAAACATTCATTCCAGGTGATGCCCAAGCACATCAAGTCTCCTTCCCTCCTCCTGTGAGCTCAGACTGCCCCATAAGTGGAACTGGTCCAAACACTGCTTCACCACCTCTTCCAGCATCCTCTGCCACTTCTGGTGGCTGCCACTTTTATGCCGTCTCAACTGCTCTTCCGCTTCAGCTCACAATCCAGAGCTCTCAAAAGCCCTGAGGTACCAGCAGGATCACCAGCTCTGCCATCTTATACAACACAGACACTCCCACAGCATTTTCCCCCCTGGACAGGCCTACATCCACCCCACTCCTCTGCCTGGCTCCAGGGGACAGAGGCACCACCCCACTACCAAGCCCCTCTACAGACCCCTGTGATCATCACTTCACTGCAGACCTCCCACAGCATTCTTCAGCTCCTGACAAAGCTAGGTTTGACTACTCTGTCGGGGACTCTCTGTCTTACCCACAATGATTCTCACACAAGACTCTCACACAAAGATTCTCTCTTGTGTCACCTGAGAGTTGTTTTTCCAAAAAAGTCTTAGAGCTAGCCCCTCTACTCCAATGTGCATGCCCATTTGGCTCACTTAAATGCAAATAAAACCTTTAAAAAAGAAAAATCTAGATCTAGGCCTCTCTAGGAAAGGCAGCAGCTTTTTAAAATTTTTTTCCAGCCCATCACCTCTTCCCCTTTTCTTTATTTGAAACTTGCAGGTCAGCATCAGTCACCCATCTCGGAATGACATTATCCTGGTAGAATCTATTTTAAAGCAAGCAAAATATTTAAAAAATGACAGGGCTCTGACACTTTGTACTTGATTCTCTCTACCCCCCCTACCAGCAGCACAGGCAGACAGTAAAAAGTCTCATTTACACTGTGTCTGCACTAGAACAAGTGGGTCCAGCCCCACCCACCCCACACAGGGATGAGATCAGCAGCTGCCAGCATAGACCTGTGGCAAGAACACCCATGACGTTAAAAGAAATAACGGGGTGGGGAAGGATCCAAACTACTGTGAGTAGTTCTCTGACACTCCTTGCTCTCAGCTTTCAGAGCTGCCAGGTCTGAGACTACAACAGCAAACCTTGAGACACACCTGCCCCTTCACCTCTCTGCGTTCAGTATCCCCATGCTTACAGGGGAACAAGGACTGGCATCCGTCCTGTGAAGAAAGTGCTCCCTGAACACAAAAACTACACCCCCCTTCCCAAGCAGTATCTTGATATATTTAGGCTCACCGTGCCCAAAAAGGTACACCTACTGAGAACACCTGCATCTCCAACAAAATACCATACTAGTTCCCAGAAGAGAAAGGCTTTCACTGTAAAAGAGAGGCCAGCAGATCTTTCCACATTGCATGGAAGATGCTGGCAGAAACAGTATTTCTCTGCATGAAAAGGGCTATGGCATGAGCACTGTGCCTGCTAATTTCCTAATATGGATCACTGTCCAATGGATTGAGAACCACATGCCTACAGACTCATCACTGGGTCTTCACTTGGTCTGAGTTCAATATTTTTACCCCGCTGACAGGATATTAATTTTACCTAATGGACCAAGAGCTGCCAAGAGCTATGAGCTATTTTTCACATTTTTCTGGCTTTGTTCAGCTTTCCTTTCCTGATGAGGACCTCCCCATTTTGTCCTGCCTTTGCTGAGGTGTCGCAGCACAACGTGAAGAAATGCCAGCTTCATGGCAGATCTCAAACCAAGAGTGCAAAGCACAATCTGGACTTCTCCAGGAGGCAGGACTGATCCAAGCCACTGTGCCAGGAACAATGTTTGATGATAACAAGAAGGCTGTTCCATTTCAGAGGTTTGCAGGTTTGGATATCACCATCCTAAAAATAATTCAGGACAGAAAGCAGCAGCCAAGTCCACGGTGTTGTGGTAGAGCCCCCACTCATGTGAGGAACACATGGCACCCACCAAGTCGTGAGGAACCTGCCCCTTTGGGTGGACACCTTCGGGTAGAGGATAGGGAGATAAGGAAATCTGCAGGATGTAATGTCAAAACAACCAAGACACTGCGGGTAAGAGAGAAACGTGTCGTTGTCCCCCCCTGCCAATCCTCATATGTGCTCTACCACACCAGGCCAAGAAGCAAAGATTAGTTAACGAAGCTTTGCTTCCACTGAGGACCTTCCAAAAATCAGAGCCAGCTGTTGGAAACCAACGGCTGATGCTGCTAAAATTGGAAAAAAAAAATATTTTTCCTGCCATTCCTGCTATTCCAGTTGCCTTTGCTGGAACCAGTTCACCTCCCCCAAAGGTCAACAGTGTGCAAAGACGTGTACAGGAGATATTCATACAGGAGATGTTCACTCCTAGCCAGGATTTCTACATAGCTCTTTCTGAAGCCTGAAGCACACTAGCTGCAAAGTCAGTGCTACAGCCTTCTTCCATGGATGTTACATAATAAATAATGCATTTAAGTATTGTGATGCTGGACTCCAAATCCCAGCCTCACTTAGCCTTTAAAGACTGCGCCAAAATTATTTATAGTGTTTACATTACAGACGATGGGGGGGTGGTACCATCAGATCTCATTTAAAGATTACTTTCAGATGAAGTAAGACTGGTTCTTTAACATTTTCTTCAAGCAGAAAAAGGTGGCAGCCACAGCTGGAGTACAGCAAACAAATCCATAAATGCATATGGACATATAAGTCAAATAAGAATTAGGCTGAGCAAAAAACAAGTTAGCTCTGAAAGATTCCTTTGGCTGCTTTTCCACATATTGTGCTGACCATTTGTGGTTTAATCTTAGAGAAGCTCTCCCTCGTTTGAGCCTGCAACCCTTCCAAGCTTCCAAGAAGCAGGTTTTACTATAATTACTCCCTGTTTTTTTTTATACTGGCTAAGGTTTTCATATAGGCATCGTTGTTTTTTACACTTACTGCACCAGGAAAAACTGAAGGAGGAACTGGAAAATTTTGTTCTGTGCCTTGCGGAGATGAAAAATATCATTCAAAAATATAGACCTGACCTAGAAAAAGGAAGAGTTATTCTGCTGCCCTCTAATGAGCACTTCTAACATCTGAAAAAGAACACTGTTCAGGCAGATTTGTTCTGCTCTCTTGCTACAGAGCTGTCAACAATGCAGGCACAGCTGGAACAAGGCAGCACCTCCTACACAGCAAAGACATGCAGAAGAAACATCTGGATGGACCCAAGATCTGTTCTGTACTTCCCTGAACTTAGAGTATATGGCTGTACCCTGTTCTGTTCCCTTTCCTTCCCTGAACAGAAGGAGGGGAGAGGTTCTAATTCTGACCCTCAGGATGCAAGGGCCACAATGTTATTACAGGTACACACGTACCACAGACACGTGGGATAATGACTTGCTTAAACATCTGTGAGCATTAATGAAAAGCAAAGGAATTCAGTTTTCATGCAAGGTGGATCTGCACAATGCTCAGGAGACATTCAGTTGAAAGAGACAGTAAGGAAGGCAGAGGAACAACCACAGAGCAACAGTTCTACCTGGTACTGAGCTTCATCTCAATTTTTACTGAGCTACAGTGATGCAACGGGTTGACCTGGGCCAGCTGCCAGATGCCCACCCAGCTGCTCCCTCTCTCCCCCTCCTCAACAGAACAGGGGAAGAAAATAAGATGAAAAGTTTGTGGGCTAAGATAAACAACAGGGAGATCACTCACCAATTACCATCACAGGCAAAACCAACTAGATATGGGGAAAATTAATGCAATGTATTGCCAATGAAAATAGAATCAGGCGGTGAAAAACAATGACAGACACTAAAACACCTTCCCCCACCCTTCTCAGCTCCATTCCTTCATTCCGACTCCTTCATTCCTGACTCCCTTAAGCAGTGCAAGGGGCCAGGGAATGGCATTACAGTCGCTCTCTCTACTGCTCCTTCCTCCTCACACTTACCCACTGGGGTCCTTCCCATGGGAGAGCACCTCCTCTCCTCCTTTTCTGTCCCTGGTCTTCACGGGGCTCTCACTTTTTCTACTCCTCTTTTTTTCACTCCTTCTTAATTACATGTTTTTCCAGACACAGCACCGTTGTGGCAGACAGGCTCAGCTGTGGCTGCACTGAATGCACTTCAGCTCCTGGACACCTGGACCTGGGTGTGTCCAGAACATGAGAGCTCTGGTCTCTCCCCCACTACCAAAATCTTGCTACTTACATCCAATACAGGTAAACAGCCCAATGCCCTCTATTTTGTAGGAAGAAAATATATGAAGAAGTCATAATAACTCCACATTAGTAGTATCTGCACATTTTTATGCTATTTCCATAAATAAAACCCACTCAGGTACAGGCACTAAAGCAACAAGCACACCTGTATCTGCAGAGGAGCACACACCTAAGCCCAGCCCTGCTGTCACAAATCACTGGCATGAATCAAAAGCAATAGCCAGAGGCTTCACTGAGCAAAACACGGAAGTGTCACTGAACAAAGCAATTTAAAACTGGGATTTCTGGCAGCAGAATTTCTGCAGTCTGGAAGAGCCTTTCCATGCCTCCCTATCAATAGGATCACCAGGTTATTTCAACTCAAAGCACATTGCAAAATAACTCCTGCATGCACAGACACAGCCTTTACTCGTGGCAGCTGGGAATGTCCTCCCCATGCTAAAGAGGCACATTCCCGTTACATAAGAACACTCGGTGACCTGAATTTACAAATAATCTTTGAGATGAAAATAGACATAAGGAAAAACAAAGTTAAAAAGCAGTGTAGCCAGGAAATGCAACAAAAGGAAATGAGCCCAGAGTCTGCACACACACAGCCACACGAGGCATGAATGTCCACGACACCCACAGAAGCCCAGACTCTTTAAGCAGATCTATTGATTTGCTGTGTGTTCTCCACGCACAGTCGAGCACACAGCACAAGGGGGTCGGGAAACAAATTTGTGTGCCCCATCTTACCTCAGACTTCCTGCCACAGGCTCTCTAGAACACCATGTTTCATTGGAGTTGGTTACCAATATCACTAAATGGAACGTTTTCAAGAGTACCTTCCAGCTCACAGTCCCTACTTGCTTGAACACCTATTCACCTCCAGCAGGATTTTCTCCAGGATTTTTTGTGGTTAGCCTCACGGAATATTTGCAACACTGCAAATTCACTGCAACACTGCAAATTCAATCAAAGTTCAATCTAAACCTGTCCAAATCACCATTTCAAACAACCCAGAATACTTCAGTACCTACTCATTTAATCCTTGCATAGTTGTGTTTCCTTCAGTTAGCTTAGACAACGTACATTGAGATTTACGGTGTTAAAAACCTTATTTTAAAAAAAACAACAAAACCCCTCTTATTTCCTTTTTATAAGCCACTTGACTAAAAAGCTAAACCCAAATTAAGTGTTGTTACCAGTTATGCCACATATGAGCATCAATAGTGCCACTTTGAAATGCTAAAGGGGGTAAACAGACCTTCAGCTGACATATGCATTTTCACCCAAGCATAAAGAAAACCTTGACCCATAAATTGCTCACAAAGACTAGAATAAAAGATAACTTGCATAGAATAGAATAATACTATAGATCCCTCTTAGTCTGAATGACAGACATGAACACTTGAGATCTCCCTTTAAATACACAGCCTCAATAAGACCCATATTAGCAGGGCAAAGATTTATCTGTCAGTACAAGAGAAATCTGATTTATGTAGCACGGAAGTTTATGGAAAAAATACCCAAGCAAAATAACCTTCCTCACACAGGCATTTCCCAGGGATGTCAGCAGAAGAAAGAGGAGGCTGACTTATTCCTGCACCTAAAAAGCATGTCAAGGCAAGTCAGAAGGGGCAACCCGGAAGAGGGAAACCTCTCATCCCATCCACCCTTTACCAGCCTCTACCAATTATCTAAAAAGAGCATCTGTTAGACTCCCGGGACATGTATTTCAGAGAGGTTTGACAGCTTGACACTGCCCCATACTGCTGCTGGGGAGAAGGAAAGGGCTCTGACTTCCAGAGATATCCATCTGCCCTCTGCACAAGCCCTTCTTCACCCCTCTTGGGATTCGGTTTCTCAGTTTATGCAGGGTGAAACTACCCCTCTCATGCCCCATGAGAGGTTTGCATTACTGAGACTTGTGCTGGCAAGTCCCTTTGCCACAGGTGCAGAGCCATTCCACCTCTCTCTTTGTAGCACTTATAATTTTATAACTCAATTATGCCAAAGCTTTAGTGTTAGTACAGCAAAGACAAAGATTTCAGTTCATAACGGTCTTCTGCAATGCTGCAGCTCCAGTACTCTCCTAAATAGGGCTGATCTATTTTTGTGTAAGTAAGGATGTCTGACCATTTTAAACTCATTTATTCAGCAGGAGAATACCAGGCTAGACTAGTATCCTTTTAAAACTCGTGATCACACACAGCAAGACATGGCATGACTTGCAACTGCCACGCCCTGTCACACCTCACCAGGAAGGCAAAGAGGCACACTGGCCTCAAATTCAGTCCCTTCAGGGGCACAAGGGACTGACATGTTTGACCTAAAAAGCACATGTTTGGGCACTCAACTTTCACAAAGGCCAGAAGAAGGCTTTGCAAAAGCACAGAGCAGCAGCTCAGGAGCCTCACCAAAGGAGTCCCCAGTCCCTCACTGAGCTGTACCCTCCTCTCCAGCCACTCAGCAGCACAGAAGGGCTGCTCCAGGGCAAGCACTGAACTTCCACCAGTGCTACCGGTGAGCATTACACAGCAGGCACAGCCAAGGAGCCAACCATAATAAGAAAGAACAGGGATCTGACACATCCTTCAAACTCCTAAGACTCATTTCAGGCTCTTCCCACCACCGACTGCCTCCTCCCCGGGAGCAGGCTGCAAACATTTTGGAAGCCTGGGGCTCTCTAGAAAACTTTCCTGTGTTTGTGTAATGCTCAGTATCCATGGCCACTAGTTAATTAGAGCTTTTGGGGCTTTCTAATGTTAATTTTAAGAACAGGGACTTAGCCACAGCTAGAGGGAGGGGAAGAAAACAAAACAGTTAATTAGTTCCATAAATATTAACACAACTGATTCCCATAATCTGGCAGAAGGCGCTCACAACATGGAAATGGTCCGTCTCCAGAAGGGAAGTCAAAGCACTGGAAATAGTGCAAGTTTCAGAGTTTCAGACACTCATTTACCACTTTTAAATTAATTGCATTGACTTTAATTAAAGTGGAGCTTCCTACAGCTATTCTCACAGCACAGACAAATTGTTACAGCAACTTTAAGCAGTGTGGATTTTTTACCTTTTTTTTGTTTTTTTTTTTTTAGTTATTATCATTTAAGGCACCAATGTTTTTAGCTTTCAATAAGATTCTCACTCCAAATTCTCCCAGGAGCTACCCACAGCAGGTCACTGTTCTCTGTTTCAAGCAGTCCCCACAGCTGTTCACCGCTGCTACAGAACTTGGTCAATCTGACTCCTGAATCAAGATCCCACTGACTTTAATCCTCTGGACCAAAGGAACAGAAAAACCCTCTGGCTTCAAGGTGAGTTGTTGAAAACTACAGAATCTGTTTGAGGTGTCCTGTAGTCTGAGGTCGTGTGACCTCACTGGAGAGGCTTCCCCTACCGCTATCGCAGCTCCTTTCAAACACAGTGCAGTTTTATAACAGCCTGTTAGAAAACTCTCACACACCACATCTGCCCTTAAAAGGCGATCTGGCATTGTCAAGATAAGAGCAGCTCCTAATGATGCAGTCAACAAACCAAACAGATTTCAGTTAAAAAGCAAGGGAAAACGAACTTAAACTGCTACTAAAGCCATTTACCCAGACATGGTAAATTGCCATCTGTCACTTTATCAAGCTACCAGGATGGCCAACCTTGGGCCTGGGAGAGAGGGTAAAGAATATCACTTTGCCTGTTTAATCTCTGCCTAGCATTTTCCCTTCCCTGGGAATTCTTCCTTTCTTGCAAATTCTGTTACTAGAGGTTTCAAGCACTTTCACACACAATGTCAGAAGCAACACCAGCTCACAGAGGGAAATTTGCCATTTGAGCAGAGACCTGTATGCCCAGTCCTGGGACACATCCTTGACCTGTGCGGGTGACACGAAGGAAGACAGACATCTTGCAGAAGGTACAGGGTGGAGGGGGGGAGCTAAAGCAAGAATTCCCAGCTTAAATGCAAAGTTGCTCCTCCCAGATCCACACGCCAACCAGGTATTTTCAAAGACGTTAAAATTATTTCAGTGCAACAGCACCAAGGGCATTGCCAGCAGCCTACCTCCAACACCAGCTTCAGGGAGAGCATCTCACCACTCCCAAAATCCACACAGACCAAAGCTTGGGCAGCTGATAACAAAGACAGACAGAGCAGGAACACCTTGTCATTTTGGACTGGCGCCGCACGTCACACTCCATGCGCACATCGGAGGTGCTGCAGCAGCTCCTCACAGGCTGCTCACTGCCATCCTCAGAGTGGGGAGCAACCTGTTTACACCCCTTTCCATCTGAGGGGTGTTATGGTGGGGAACAGCTTGGGGAAGACGTTCTGCACAAAACAAACATAAGACAGGCATGACAGCTGCCAGCACGGAATGGAAAGCTGAAGAAAAGCAACAGCAGCAGAACTGTGAGGATCCAGCAGCTTTCCACACCAGGGATGTGCTGAATGACCAGCACAAGCAGATTTAAAAATTCCCCAAGCATGCAATAAGAAAAAGCAGAAAATGCTTAGAACTAATATTCAGAAGGGGTGCATTCATTAAAACAAACAGGTTTGGGTTTTTTTTAATCCTTCTATTGTTAAACACCCCATTATGCCAGTAGAGGGGAAAAACCCAAAATGCAAACAAAGAGGCAGGTGATCAGGGATGAGGATTAAAGAGGAAGAGCCATAATATTTAAGGCAACAAACAAGCAGAAATGCAATGAACAGACAGGAATAAATTACAGGACACAAAGATTTGCATCCTGTCAAGAACTCCTGAAGAGTAAAGGGAGCCTGGTCATGTCTGCAGTTCTGCCAGCAACACGAAAAGTGGATCCACTGCAAGGGTAACCACGAGTCCAGACACTGCAGGAACAGCAATACTGTCAGAGGGATGTCACAGGGATTCTGGTACATCACCCATAAAAAAAAGGAAAACAAACTCAAAACAGGACAGCAAATCATATTGCATGAAGTTAATACAGGACCACAATGCCAACCAACCACAGCTTCTCTCTTCTCTTTAAAGCTTCAAAAAGAGGAAAAGAATTGGACAAGCAGGTGCAGAGCCCAAGTGGAAGGAAGCAGATAATGTGACAGACCCAGCAAATATGGAACTTCTGAGCAGAAGCTGAGGTGCAAACCAGAGGGGCGCAGTCAGTGACACTGCAGAGGGAGGCTTGGTAACAAAAGGAACTCACAGAGAACCTCAGAAAGGGGGAAAGCAAGGCTGTACACAGCCTGGAGACTTTAGAAATTCTCTTCATTGCTGTCAGGTTCCTGCCCGGTCTGATTTTATTCTCTCCTATCTCCACATCTCTTCAGGAGGATAAGGGAATTCCTTGTCAGATGCTCAGTAATTTCACTGCTCTACTCCCCTCTGTGCCACTGACAGAGGATCCCATGCCACAAGACAGTCCTGGACTTCAGACCACAACCTCTGTCCAGGCTGATGTCCTACAGGACTCCATGCCCCACACCTTGGTACAGAACCACAGACTCACAGAGTGATTTGGGATGGAAGAAACCTTCAGAGAGCATGTAGTCCAACCTGCCTTTCATTTGTCACTAGACCAGGTTGCTCCAAGCCCCACCCCCATCCAAAATGGCCTTGAACACTTCCAAGGATGAGGCAGCCACAGCTTCTCTGGACAACCTGTGCCAGGGCCTCACCACTCTCACTCTTTAAGTCCAATCCAAACCTACCCTCTGGTACACCTTACGGTCTCTTGAAAGACCAATAACAGGTCCAGGACCAGGGGAAGCAAATGGTTTTAATCCACATTTCACATTTTCCTGGCTCACCAGTGGCACAGGAGGAGTTAGAGAATCTGCAGGAAAAGCTACTCAGGCCACAAACTCAGAAATCAGGATGAAAAGCTAAGGTTTCACTAGCAATTATGAACTTGCTGCTGTTGCACTTCTGCTTTCTCAACAACACAGCTTGTCACAGTTCCCTTCTGGAGTAGCTGAAAATAAAGCAGGAAGCTACCAGTCCAGTTGTTCGTATCGTTCCACAGCTGGTTCATCATCCACTCCAAAAAAAGAGACTTTCACAGGCAACTGGTTTGCCAGAGCAATGCCTGAACAGGCCCTCGCTTCAATGAGCAAACACTGAGGAAGCAAAGCTAAAGAAAACAAACAAGAAAAAGCAGCGGCAATCCCCTATTTGACAGGCCATTATTTCTGACTTGGTAGGAAACATTTAATTCCCACGCTACAGAGGCTCACCCAGATGAGATTTATTCACTCCCATGAGTCACAGAGGTACCTGCACGGATTAGATTATGGCAAAGCCTTTGAATTTATATTACGACAGTGGCTAAGTAAACTACCCTGATAGGAAACAATCACCAAGCAAGCAAGTAACTCATGGACTGAACTCCAGCATTCACAGGGATGGCACTGGCTTTTGTTACCTGTGTGCGTGTGGAAATCATCTGGAATTTGGCATTAACACGAGCTGATGATTAAAGACAAAAAGCGGAGAAGGGGAAAGCAGTGGCAACAGGTCTTTTTCACAGCACGACACAGCTCAGAGCTCCTGCATTAAAATACTTTCCATTTTAGACCACTGGCTTTTTATGTAACACAATGCAAGACTCACCTACAATCAATTCCATTTTGGTGACATTTTTTGTTACAGTTCCACCCTCTCCTTCTCATGCCACAAGGATTACTGATGCCAGAACAGCCTGATGAGCTGGTACCTTACACTAATAAGCACGCTGAATCGGCCTTGTGTCCAAGGGAAACAACAGACCATTACCAAGAGTAACAGATACTTCCAAAGGGCACCCTGGATTCACCAGCAACCCCCAGAAAAACAAGATCTCTGGCTGGCAAGAAACAACACCCCCAGTTTATCCTCCCAGAACAAGGGGCCTCTTTCCATCTCCTTTCAGCACCAGCACACACAACCACTCGTGTTAAATGAGATGTTAACCCTGCCAGAGACGCTGAACTTTCCAACTTACACATCGTGTTTCCCCCTGTTCCCTCAGAATAACCACAGCCAAAAGCTGGTCACTTACAAACTGGGGAAAACTAAGGGGAAATAATGTAGAGAGAGAGGTGGCCTCCCTTATTGGTAACCACAGATGACAGCCCCCAAGCCCCACCACGACGATTGCTTGGTTTCCTGCAGGATTGCATCCCTTTGGCTCTGGGACATCAAAGCAGGTCTTCCAGATGAAGCCTTTCATCCCCTGGAAGTAACCATGCTCTGCTGTTGTTTAGTTAGCCTCTGTGATGCTACACATAGCATTGAATAGCTGCATGTGCCATGGATTTATTTTCAGGGTATAACAATGCTCTCCACATTGTTCTCTTTTCCTCCCACTCCCCAGCAGTCAATTTGCTTTTCTGGCCACTGTTGAGCTCCAAGTTGAAATCTTCTAAAATTTAATCCAATTCCAAGCGCTTCCTCTGCCTAAATTTTATTTGGAAGAGAGTCACAGTACAAGGCCAGATCGAAACACAAAACACACAGATATCAGCAGTCTTGGATAATCTCTGATAAATCTTGGATAACGTGAGGCACACACGCAGATAGAGGACAAACACACCTGCTTTCTCAACTGGCACACAGCATCCTTGGCAGAAAAAAAAATCTTCTCTAGCTATGAAAAACACACGAGATAGAGTGAGCCCACCTACAGTCTGCCAACTTGACCTTCTCAGAGCTTGAAAAGCAAGTGGGAGAGAAGCACGCTTTTGTCTTGCTATTAAATCTTAAAATAGCAATGTGTAGGAGAATCCTACCCTCCTGCCCTGTGCACTAAGCTGAGGGGGAAGGGAAGAATGGGGTGGAGGAAAGGTTGAAGTGAAGCTGAATTTTCTGCTGAACAGGGTCTGAGCTGACCAGAGATGCCAGGAGACAAAGGATGTCTGCCTAGAATCTCTTTTCTAACTCCAGGCTGTCTGCCATTGTATGCACAGCCTAGTTACAGTTCACTGAATTAACACAAAAAAATGAATTGATTTCCATAATGAAAAAGCCTCTACATGGCAGCAGAGTGAGGCAAGAAGAAAGGGCACACAGCTCAGGAGGATGTAAAAAAAAAATAATCAAATCACTTTTTGCCTGTTGAAATACAGTTTTGAGCTCCCAAATGAACAGTTATTTTTAGCTGATCATCTGGAAATTGAGAGGGAATACAAAGCATCAGGGTCAGCATCACTGTCTGCAGGAAGCCAGCACATAGCCTAGAGAGAGGCAGTCAGGCACCACACATCTGCATCATCAGCACTGCACAGGGACCAGCAGCACGGCTCTATTTATAACCCAGACGTGTGCAGCTGTAGCCTGCAATGAAGGGCTGGGATTGCAGGCTGCCAGCCCTCAACAACATGCTGCCTGATTTAATTAAAGAGATGGCAATGTGCACATGCACACACAGATGCATACATGTCCTTTTCCCAGGAGAGGTACCAACAGTGAACTTGCTGTTTTGAAAACAACGCATTTCACCAAGGTTACTGTGCAGGCAGCAGGCAAATGTGTCCTCAAACAACCCCTCCACTTCCTCACTCTGCTCTGTGACCAAATGTGACCAATAGGCAGCTCACCACTGCTCAGGTAACCACTAGCCCTTGAGTGGTTACTGGGTTTGTTTGTAGCCCTGAACAGGAAAACAAAGTCACTGTAGTATTTATATGCACAAAGAGAAGAAATTAATTTAGTTTGTAAACAAGGTATTTGGGAGTCACACACACCTGCATCAGGACAGCTTGCTGTGCCATCAGGTTCCATTCAGAGGTGAAACCTGCTTTCAGATACAAAGCTCTGCCTGTCAGCGAGCAGTCAGAGGGAGCACTTCCTTGTTGTGGGACTAGAAATCAAAAGGCTCTATCACCTCCACCCTGCTCCCACTCCCCATACTCCCTGTGAGCTGGACACTCCTGCCATGAGTCCTTGAGCCAGGGAGCAACAGCAAAGGACAGGAGGAGAAGACTTGCTGCAGTCAGGCTGCAGTGTGTATAGCACTGTTGGTATACAACGAGCAACTTGCTGACAAAATACTGGGTTACAAATGGCAGCTGCTAGTGAGGCAAAAGCAGCCACAAAGGAAGCTCAGAGATCAGGTCGCAGCCTGGCCCCTGCTGTCCTCTCAACCCCTGGGAGTCTTTGGCTGCATGAGGACACCCCACAGATAACATGAAGCTTGTTCCCCATCTAGGGATCACCAAGCACATCCTTGCTGTTCTGCCTCCACCCCAAACAAAACCAAACCTCTTTTAAAGGCCCTCGCAGGAACATGGGAAGGGATGTTTGGGTTGTATTCCCCTGGGCTTGTTCTGACAGTCACGGCAAATACAGTCCCCAGTGTCTTTGCTCACAACCTTACGTGGCACTCATTCAAAATACAACAAACCTGTCCTGGAGGAAATGATGCTTCTGGAGTCCAAGTCGAGCTTCTTGACCAGGGTATCAGGGTCAATCTTCAGCCCAGAAAAGACATCAGAAGATGAGAAGTCCCAGTCCTTATCCAAAAGAAACATGAACCAGAAATCAGTATAAACACGACCAGGCAACATTTAGTTAAAAAATCCCCCCCCAAAAAATCAAACCTAGCACCATCCAGAAGGGGACAGTGGTAGGGAGCAGGTGCCTCTCCTGAGTTGGCAGGGGCAGGTAAGTCACCCCATTGGCCTGCCCTCCCCCCGCCAGGCTCTTCCACACAGAAGGAAGTTTCACAAAGTCTCATTTTGGACTGTTCTGGTCCTAATAGATTTCTGCTTCAACCCGACCTCGCCTCACTGAAGTGCATTCAGGAGAGCTCTCCCAGAAGAGCTTCAAACAGCATCCTTAGGAAACGACAGATTTATTACAGGTACAGAACAATACAGATAAGCAACAAATGAGCAGATTAGGGGATTAAAGCCTGAAGCGATGCACATTAAGCAGATTCAGTGACTACTAGCAACTCACTAGATCTTTGGCATCATGCTTTAAGCATGCAACGCCTCTAAGTCCTAAGCTCTGCAGTAGCTACTCTGGCTGGATTAGAAGAATGTATTACTTTAGCCAGCAGTATCTACCAGCACTGACACATAACTTCATAGTGGTATAAACCCAGCTGTATTTGGCACAGGTGATTCCTCCGCCCTCACAAGGAAAGCTTAGGCACATAAAAACATTTACTGCTGTTGTGTTCTTGCTGTGAGAGGGCTAGGGAAGGCATCCAGCTTTAATCTGAACTGTGTACTCATAACACAGCTGGGGAAACCAGACACTGTCTGCATCTCCTACATGATCGTGTGTGCAAACTGACAGCTCCTCTCCACCTGCCCTAACCTAAAATCAAAGAGAACCACTGCAAAATGAGCCAGGCAGCCTCTTCTCTCACCCCTTCTCTCCCAACACTTCTTGGCAATGATCCTCACTGCTGCATCCAAGTTACCCCCACTGCAACGCAGCACAGGCACCCTGTCGCCAGCAGCAGGAGCAGTGCTGCCACCCCCCTACATCTGTCACCACCCTGCGTGGGCTCTCTGCAAGCCTGGGGATCGCAGCTGCTGCTGCGGGGCGGTGATACCCGCCCTGGGGCAGCACGCTGGGCCTCCCATTGCACACAGGCAGGGCCCGGTGCTGGAGGGCTCCCCGGGCTCCCCCGTTCGGCCTCCCGGCCCGCCGTGCCCACGTCACACGCTCCAGCGGGGGAGCGGCGGCGCGGGGCAGCAGGAGCTGCCCGGCAGCAGCGAGCCCGTAGGAGCAGCACCAAGGGTCCGGCAGGGCTTTCCTAAGCGGGAACAGCCCTCGGCCCGGCCTGCGGGGCCCGCCCGCCCCTGCCGCCCACCACTGGCGCCTCCCCGCGGCCGGGCCCGCGGGTCATCCACCGACACCGCGCCGGGGCTCCGCGCTCGGGGCAGCCCCGGGAGCCGGAGGGGCCGAGCGGGGCTGCGGAACCGGCCCTTCCTGCGGGAGTGGGGACGAGGGTGTCACTGCGGCCCGCGTCTGCCCGCCCGCGGTACCTTCCCGGGGCCGGGGCCCGGCTCGGGCGCGGGGAGCGGCGGCAGGTCCCGGGCGGACCAGGCCCGGGGGGCGGTGCGGTGCAGCCGCGGGCGCTTGGCCTTCCCCACCATGGCGGCGCGGAGCGCGAAGGGACAGCCCGCCCTGTGCCGCGCCCGGTGCCGCCCCCACCGGGGCGGGATCTTCCGGCTGCACCGCCTGCCTCTGGGGCCGCCCCGGGCCCGGGCACTGGGGGGTGTTCCTCCCTACCTGCCCTGCGCGGGCAGAATTCGGGAAGCGCTCCCTGTCCGCTCGTAGCGCTGGGGCGGGATGGCGGCGGCTGAAGTGTCCGCGCTGTGCCGCCGGCCGCCCGCCGGTGGTTGCCGTGTGGCGGGCGGTGGGGCGGGCAGCCTGCCCGAGGCGGCTCCTGGAGGCAGCCGGAGGGTGTTCAGGTGCTCGCTCGGCGCCCTTAGGTTGAACCCGGACACTCTGCGACACAGAGCTCTCGGTAGAACCAGCCAGAGACCGGGCTGCCACGGCAGGGCAGAAAACAGCTCGTAAAACTTCATGCCAGAAATTATTTCTGTAGTTGAAACAGCAGAAAATACCCGGCGAGCCTCCAGGGAGCCCGAACACCTGCCAGTCATGGGTCCGGGCAGACACTCCAACGAAGCAACTCGAGCCCCATCTGCACCGTTCCACACAAAGAAGGGGGTGAAACGCTAAGCTGCTTCTCTTCCCTCCAAGGTGAATAAAAAGCTCCAGGCCTGGAGCCACGGTTGTTTTGATCTTAACAAGCCCTGACAGGTGCTCCCTGCTTAATACATCTTCATTTTCCATGTTCACTGCCCTCCCCGTCCTCTGAGCTGTGTTTCCCAGGACCTGACACTGGGCCACAGAAGTGCACAGCTGGTGACCCTCCCAGTGGGTACCAAGAAAATGTGGGGAGAGGCCTTTGGGAAGGTGCTGGGAAAGAGCATAGAATCATAGAATATCCTGAGTTGGAGGGGACTCATGAGGATCATCGAGTCCAACTCCTGGCCCTGCACAGGACACCCAAAGAATTCCACCATGTGCCCAAGAGCGTTGTCCAAACGCTTCTTGAACTCAGTCAGGCTTGGTGTTGTGACCCTGAGGAACCTGTTCCAGTGCTCAACCACCCTCTGGGTGAAGAACCTTTTCCTAACATTCAGCCTAAACCTCCCCTGACTCAGCTCCAGCCGTTTCCTCGAGTCCTGTCACTGGTCGCAGAGAGCAGAGGTTGCTGCTGCCCCTTGTGAAGATGTTGAAGACCACAATGAGGTCTCCCCTCCGCCTCCTCCAGGATGAACAAACAAACTGACCTGCTCCTTATAAGCACCTTCACCATCTTCGTTGCCCTCCTTTGGATGCTTTCTGATAGCTTAATGTCTTTCTTATATTGCAGTGCCCAGAACTGCACACAATATTGAAGTGAGGCTACCCTAGAGCAGAGCAGAGTGAGACAATCCCCTCCCTCGGCTGGCTGGCAGTGCTTTGCCTGACAGCGCCCAGGACACCGATGTCCCTCCTGGCTGCCAGGGCACTGCAAACTCATATTCAACTTTCCCTTGACCAGGACCCCCAAGGCCCTTCCTGCAGATGCTCTCCAGCCTCTCGTTCCCCGGTCTATACACACAGACAGGGTTGCCCCGTCACAGGTGCAGAATCTGGTGCAGCCCTTATTAAACTTCATACACTGTCATACCCAGGTACCTGGTCACAATCAGGTGTACCCCTGTGCAAATACTACAAGGTTGAAAATACAAAATATTTCTGAGGGTGGAGATCCCATAGCTGCCTGAATCCTCTCTTTCAGTTGGAGTATGTGGCTGGGGACACACCTGGGAATCATGGAATTACATAATGGTTGAAAGGGACCTTAAAGATCATCTTGTTCCACTCCTCTACCACTAGACCAGGCTGCTCTGAGCCCCGTCCAGCCTGGCCTGGAACACTTCGAGGGATGGGGCATCCACCAGATTTAATGTTTGTTAGGGATAGAAAGATTTAATGTTCATCAGGAATAGAAAATAATAACAGGAAAACTCCCTTGCTGTAGGCTGGATGAGCATCATTTAGGAGCAAAGGCCCAAAATAACATCTCTGATCACCAAAATCAGTGACTTTGGGGAACAGCCACTCTGAGAGTACCCAGCTGGATGCCACCCGCCCTAGCTGCTTGAGTGTATCCTGCAAAAGCCGCAGCAGTCCTCCAGACAGTGGTGAGGGGAAACACAATCTACTCTAGTAAAAATAAAATGAGGAACAAATAAAAATAAAGGCAGCTGAAAGAAAATAGAAAGAGGAATGTTTAACAGCTTAAAATGCTTACAGACGGGCTGGAGAGCGTACACGCCGTGACCAAGCACATGTCCCCAAAGGGTGCCCACCTCCTTCAGCTGCAACGCTCAAGGCTAAATCTGCAGGAGAGCATGAGGAACAGCTGGGAGAAAGTGGGATATACCAGCAAGCTTCAGCTTTGGCTACAAGGACCAATGGTACACCTGCTCTGCTCCTGCCGCTCCAACTCCAGGGGCTCCCAGCTCTCCCACTGTCTTCCCTCAACCTTTAGTCAGTTGGAACAGAGTGGTTGGACAAACCCTATGAAATAACTGAGGAGGATAGAGCAGCTCGTTAAGGGCCTCATGCAATACGAAAGCAAAATTACAGCTCATCTCACTCAACCACACTTCCTTCCCTCAGATCTGCAACCTCCACCACCTGCAGGAAGCCCCACCAGCCTTCCCAGCTTCATCCGCCCCAGCCCACTCACTCCTGGCCTGGGGGCTGCTCTGCAGCATCCAGCTGTAGCCACCCAAGCTGGGGTGAGCACCCCAGCTCCCAGCTGGCTCGTCCTCAGGCCCCATCCCCACTGTATCCTGCATCAGCTGCTCCAGTGCTCCCATCCCACTGCCAGCACTACTGTGTTGCTTTCCTGCTATACCTGACTGTGAAGAAACCAAGCCAGGGCTCTGCTGTCTTCTTTAATAAAAGCATTAACCCATGGAGCATCCATTAGTGCACAGAAATTTTTGCTGGCACTGCAATCTCTTTTACAGTGCTGCAAAAATAAACCCAGCTCTGTAACTGTAACACAGCAGCAGGTGAACAGCATCAGGGTTTTATAATGCCTCAGGTCGCCCTGCCCATGGCAGGGGGTTGGAATGAGATGGTCTGTAAGGTCGCTTCCAACCCAAACCTGTCTGTGAGTCTGTGATAATGCAACATGGTGAGTCAACATCAGGTTGCTTGGAAGGGAAACCTACAAAGAAATTAGCAAAGCCTCACATTATCTTTAAAAAAAAAATCTACAATCTCATATGTTTTCTAAATGACTTCAGTTAATAACTTTTACTGTAGTGCCTTGAAGAGGTTAAGAGCAAGTTGACAGTAGCTGGTTCCTCTCTGCTCAGGGACGTGCTGCTGCAATTGCTTTGGAAGGAATTATTGCAGCCGGCACAAGAAAATTTGAAGGCTGCTTAAATAAAGTTCCCCATGCAGCCCTGAGCTTTGCCACTGCGAGGACAGCGCCTGCATCCTCTGCCGTGCAAGGAGACCTCACTACTCCAGCATAAACATTTCAGAGCCCAACCCAGAGCCTGAGGGGAGCCAGCTCCCCGTCCTCTCCACACCCAAGGACAGTCAATAGCTCTCAAACGAACTAGTTTCCCCCACTGCCAGCTTTGTGTGCCCACTGGGGTCTGGGATGGTTCCCAGCAGCACTGTGAAAGGTGAAAAGTGGGCAGAAAGGGTGGGTTTTGGGTGGGTCCCTTTCCCAGGTGCAGTGGGAGGGCTGTAAGCCCCCTGGGTAGCCCAGGGAGTTGAGCCCCAGCCCCCCAAGGCAAGATGCTGTGGGTTTGACCAGTATGAGTGGGACTGGCTGGGTTCTTGGGGGAACACGCCTTCCCACAGTTACCACTCTGACTTCCTCCTTCCTCCAGCAAGACAGAAATAGGAAGGAAAGATTGGGGTACATCGCAGAGCTCTGGATGCCTGGCTGCTTTTCCCAACCAAGTTTGAGAGGGTGAGACCATCCTCATCCCAGCCCAAGCACAGGAAAGAGGTGAAGACTGGATGCCAGGTGAGCACAGCTTCTCTATTTTATGTGCTTCTGTTCCTCCTTTCTGGGGGGGAAGGCAACCAGGCAACAAAGGGGTTATGTAGCTCTGGTGTTTCCAGGGAATTGTTTTATCATTCCTGATGTAACTTTTGGCCACTGGAGTTCAGGGAGATTGGTGCGGTGTCCCTCCCGCAGGTGGGTCAGTCTGTGCAGCCTTTGCAAAGGCAGCTTGCCTAGTCTGTAATGGTTTTGCTTCTGGAGGTAGCATTGAGCCTGGAACTGCAGGTGGCTGTTGTGGGGAGGGCGTCAGACCCCGAATAACCCTTTCCTCACCACCCTGTGGGCTCAGAAAGCAGAGCAGAAAGGGAGCAGTGTGCTCCTCTCACGCCCTTACACATGGCACTGGGGAAAGCGGCATGGGCTGTGGGCCTGCCTGCAGCACCAGGGCTGGGGGCTGTGCCAGTCCCCCTCCTGGGACCCCCCTCTTCCTCATGGGGTCTCACTCCCTGCCTGCAGGGTGTGGTGGGAAAGAGGGAACTGACGTGGCGGTGTGGCGTGAGCGTGGCAGGGACGGCAGCCTGGGGGGGGGGCTCAGCACGGTGTCACCACCCATTGCAGGGACCTTCCTGGTTGTCCCTGCACGCCTGGGGGGAATAGCTGGGAGTGGGAGTGAGAGCCTTGCTCTTCTTCTCCATACCTCTGTGTGCTGCACACATCAAATACTCCTCAGCCAAGTGACCCTGGGGACAGCAGGTCCTTCCCAACATCTCAGTGGCTCTTGGATGCAGATGGAATGTGGGGCACACCCCAGATGACAGGGAAAAGCAACCTGGCCCTCATTTTTGATGCTCTTCCCAATGTCACAGCCACAGCTCCCAGCCTCCTGGCAGGTGAGAAGCAAAGATGTGAATGTGTGCAGTGACATCATGCCCTGGGGCCAGCACGGACACTGAACATGGCTACTGCAAGGTGTGGGGAGGCCCTACATGGTGCTTTTTGCTATCATAGCTGTCACATCCTGCTTCACACGGTGGTTTTGCACTTTGCTTCACACGGTGGTTTTGCACTTTTCTGTCCCCATTCTGGTGCTGCTAGGAGTGATCTCAGTGTGCTGGAGAGCGTGGTGCCCCTGGACTACCCAGGGCAGGACAACCAGCTGGCAGCTCTTTCCCACCCAAGCAGGGCTTTGACCTAGGGAGACCCAGCAGCACAAATCCCCTCTTTCCCTCCCTCACAGGGCAGGGCAAGGGTCCCACAGGCACTCAGGGATCCTGGTGCTCAGAGCAAATGGACTCCACAGACTAGTTAGGGACTTGGTGCACACAGGGGAGAGCTCACCCCGCAGATCTGTCCTCTGCAGGCACTGGAGGCTGCTGGAAGGAAAGATATATAAAATATATTCATATTTCCTAAAATAGGACATGGGAATGTATATATTCTTTTTATATATTAAAAATAACATTCATATATTTTTATTTTTTATATTTGTCCTGTAATTTATATGTATTATATATCCATGTATTATATGTATATAAAAATATTTAAAAATACATATACACACACACTGAATGTGATACTCTGCATGGATGGGTAAGTCCTGTGTATGGCCACCTGCCTTGGTGCGATTTATCCACATCACACAACCAAGTGATGGAAGGAACAGCTCGAAGTCAGGTGACATCCACACTCCCATTCTCAGTTTGCTCATTTCCCTTCTGTACTCGGGGTCTGGGATTGCCCAGTTTGGAGAGGTGGGAAGGAGCAGCACTTCTGGGTGTGGTACCTGGCATCTCCATCACAGCATGATGGTGATGCAGCACCAGTGATGCTTGGAGGAAGTGCCCAGGAGCACTGACACTAGCGGCTCTTCACTGTTACAGGTGGATGGTGCAAACACCCCAGGAGTCCTGCCAGGATCCTGGGCACGAGTGCATGTCCTCCTGTTTTGCAGGAGAGCACATGTTTAGCAAAGCACTGATGGGGAGTTGTGGCTAAGAGACTGCAACACTCATCTCTACTGTTGAACACCCGTTTTATTTATAGCAACAAGATCGCTGCTGGCATCAACACTTCCCCTTCAGCCCTATTTATAAATCCCAGCTTGCTGTTCATCCCAACAGTATCCCCCAGCACACCCTAAGTGCTGGCGTGCTCCAGCTCTGAGCCCTGCCCACATACAGGACAGCACCCAACTTTTAACTCATGCACCTTCCCTGAGGGCCCCTTCACATCTTCTGGCTCACAGACCCTTGGAGGATGTTTTGCCCTAAGAGAGATGCTCCACTGGTGGAGTACCCTGGAGGCTTCTGCAAAAGTCTCCTGCTGAAGCAGAGCCCTGATCCTGACCCACCCGAGATATGTGAGAGATCAGAGCTCAGGGCCAAGGAGGACCCTGGTCCCGAGGTGCAGGCTTCTTCCCCTGATGCCACCATGCAGCCCTGGCCAGGAAGCAGAGCCTGGTGACAATGTGTCCTGCCCTTAGATGGGGTGCTCGATCTCGGCACCCCACTCCCAACCCCAGGATGAGGGTGGTTGTAAAGCTCTGCAATTCTGCTCCTTCACACCAGTGCAGGAGGATGGACTACGTGCACCCCTCTGCTTGCCTGAATTTATGAAACAGAAGGGAAAAAACCCCAACATCGCAGGCAGAGCACACCCAGGAGATGAGACCCAGGACTGGCAGTGACTGCTTAGGTCTGGAATGAGCCGGAGGGATCATTAAGGGGGTTGGAGGAAATGCTGCTGAGGCCCATGCTAGGGCCCTGCTTATGAGAGTCAGACCAAAAACCTGCTTTGCACTCCTCTGAATGCTGTAAAGAGGCAGACAAAGGCAGAAAGCCCTATTTGTTCTCTTTGAGATTAACCCTGCATCACATATGCACTCACCCACCCCCACACCAGGGCGTAATTTCCCTCCATGGCAGAACAGAAGAAATGTTGAGCTTCCTGCTGCTGCTCTCTCCTAGCATCTGGGTGTGCTTCAGGATCTTGTGACAAGGGCAAGAAACCACTTTGGAGATGAAATAGGCATCCAAATCCAGACCATGACATGAACCCTACATTGCAACACTTGATAGCAGCCAGCACTGGAGGTGTATTGAGGTTCCCACTTTGTTTCCTGGGTTTGGGAGCTTTTTTAATCCTGTTTTAGTTGGAAACTTGCTCTATTTTATGAGATGGGCCTGTAAGCAGGAAACTCCAACCTCCAGCAAGAATGAGGAGCTCACAGAGCTCTATTCCATCACTGCCCCACACTTTGGCATGGCAGCAGAAATTAAACATTTGGAAACACTGGGCAGGTGGAATAGCAGGAGCTCACTAAATCTGTGGGTTTTGTTCCCACAGCCTGTGTGGGAACTTCTGGCTTGTAGCAGAACTGGAGCCTAATTAGGCACATTTGGGGTGTCGATCACCAGGTGCTACAGGAAACAAGGGAGGAAGCCACTTTTCCCTCCTACAAGCTCAAGCTGTGCTGGCAGAATCTGGAGGTGATAGAAATGTGTTGGGACAGCTAAGCCCAGGGATTGCATGTCACACAGACAGGGACGTTGCAGCTGTGACAATAAATGATGCCCTTAAAAACTTACCAAGGGGGACTGTGTTGGTGGAGAGGGACTTGCAGAGGATATCTTTGTGGAGAAGGGGTCTGTCCACCCACCATAGGATGGTCTTGCACCAGACAGGGCAGAGTGAGCTCCCAAGCCATGTCATCATGAGAGTTTGGCTGCATGGCCCCAGAGGTGCCTCTTGTTGGCTGTGCAGCCCTGTGGTGTTGGCTGTGGACCTCTGCCAGGGAGACTGGCTCCAGGGCAGGGTGGGCTTCCAGATGGCCCCTGCCATAATCAATGGTGGCCTCAGAGTCCTGGCACATCTCCAAGTCCATACCACAGCTGGGCATCAAACCTCACTGTGCCAACATTACCCACCAACCTACCTAGACCTTCTCTCTACAGTCAGGAGGAAACCAGACATTCTTTCAAGGCTGACCAGTGTCATCCTAAGCTTGTCTGGTATCTTACAGAGGATAATGAGCTAAGACAGGACATCTTGACATCTCAGAAGGGGATCTGGGCAGTACTCACATGTCTCAGTGCTTTTTGAAGGTTTCCCTTTTTTTCTCATTTCTGTGTCACTCTGTGCTGTTTATACAGCAAGTTCACAGGAGGGCATGATGGCAGGAGCTGAGGAGTGGTTATTTTCTTACTCAGGGCAGCATCAGAGCTATTTTGAAACTGATGACCTGGTTTCCAGACACCGTGACTAATACTGCTAAAAAGAGTGACATCTGTTGTTCCTTCATGCTTTCTTAGTCCTTTTTCTTCTTCTAACAAATTCCTCTTTTCTCACTTCCCCATGTGCATCCATGTTGCAAGGCCACCACACTATTACAGTAATGACATAGAGTAGGAGAGAGGCGAATGATTCACACATGAGCGCTCACCAGGAGGAACCTGGCAACACCCCTCTTGGCTACTGCAAAAATTAACCCTGTCCTGGACGGAACTAGGACAGGTCACCACACCAGCAGGCTGGACCACATCACACAGCGTGAGCCAGCCTCTCCGCTTGCCCAGGAGATGGGACTGTGGTGGAGACCCTTGCTTGTTAGAAACCTTCAGCAGGGAAACTCATATTAATTCACTACAAGAAATACTTAATTTCCTTGATGAATCAGTCAAATGTAAAGCAAGTAGTAACAGACTTTTTTTTTCCCATGTATCAAGCACACCACACTAGTTAATTAATAGAAATGGTCCTTTTGTTAATTTTAGTTCCAATTTCCATCCAAATATAGCTCGACACAGAAGTGGAAAAAACATCTAGTACGAAACTAGACGCAATGCTTGAGGTTTTACATTGTTATGTAGATATAATTGTATAGGGAGAAGAGTAATCTTATTGAGGTGTAACTTTATTAGGGCCTTTCAGTGCCTGAAAGATACCTACAAGAAATCTGGAGAGGAACTTTTTACAAGGGCATGTAGTGATGGGACAAGGGGAAATGGATTTAAAGTGACAGATAGTAGGTTTAGATTGGATATTACAAAGAAGTTCTTCCCTGTGAGGGTGGTGAAGCCCTGGCACAGGTTGCCCAAAGAAGCTGTGGCTGCCCCACTCCTGGAGCACATCCCAGGTGGTCACAGGAATGCTTTTGTCTTGCAGAAGATGCTGCGTGACCGTGACCACTGCCTCCAGCTGCCAGCAGTGACCTGGGTGCTGCTGCTGGTGACGACAGGTGAGCCCAACCTGCCTTCCCCCCAGCACCTTATGTGGGCAGTGAGACACAGGGGTAACCCAAGTGCGGCCCAACAGCAGTGGGAACATTGCATTGAGAGATGTGCAAGGGACAGATCTTGTGCTTCCAGGGATCTGTCCCCGAGCTGAGGGACAGTGAGGCAGGTGAGGACCCTGTCAGGGCCCCCAGAATGGGTTTTATAGGTAGGAGACAGGCTCAGGACAGCACAAGTGCCTGGTTCTGGGTGTCTGAGCATCTGTGGCTGTTGCTGCTGCAGACCAGCCTTCCCCAAGTGCCCCCTATGCCCATTCTGTCTTCTTTCCATTTCAGCCTTTTCCATGGAGTGCCCCAAGATCAAGGCGGGGACGTGCAGGGATTGCATCCGGTCTGGTCCTGGCTGCGCCTGGTGCAAGAAGCTGGTAGGTCCATGTAGCCTGTCAAGATGTGAACCCCCAGCAGTCAGCTAATAGGCAGCAGGACGGTCACCCTGCCGGCCTGGCTCTACCTGGCTGCACTGTGGGAGTGTTTCCTGTCCTGTGTGGTGGATAGGGCCAGGAGTGACCTGACAAACACGACCTTTCTCCATCAATACCCATCAAAGCTTATCTTTTCTCCATCAATACCCTGGAGACCTGGCATGGGGGCTGGGTCATCTCTGAACATGCCTGTTCACCTCCTGCTCCTCTGATTTTTTTCCCTGCTGATGTTGCCACACACAGAATTTCACCAAAGCCGGTGAGCCGGACTCCATCCGCTGCGACACCATCGAGCAGCTGGAGCAGAGGGGGTGCCCACGCAGTGAGATTGAGTTCCCAGTCAACGACATCAAAACAGCACAGGACCATCCCTTAAGCAATGATGTGCAGCTGACTCCCCAGGAGGTGCGCCTGAAACTGAGGATAGGTACGCTCTGCCTGGTGTTCCCGACACCCTGGCACTCGTGGGCTGTCCAGCGTGCCCAACACCCTTCCACTCGCCCCCAGACTTAGCTGGGACACAGCAACATTGTCCCAAAGGCTGCATTTCCGCCCCTTTTCTTCCCAAAGAGAAGAGGGGTGGGTAGTGGCACGAGATGGCACAACACGGCAGCTGATCCCAGCATCCCTGTCCCGCAGGCCAGCCTGCTGTGTTCGAGGCAAAGTTTCGCCGTGCCATGGGGTATCCCATTGATCTCTACTACCTCATGGACCTCTCCTACTCCATGCTGGATGATCTGCAGAAGGTGAAGAAGCTGGGAGGGGAGCTGCTCAGAGCGCTGGAGAGCACCACCCCTTCTCGACGCATTGGTGAGCCTGTCTCTGGCGTGGCACAGCTGTTTGCTGCTGGGAAGAGCTGCAGGGCTGGAGGGGGATGAGGGAACTGGGCAGTGGATGTCCTCTGCCCGGCTGAAGAGTGTGCCAGGGCAAGGGACATGGCCACGTACACTGTGGCCAGCAGATTGTCCGTGCCCTGTGTCCTCTCCCTGAAACTATAGTCTGGCTGCCGTAGGGTTTGGCTCCTTTGTGGACAAGACGGTGCTGCCCTTTGTCAACACGCACCCTGAGAAGCTGCAGAACCCCTGCCCCAACAAGGACAAGCAGTGCCAGCCTCCCTTCGCCTTCAAGCACATCCTGTCACTGACCGACAATGCCAAGCAGTTTGAGAACGAAGTGGGGAAGCAGTTCATCTCAGGGAACTTGGATGCCCCAGAGGGGGGGCTGGATGCCATGATGCAGGCAGCAGTGTGTGGGGTGAGTCCCTGCGGCCTCCCTGCTCAGCCATGGGGGCTGCGACCCACACACAGGCTGGCTCTCAGGAGGTGGCTCTGCCCCTCTCCAGCTGGGCTCTGGAAGCCCATGGTGTGTGAGTTCTGATTTGGCAGCAGGGCAGGTTACTCCGGGGAGCACAAGAGAGCATCTTACCCCAGAGCTTCCTGACCCTGATCTCCTGTTACCCACCTTTCCTGTGCCCCCTGCCCCGTGCTGTGGCTGACATGAGACTTTGGCAAGGGCCACACCACGCCCACTGGCACTGTCCTCCCAGCCCCACTCAGGGACAGGGGCCATTCTCTGTGCCACTTGCAGGACCTGATAGGCTGGCGCAATGTGACCCGCTTGCTGGTGTATGCCACTGATGACGGCTTCCACTTCGCCGGCGATGGCAAGCTCGCGGGCATCCTGACCCCCAATGATGGCCAGTGCCACTTGGAGGACAACATGTACAAAAGGAGCAACGAGTTCGTAAGTACCTGGGGGCTGCTCTGCGTCTCCACACCCTCAGGCAGAAAAAAAATTGTCATGTAAAAAACCCCTGTTGCAGAGGCCAGAACGTCACCATAGTCACCATAATTTGGGCTGCCATACCCAAACTGTCCACTCTTCTGCTGGTGGGGGAGCTAGTGCTGAGTCTGGTATCCCTCTCCCCACCCAGGACTACCCATCTGTTGGCCAGCTGGTCCAGAAACTTGCTGAAAACAACATTCAGCCCATCTTTGCTGTCACCAGTAGGATGGTGGATGTTTACAAGGTAAGGATATTTCAGATGGTCCAGGTGCCTCCATTCCCTTTCCAAGAGGACAGGCACAGTGTCCTCCTGCCACTGTCTCCTGCTCCGTTGTCACGTGGCAAGGAATGCTCACCTCTTTGCTCTCCACTGGCAGAAACTCAGTGAGATGATCCCAAAATCAGCAGTGGGAGAGCTGAATGAGGACTCCAGCAATATCATTGAACTCATCCAGGTGGCCTACAATGTAAGTGCTGGAGTTCCCACCTTTCCAATGCTATCACTTGCATTTCCAGAACCACTCCAGGCAGCTGAGATCCCGGCCTGGGGTGCTCCCTGCCTCTTTTCTCTGGGCTGGAGGGAACCCTGACCTGCAACCCCACACCCCCTTGCTCTGGTCTCCTCTTGGATTGGTGGCACTTTCTCCACCATTTTCCCACAGAACCTGTCCTCACTGATCATCCTGGAACATTCCACCCTACCAGATGTCCTGGATGTCAAATATGACTCCAAATGCAGTAATAACCAGGACACCATGGATGGAGCAAGAGGCCAGTGCGACAATGTCAAGATCAACGATGAGGTATGTGCTCTTGTACTAGGAGCACCCCACAGCTTGCACAGTTCCTGATGCCCATCCTGTTTAATGACAGGAACTATGGCTGCTGTTCCAGGCTTTCTGTCTACATTAATTTAATACCAAGAGTGTCCAAAATGCTGTGGGATGAGGGGGATCCTCCATTGTGCTGGATGTGTGTGTCCTCAGCCTAGGGCTGATACCACCCTCCAATAGCTGGGCTTCTGGCCCTTCTCTATCTTACTCTGCACTTTCTAGGTCATCTTCAAAGTGAAGGTCACAGCCAAGGAGTGCATCCAAAGCCAGTCCTTCACCATCCGGCCCCTGGGCTTCACAGACACCCTCACTGTCCACGTGGACAGCAACTGTGACTGCCACTGTGACGAGCAGCCCGACCTGGCTGCCTGCAGTGGTCAGGGCAGCATCGTCTGTGGGATCTGCAGGTGTGTGCACCACCCAAAACACTATTTCAAATGCTGCCAGATCTGGGGAGCTACTGGGAGAGAGATGTTGGGCCAAGCCAGGGCCTGGGCTCTGCACCTTTGCACAAATTTTTTTATTCGGGGAAGTGGATTCATGCATTTCCCTTGGAACTGTACCCTGCATTCACAGAGGCAGGGGACACAGTGAGCTGCCTCTTTTGTTGGTGGAGCCTCTGCTGCTTTCCCAAGGACCTCCATCCATACAGCTATGCAACCATCCATCCCAATATCAAAGCATCCACCAACCTACCTACTGAGCAGACACAGGTTTCTGTAGAAATCTCTCAAAATGACACTTCTGGGCTGCAGTTCACTTAGGGCTTTTAGTATAATTATTTCTTCATGGCCCCTCGGTGACAGGGAGAGGAAGAGATTGGGTTTCCTCAGGAAATACTCCTGAGAATCTCCTTGGCAAAGTTTGAAAATTATAACAATAATTTTTGGGCAACCATTTGGTGCTGTGAGAACGATGGGGGGAAAAGCAGCATTTCTGAGGTTTCCTCCCAGTCAGCCACCCTGCTGCAGCATGGATTTAGCACCAGCATGCTAACCAACACTGGTTTTCTGTGGGGCTGTCCCAGATTTGCTCTGCTGCGGTAGAGGTCTGGGCCCCGTGCATGTCCCATGGCATTTTGGGTGGCCGCTGACCCGAGCTCACTCCTCCCCTTTGGCGGCAGCTGCAACCCAGGCTACACGGGGAAGAACTGCGAGTGTGACACCAAAGGCAAAACCAGCAAGGAGCTGGAGGTCAGCTGTCGGAAGGACAACAGCTCACTGATCTGCTCGGGGCTGGGGGACTGTGTGTGCGGGCAGTGTGTCTGCCACACCAGCGACGTGCCTGGCAGGGAGATCTACGGCACCTACTGCGAGTGCGACAGCACGAACTGCGAGTTCCACAACGGCTTCCCCTGTGGCGGCCCAGGTGAGGCGCTGCTTAGAAGAATTAAATGCCTTTTCATGTCATAACCTGTGGGCATGGGTTTGAGGCTGCTGGGTCCCACCACGCCAGCCCGGAGGACCTCCTTGAGCATCTCGTGGAGGGTGGCATGGCGAACGCAGGGTGGGCGATGCTCTCCAGGCACAGGCAGAGGGAGAGTCACCTGGATGGCTGCAGAATCTGAAAGGTCTTCCCCCCCCAGAGCGCGGGAAATGCTACTGCGGGCAGTGCATCTGCGAGCCTGGGTACCAGGGCAGTGCCTGCCAGTGCCGTCAGTCGACAGAGGATTGCCTGAACGCCAACAAGAACGTGTGCAGCCTCCGCGGGACCTGCCTTTGCAACCGCTGCCAGTGCCGAGGCGGGTACCAGCCCCCCTTCTGCCAGGAATGCCCAGGCTGCACTTCACCCTGTGGTAGATACATGTGAGTGACGCGCACAGGGAGGGCACAGGGGCAGCAGAGATCCCCAGTATCCCAGGCAGAGGCAGGCAAGCCCTGCCTGTTCCTGGGTAGAGCCCAGCTGCGGCCAAAGCCAGGTGAGTGGGTCTGTGCCCCTGCAGATGTGAGCTGTGGCTGCTTGTTTTGCAGCTCCTGTGTGGAGTGCAAGGCCTTCGGGAGCGGCCCCTTTGAGAAGAACTGCTCCCAGGCCTGCCCCAACATCCGGAAGTCCGAGAAGCTGATCGAGGGCAGCAGGAAATGCAGGGAGAAGGATTCCCAGAACTGCTGGATGTCCTTCCATATGTTCCAGGAGGATGGTGACGATATATACACCGTCTACATTGAACCTGAAAAAGGTACCCCAGCCCCACTTCCCCTGCCCTGCCACAGGCAGGCTGCCAGCCCTGTCATGGCAGCCTTGCTGCTTCACCTTGCTGCAACCCAACACGGTCTGTCTGCCCCGCAGAGTGCCCGGAGCCTCCCAACATCGCGCTCATTGTGGGTGGCACCATCGCTGGCGTGGTCCTCATTGGCCTGGTGGTCCTGCTCATCTGGCGGTGCCTGACAGAGCTGTTTGACCGCCGGGAATACCGCCGGTTTGAGAAGGAGAAGTCCAAAGCCAAGTGGAATGACGTAAGAGAGCCTGTCTGTGGCACTGGGGTGTGCTGGGATGGTCATGTATCCTGGGGTGGGGACAGCAAGAGGGGACATCCTTCCCAGAGGTAGCCAGGTAGACCTGAGCCCTCCCCACTGGCCTGTTGTTCAGCCCAGCTGCAGTTTGGAGGGGGCTAAACAGCCTGTGGGCTCTTCTGCCAGTGCTGTCTGTGCCCATGGCACTGGGAGGTGTTGGGCAGGTAACACAACACAACACAAGCCTCTCACTTCTCTCCCTCCAGGCTGATAATCCCCTCTTCAAGAGTGCCACCACCACTGTTGTCAACCCCAGGTTTAACGAATGAGGCAATGCCTGGCAGCGCTGGGACCCACTGTTTAATAAGGAAATGCCAAGCTAAAGAAACCTCAAACTAAGGAAATCTTAAACTAAGGCTCCCACCTCCTCTTCTTTATCCTATGGTTTGTTCCCTTCTTCCACGTCAGGTGCTGGCTGAGGGACTGTGCCATGCCAGCGTCCTGGCCTAGTGCTCAATGGTTGGATTAGTGGGGATGGGAGAAGGGAACAGACACGGCTTTGCTGTGGATGGGACTGCAGAGCAGGCTTCACCATGGGAACGCGCAGCATCTCCTGGACTGGTCACTGACTGTCTCATCTCCTGATGACAACTTTGCCTTCTACCAGGAGTCTTAAACACCAAGCCCCAAAGCCAGCCGAGCTCACAGAGTGCTTCCAGCTTTGATTTTGAGCTGGGATTTCAAAACTGCCATGTCTCTTCTGCTCCAGCAGGATCTGCTCCTAGGCTGCTCCATGCCCTCCCCTGCTGAACTGGTCTCTACCACTATGCACTGGTTTCCAGAGAACTCACTGCTGAGTAGGATGTGGAGGGTCCTCCAGGCTGGCAGTCTGCTCTGGAGGCTGCAGTGATGCGATGTGCCCTAAAGGCTAGTGAGCACCTGTACCTAGGGATGAAGAGCAGCTGGGGAACGTGCACTGAATCTTTTTCCCAAATCATCAACTGTTTCCTGATGTGCTCCTCTCAGACCTACCTCAGGCTAGGTTCTGCTTGGGCTCCTGCATGCCTGGCTTGCCTCCATAATGCCTTGAAGTCCTCTGCACAGCAAGGAGGTGAAAGAGCCACTGTTTGACCTATGAAACTTTGGCACTGAGCAGCTGAAAAATTCTCTGCAGGTTGGAGCTCAGACACAGCTTCTTCCACCACCCCTCAGGGCATTTTCTCCCTGCTCTTTGAGCTGGTCAGACATACCAAGAGCCAGCTGTGCAAAACACCTGGCAGTGCCTAGAGCACCTCCCGCTCAGCACTTATCCCAACCACACACAGCAGCCAATTGCTCTCACATTGTGGGGTTGCTCCTGTGAAACAGCGATACAGTTCCTTATTTGCTTTCAGTTTGGGATTAATTTGCATATGGTTGTATTGTGTCACGTTTTCTTTTGCTCTCTGAAGGGGTTTAACATGAATAAAGATTTAATATATAAAGTTGTCAGAGACTGAAACGGTTAATGATTTATGCATTCTAGGATTGTCAAGGGACTTTTGCAGACTTCTGCAGGACTTTTGCATTATACCTCTGATGGCCCATCAAAGCCCATCTTCCCCTGCCAATCTTGAAAGGCTGGAAAAACCCTTTTGCCTGGCCCCTCACAGAAACTCAGCACAGCCCCAGGAGATGCTGGAGGCTCGTGGCATGGCCTGTGACACTAACCATGGATATAGTAACTCATAACTTCTTTGAGTGTGGGGGCTTCCCTCCTTCACCCCCAATGGATCAAGGCCACCACTTCAGCTGACAGACATGGAAGCTGCAACTACCAAGTTCCATCTCTGGACCCCGTGGGCGGTGACTATAGACATCTTTCCGCTCTCAGCTTTTCTTTCCCTTACTCTCCCTTACCCTTATCCTGTCTTTCCTTTCTCTCCCTTCTGCATTTTCCCCCCAGGGTTTATCCCTATGATAGATAATATAGATGACAACACCCAAAATGCTAACATACCTGTTAAAAGAAAATTGTTAAAATAAACCCTACCTATATATGTTTTCAGACACCGATTATTCAGTGTCGTTTCACTCTAATCCACTCCAAGGGAATTATTGATAAGAACCTGGGTTACCCCCCTCCCCTTCTTCCGGGTTGGGTCATAACAAAAGTAAATACATCTGTCCTTCTAAGAATTAGGTGCAAGGGCAGCAGCTGAAGTGTTCATTGGAGAAACTACAGCCACACCCTGTCATTGCTGCCACCATCTCCCACGGTACAGTGCCTTGGAAAGATGCTGGCCAGAGAAACAAGCTGTCTTCTACACCAATTTGCCATCTATGCCCTTCAAGGTGCTCCCTTGCAAGCCAAAACCGACTCACTGAATGATGCAGAGCAGTTCTTGTCCCTGCCCACTTGCTGGCAGCTGTATGTAAACCACCTCAAACAAGAGTGACTGTGCTGCCTCAAATCAGGAGTTTATTTTGGCCATTTTGTTGTTCTTCAACAGTGACTGTGAGGGTCTAGGGCAAGGTATGAAGAAGGAAAGTGGGCCTGATACTCCTTCCAGCACTATCCCAGCCTGCTGCTATTTTTTGGCTCGAGGACTTCCAAGGTGTTGGCTTGATTTTGGTAAGAGCAGCAGTCTGCAGTACGGGCTAGCACACACCGATCAGGTCATAAAATCATGGAATCACTAAGGTTGGGAAAAATGGTCATTGAGTCTAACTGTTAACCCAGCACTGCCAGGTCCATCAGTAAACCATATCCCTAAGCGCCACATCTACACACCACAGCACTTGGGAGCAGGCTGCCAAGATGAGGCAGACACACACCTGAGCCCCTGGACAGGCTCCCTGAGCACTCTGTGCCCTGATGGGCTCCTCTCACCTGGGCAGAGGGAGAGAGACTAAACTGCTTCTGAGGGGCTGGAGCAGCTGCCAAGCCACATCCCAAGAGAAACAACATCATCCAGCTGAGCTGACAGCCCATGCCTTCGCTTTTATTACAAGGAGCTCCCCTTACATTTCACCCACTTGTGTGCCAAAGGGAAGATTTCCAATATTCTTCAGGGAACGGGACCAGCCCCACAAGTTTTCCACACAGAAGCCCGAGTTCCGTGCCAGACGCTTGATCAGCAGGTAGGTGCCAGCCAGTCCTGCCGTCCCCATGACAAAGATCCCCCAATTAATTACCTGCCAGTGCAAACGGAAACCTCAACGTCATCAGAGGTTTGCTCCTACCCTGCAGCACCAAGCGAAGTCGTCACACCTGCTCCCACCTGGCGATATCCCACCACCAGATCTCCCCTGGCAGCTGAGCAGTGCTGGCGTGCAGGATGCTCCCGAGGGCACCCTTCACCAACCTTTTTCTGCCATTTCCAGCGCTGAAGTGCCTCATGGTAGCGAATTCTGGTGAAGGTCACCTGGGAGGATTGCAGGAGCGTCGTCACCACCACAAAGGCAGCCAGGAGGAGCTGGTGGCAGCCCAGGCAGTGGGGACACACTGGCCTTACCATGGTGTACAGCGGGACAACAGTGGAAGGCATGAGGGCGTGGAGAAAGTTGTCTACGTGCTTTCGGAAAATGAACCACGTTGAATTCACGTGCTCACGCATCTGCAGCAGAGCAACAGTCATGCCATTGCCAGGAATTTTGGCAGAGCTCCCCCGCGCTTTGCTAGCTCTTCTACTGCCTGTCCTAGAGGTCACACAGAGCCTCCCTAGCCAGTGGAATTCCCAAGGAGCTCTGAGGCTAAAGTCTGCCAGGGTGAGAGCCCAAATAGAGTCTTGCAGGGATCTTGCCTGCTGTGTGCATCCTAAGAGTACTGCTGTGTGCACGGCCCGTGGGACCACAGGTCCGTGTGCCTACCTCCACGTAGTTGTACATGGCTAAGTCTGAAATCGCATGGTCATCTGGTACCCTCAGTCTGGAGAACTCAGGGAGGCAGGCACCTGGCAGAAGAAAGCAATGGTTCACGGGCTGCAGGGTATCCAGCTGCCCTCATCCTCAGATAGGTGTTCCTCTGCTCCCACTCCTCCCCAGCCACATCACTCACCAAGGTCGTTGTGGAACTGGTCCATTAATTCATCAAAGACCAGACAGTCTTCAAAACCCTGGGAGGAAAATTAGGGGGTTAATAGGCATAAGGAGCCACATGTTCATGAGAAGTGCTCCCATGAATGCTTAGGTAGCATAGCTTTTGGTCCCACTAACTACAGCCTCAGGTGGGAGTCTTATTCCAGGCCACTCTGCCAGGGGTCTTGAGAGAAATCCAGGGGATTGCGTTTCCCAGTAGCCTTTACCCCCTCCCACACAGTCCTCTGCCCCATGAGAAGGTAGCATCACTGCCCTGTCACCTCTCCTCCCCAGGAGGACACCCTGACTGGAGCTCAACACCTGCCAATGCAGAGGACATCAGGCTGTGGAACAGGCCAGCCCATGAACTCTGTGGACCTACACACTAAAACCAGGCAATTGTGGGTGAAAAGAGTGGGGACCCCACTAACACGGACCAGGGCCAGCCCTGAACCTACCGCATTCATGCCCTGTCCGTAGAAGGGCACAACAGCATGCGCAGCATCTCCCATCAGCACGCACCGGGAAGCGAGGTGGTAGGAAGAACACTTCACAGATACCATGGCCTGGGCTGGCAGCACAAAGTAGTCATGCTTCAGCTCTTGCCTTCAGGCAAAACAACAGATACTTCAGTTGTGGGACCACAAGAGAGAAGAAGTGTAAGTCGTGCCACATCCCAGCTCAGGAAGGCACTGTCAGCTTTGGGATGCAAAACCCAAACCCATGTCCTAGGCTATTTGTGCTGGGAAAAATGTGGGAGCCAGGTAATCTATTTCATTAACTTTCCCCCTATGGACCAAAGGTTTTGTCTGCAGGTTTCAAGCTCTGCACACAATTTGAGTGTTGACATCTTGGTCCTCTTACTGTGAGCAGTGGTGGACGTTGGTTGTTGTAGGAAGGATATATCAGAGAATATCTGAGTTTCTGAGTTAATATGAAGTCCTGCAATAAGTCTTAAGAGGAAATAAAACTGCCAAACACAGCTGAGACCATTGATATAATCCAAAAAAAGCCCATCTCATAACAGATAGCTGTGTTGCAAAGCAGAAGCATTAATAGTGTGAGCTGGAGCTTCCACTGTCTGGGGAGGCTTCCCTCTTGGCAGGAAAATGAGGATGTACTGAACAGAGACACAGCCATCAGAACATGTACTGGAAAGGCTGGTCCTGGTCCCCACTGCCACCAGGGCCCCCAGGAGGGGTGGGATGCTCCAGCTCTGTGCTGTTACCCTTGTGCCATTTGCCCAGCAGTGAGAGAGTCCACAAAGGGGGATCCATCACAACCCCACCACCAGGGCCCAAGGCTGAGTGATTTGTTCCCTGGCTTCACAGCACTGTGTTGATGAGAGAGAAGGGGAGATGAGGACACTTACTCTCCGATGAGGGGGATGGCGTCTGGGAAGTAGGTCTGGAAAAAGCCCAGCACTTGGTCCCCCATCGTGAGCTTCTCAAATTCCTCAAAGGGCATGAAAAGCGTGCAGGTGAAGGACTTGTCCTGCCAGCCGGGGAGGAAGGTCAGTAAGAAGTCCAGAGAGCATAGAGAGCATGTGGCACATGGAGCAGCAGCTCATTGCCCAGCCTGTCACCTGGCAATAGCAGTGACCCACTGGAGAGGCAAAGGACGAGTGCCCGGCCACCCCCTTTCCCATGGTGGGCTTGCCCAAGCTCAGGGCAGGCAGGGGGCAGGTAGAACCAGACGGTGTGTGACTGGCCAGCATGGACCTGGCACACTGTCCTGGTGCTCCTGGTATCCAGCTGCAGAGGGCTGGTTTGGGGGGTTTGGGTGGGCTCAGATGCATGGGCAGGGAGAGGTGTCACAGGTACCTGCTCAGCACAGGAGGCAGGACTGGCTCCACCTCAGGCTGTGAAAGGGGTGGGTGTCCCTCCTGGCACCTTCTCTGAACAGGACCCAGCAGCGTGCCCAGGTGGCCAAGAAGACCAATAGCATCCTGGTCTGTATCAGGAACAGTGTGGCAGCAGGAGCAGGAAAGTGATTCCTCCCCTGTACTTGGCACTGGTGAGGCCACCCCTGGAGTGCTGTGTCCAGCTCTGGGCTCCTCAGTTCAGGAAGGACATTGAGGGGCTGGAGCAGGTCCAGAGAAGGGCAACAAGGCTTGTGAAGGATCTGGAGCACAAGCCCTATGAAGAGAGGCTGAGGGAGCTGGAGTTGTTCAGCCTGGAGAAGAGGAGGCTCAGGAGAGACCTTCTTGCTCCCTACAACTACCTGAGGGGAGGGTGTAGCCAGGTGGAGGTTGGGATCTTCTCCCAGGCAACCAGCAACCAGCACAGTCTTAAGCTGTGCCAGGGCAGGTTTAGATTGGACATTAGGAAGAATTTCTTCACAGAAAGGGTGATTAGGTATTGGAATGGGCTGCCCAGGGAGGTGGTAAAGTCAGCATCGCTGAAGGTGCTTAAGGAAACCTGGAAGTGGTATCAGTGCCATGAACTAGTTGACATGGTGGTGTTTGGTCATAGGTTGGACTGAAAGATTTCAAAGGTCTTTTCCAACCTAATTGATCCTGCGAGTCTGTTATTCTGTGATTTTTGGCCCTCCCAATCCCGGCCACCACAGCCAGTTCATCCCCACCAGCTCCATCCTGTGCCCCAAGAGAGCATGACCATGGGTTATCACCATGTTGGGCAGTGCAATCATCATGAAGGTGTTTCTTGGCCAGATATGGAGGCAGTTTGGTTCCATGGCAAACTGAAAGAGAAGAGAAAATCACCTTGTATCCTTGACACTAGTTCCCATTCTTTGTACCATGGGAAGACACAACAACTACAGGGCCCCTGTCTGGTACCTGATGCTTCAGAGAGACACATGGGAAGATGAAAGGGTAAGAAATATGGGAAAAATGGAAAAAAATCTGCTGCTCTGCAGTTGCTGATACCCTTTCAGACATGTTCCCATACCCTCAGGACCTCTCAGAGCTAGAGTTAACCCCAATGCTCCAGGATAGGCTCTCTAGGATTTTTGCAGCCAGGTACCAACCTCTGGAAGAGGAAGAGATCCCTGCCTTCTCCCAGGAAAGGTTTAACCCCTTTCCTGAACCCCAGGTAAGAAATTAGTTTCTCTAAAGCTGTTCTAGCAGAGCCACCATGAGAAGGGGGCAGGGTGTCCAAGCTGCAAAGGTCACAGCAACCTCTGGGACAGGCACACTTACATCTCCATCTTTGGGAGGGATGGTCAGCTCCATGTAGCCATGAGGAATGTACTGCTGACTGTAGTTAAAGCGCGTTTGCCTCATGAACTGTTTTCTGACTGTTGAGAAGGCTCCATCACAGCCCACAATGAGGTCATAGGTGACTTCCAAGGTCTGCTGGTCAGATCTGAAAGCAAAGAGAGTCCCTTGGATCAATCTGATCTTTAAGGTCCCTTCCAACTCTAACCATTCTATGATTAATCTTGCTGTAACTCCAGGACAGCTCAGCACCTTTTGCAAAATGACTGGGTCACCTCCAGCATTATTAATCTTCTGGGGTGAGGGAAGATTGGCTTTCATGGCCTGGGAAACTCAGTGTTAGGACAAATAATTATCCTGTAGGTTATCAAAAGCATAACTCTACCAGCTGTACCCAACAATGCAGCAGACAGCCTTGGGGTAACACTGCTGAGCCTGCATGCCCAGGTGGGTTGGGTCATGACTAGAACTTCACCTAACTGTGAAACAAGGTCACAGAATTACAGAATGATTTGAGTTGGAAGGGACCTAAAAGCTTATCTCGTTCCAACCCCTTGCCATGGGCAGGGACACCTTCCACACATACACACTAGTTTCAACACTAAGATTGCTCAATTGTTTGAGGTTGTATGAATGATTAAGCAGAAACTAACTGACCACAACACTTGATCCCACGCTTGCCCAGGGATTACCTTTTTATGGATAACGTCCCCAACTCTGCATTGCACTCCACAAGCTTGTGTCCAAAGTACAGCTTGGTGTTGGAGTACTTCTCAGCAGCTGTGAAAAGAAAAGACAACTTAATGTAGAGGGGTTTACTGTCACTCCAAAAATATTTCCAAGAGATCCCTAAATTATAGGGGGTTTTGCCATTACAGGAAATAATTTGCTGGGTGAGTGAGGGCCAGCAGGCAGGGCACACTGGGACTGATCAGCTATGGTAAAAACTATTTAAAAAATGCAAGGACTCCTGCAAAGATTTCTTTCTTCCTCAAAATGACATGAGTCATTGACTACTTTCCACCATCACTCCACTGAATTTCAGGATGGGATGAGGTGCCTGCAGTTAATGGGGAAGCACTGGAAATTTGGCCTGTTACGATTATATACTTGCCTATAGTGCTCCAATTTCTATTTGTCTCTCTACAATCAGGAGCTATGGAAAATGCCACAAAACATGACAAGGACGAGGAGGCATGTCCTGCTTTAGCTGGGAAACAGCACAGGTTTTCTTCTTAAAAACACGGCTAGTTCATGTTTGCACTTTCTGAGAGCCGGGTAAGGGAGCTTAGTGCCCAAAATCTGCTGGTTATGGGGCAAACCCGAAATCCTCAGGAAAAAGGGTGTAGAAATATTTGCAAACAGAAGTGACGACCTACCTGTCAGCAGCTCTTTGTTTAAGTTTGCTCTGTCCACAGACAGAATGTACTGCAAGGCAAACAAACAGGGGGTTCAGAAGGTTTTGCTGAAGTTTTGCTCTGCATGGCCAGACAGGAAACCCTCCCCCCTTCAAACAGCCCCACTGAACCCAGAGGTCACGCAATCCCCTTCCTGCATCCTCCCCAAGAGCATGAGCCCCAGACTGCCCAAGACACAGAGGCACAAATGCCAGACACAGGCCCCCTGTGCCCTGCAAAGCATCTTCAGTACCTGGTTCTTCTTCCCGTAAGGGATAGAGTACTTTTTCCCTGAAGGTGTGTGTATCCTCCTTGCCTGCATGGGAATGCCCTTGGACACAATCTGAAACAGAAGGAAACACACTTCTGGCTAAAAGTATGGGGTTTTAACACAAGTTACCAAGCATCACCCCCCTCCCCAAGCACTGCACTTGAGGAAAAATGGGGTGCTTTCTGCTCCTACCTTTCCATGTGCTTATCCAAGTCACCAGGGAAAATTTTACAGGGCTGTCACACCAAGTCACTACAGTTTACTGAGGTTACTCACAAGCTCATTCTCATAAAAATCAGGGGGAAATTATTTTTGGATAGAAGGGACATGAAAAATCCCAGGGTGCTGGACAGGGCAGGGGAGGACAGACGAATTACATCCTGGGACTGGGATATGTGTTGTCAAAGCTTGGGCTCCTCTGCAGAGATCCAGGGTCGAGTACATCCCATCACTACCAACAGGTGGATGTTAAATGGTAGCCAGCACCTTGCAGAATGAAGGCTTTGTGGGAGAATTTGGACATGTCAGTGCAGAAACCAGACCCCTTTATTGCATCCTGCTTTAGGACATCAGCTCTTTTGGGAGTCAGTCTACTCCTGCCCTGTTTGCCCTCACCTCCAGGAGGAAGGAGAGCATGGAAGGGAGGTGAACACTGGTAGGTGTTGCCTGAGTGTTTGGTGTCCTGGGGAAGCACCCACTGCCAGGAGCAGAGCCCAGCTGCCTGGGGCTGGGTGCTGCCTCCAGGCTGGGGGAGATCCTGCTGGCAGCTGTGCCATGGAGCAGGGGAGAGCCAGGCTGCAGGCATGCAGTGGAAGAGGTCTGCCTGGGAGAGGTCTACCTGGGAGACATCTACTTCCACCCGCATGAAAGCAGAGCTACCTCTGCATGCTTGAGGAGCAGAAAAGAGCCTGTCCATCGCCAGCTGAAGTCAAGAGTGTTCTAACCACAGAGAGCCCACCACCAACAGGATCTGCCAGGGTACCTGCTCCTCCATCCCCACGGCTCGGAGGGCTTGGCGTCCTCTGTGAGACAGGGCCAAGTTAATGCTTCTGCCACGGGCAAAGCTGGCCACTCGGATGTCTGCGTGGGAAGAACAGTTGGTTATGGAGGCACTGACACCACAGCCTGGTCTGGGCAGCATCTCCAAGCCCCCTGCAGCAACGGCAGGAGGGGCAGTGGGGAGTCCCCATCCTCCCGCTCTGGGTGCAGAGGGGGCAAGTGTCAAAAGGCGCATTTAGGTGTTGGGCTGAGCAGCTTCTGGGCCACCTCTACCCGGGGAGAAGCAGCTGCAGCCCAGTGGTGCAAAGGGAATGCTGGATCCTAACAGCTCCCCAGAGTGCCAGGAGGCCCCTTATCATTAAGAGCCATTTCCCCTCTAAATGGAGAGGGCTGAGCGACGAATGCCTGGCAGGTTCTGCTGAGACCCCACAGACTGACACTTTCTGGGACATTGGCAGGTCACCTTCTTCACTCCTGTTCAGATACAGATGTCTGTGTACCAGCCTGTTCCTCCTCAGAATTGCCTCACTCAGCCTTCCCAGATTGCCTGGCCAGTGCAGGGGACAGAGCCTCCTCATGCATCTTGCTGTCAGCAATGGGCCAAAAGCTGGAGTACAGCAGTAAAATCCATCCAACTCAGAAGGCAATCAGAGGCTTTGTGAACCTGTGGAACTTCTAGCAACCATGAACCATGCAGCAGAACTGCCCATCCTGATGTCTGTCAGAGCAGGAAGAGTTTCCACAGAGATCACGTGTCAGGAGCGGCTTCTCCTTCCCTTCACTGCATGCCTGAGTTTCACCTTCCATGGTGTCGTTTTCACCTGCTGCTTGGCTTGCCACCTCTGCCCAGGTTCTCTTTGTCTGCCAGCTGACAGATACTGAAGGTGAACGATTTCTCTGCCTTTCAGCCAGCACCTTGGCTCTAAGTCATGATTTCTCTTTTGTGGCACCTTGAGGACTTGGAGGCTTCCTGAGAGCACTCCATCTCTCCTTCTGGTACAGCTCTGGACTATAATGCTTCGTGCAGAGACTAAGTTTGAAAGGTGAGGATTTGAATCAATATTTAAGCCAAGAACATAAAAAGGGCATTGTTTTAGTAGCTGAAGGGTGGGTTCTCTCCACACAAGGCAACATACTTCAAATAAATGCTCCCCTCCCCCAACAGGACCTAAAGGGAAGAGTGAAAAGAATATCCCCAAACTGTCACACTTTCAGATTTCTTTTTTTTTCTGTGGTTTCAGTGAGCTCACACAGTAATGATCAGGCTGAGCTTACCTTCTCTGGCTTCGTAAACATCAACATGGAAACCTCGTCTAGCAAAGAAACAGGCATTTAACGCACCCACCTACAAGAGAAGGACCAGGAATGGTGGATGAAGTATTCCACAGGTCACTACTGAGATGCATCAAGGGAAAGCAGTGATCGGGGTTGCAGCTCAGCATGTACAGGTAAGTCCTTTGACCAAGAGTCTTAGAGGACTTTTTGCTGAAGAGCAGTCCTCTGGCAGACCTGATGTGTCTGCAAAGTCTCCAAGACCAAAGCCACCCATCAAAACTCTTCATATAGAGTCATACCAAACTCAGGCTTGTTTACACACAGTGACTGAGTGCAGCAGGGTTAATCTCTTCAGCCAGAGGTAGCAGGAGCTGGTACAGGCAAGCTCCCAGCTCCTCTCTGGACTGTGTTTATCTTCCTCAATAGAATTCCGGGTGCTGCAGTGTTCCCTTGGGAACACAGTGGGGGAGAACAGCATGAATATGTCCTGTTTGTTATTTAAATCAATTTTTTCTTGTTTATTTCCATCACTAATTGCTGTCAGAACTACAGACTCTTATGTCATCACTCTTTTCCAAGAAGCTAACTTCCAAAAAGTCAAGAGAGAGATGTTAGGTGCTGCAATGTTCCATGCTATCATAGGATCATAGACTCAGAGAATTGTTTGGGTTAGGAAGAGACCCTAAAGACCATCTCATTCCAACCCCCTGCCATGAGCAGGGACACCTTCCACTAGACCAGGTTACTCAGAGCCCCATCCAGCCTGGCCTTTAGAGTCAGACCACTACCCAAGTAGCAGGGGATGAAAACTGTTCCCAAACAAAAGTGGGCAGAGGAAGGCATTTCCTCTTAGCCTGGCGTTTACTGAGTCTCAGTCCTTGCAAAGCATTTCACACTGGTGACTTGGTTACAGCTAGAAACAGCCAAGGGGCAGGGGGATCTGGCAGCCCATCAAGGCCTGTTATTTAATGGTACCTGGGCACCATTGCTCCACCACCACCCAAACCCCTTCCTCAGAGAAAAGGACAAGAGCCTCCCACAGCAGGAACAAAACCAGCCCCTCTCCGACGCCCCATCATCTCACAGAGGAATGATTTCAAGACAAATATCCAACCACGCTCAGGCAGTGCTTTTACAGCCCCAGCTCCCTGGCAAACACAGTCATGCAGCAACTAAAGGGCATTTCCTACCAGGCCACCTCCGATAACAGCAACTCTCTTCCCGTGTGGGTCACAGGGCTCCATCACCAGGGCAGCCCCTGGGCCGCAGGTGCTCCCTGCTGTGTCCTGTCCTGCTCCCTGTCCTGCCACACCACCCTCTCCAGTGGGGAGGGGAAGAACATGGGAGGCTGAGTCACGCCTGGGCTCCTCTCCCCTGGTTCGTATTAAAGTTTAACTCCCAGCACAGAGAGTGTCAGCGAGTCAGCCTGGCTGAGCCTCGGGGGCAGAGATGGGGACTTGGCGTTACTCAGCCAGGCTTTATCCAAAGGCCTCTTTCAGAAATTGTAAAGCAATTCCACAGTCCTCAAGAACACTCACAGAGTAGGAGGAGAACCTGCATCTGCCAGGCTTTTGCTAGTGCTTCACTGGACTGCAGCTGCAGGGGCACTGGTGGGACAATGCAGAGTAGCTTTTGGGGTTGCACAGGCTCTCTCTTGAGGCTGAGATGTGAGCCACTCTGCTTGCCCAGGAGCCTCGTCCTGTCTTTGGGGACATCTTTCATCCAAGGAAGCTGCGTGTGACTCAAACATTTTGGGGTGTGATGCTGGGCAGAAGGTCCATGCCTAATCTGCAGAAGCTTTCCAGGACTTGAATGAGGCTGTGAGATGCCTCTACAGGCACCATTTCACATGCCCATCCTTGGGAGGAAATGCTCTGCTGAGCCAGGGCTGCACACAGCAAGCTTTGCAAAGGGAGGAGCCAATTACAGCCTGCACACAATAGTTAAACAGCAGACACTGAAAACAGATGCATTAGCACACACTGACCACCATTTGTTGCTCAACCTGCCATGCACAGCCCAAACCAACAGATTTGGCTCATAGAATCCTGAGGGTAGGAAAAGTCCTCTGCGGTATTTGAGTCCAATTGTTAACCCAGCACGGCCAAGCCCACCACCAAGCCATGACCCTGAGTGCCACATCTACACGACTTTTAGAGACCCACAGGGATGGGGGAGGACTTAACTGCTTCCCTGGGCAGCCTCTTCCAATGCTTGACAAACCTTTCAGTTAAGAATTTCTTCCTAATGTCCAGTCTAAACCTTCCGTGGTGCAGCTTGAGGCCATTTCCTCTTTCAGGCAGAGAGTGAGAAGTTGTAGAGAGTTATAAGAGTCTTGAAAGAGAAAGATCAAATCCCTCCACAAGCACAGCACCATTCCTTGTGGCATGTCCTGGCTGCCAGCCCATCAAGGGCCAGCAACTCAACAAACAGAGTTGACAGGAGCCACAAGCAGCCCCAGGTCCAAAGTTATATGGGAATGCTGGCCTTGGGGAGAGCAGGGGTCCCAGGTGGGCTGGCTGGGGTTGTTAAAGGCTGTTGGTCCCCATGGGCCCTGGCACTGCGTCCAACCCAGTCACCACTAAAGAGCCTCCAGTGGGTTTCTCTGATCTCCACAGCAGTGGATTGATCCAAACTGTCTGATTGACTCACACACACCCAGCACAGACAACAGAGCAGGGAGGGCAAAGAGCAAGGTAGGTTTTACATAGTAAATAAATTATTCATTAATTGTTTTTGGAGCACAGACTGCACACCACTAGCTTCCTGCAGTGGCTGTTACTATGTTTTCTTTGTTCCCAATGAAATTTAGGTCCCTGGGTCATCTTAATCAGACTCACTTGCAAACTGCACAAGGCAAACCCAATGTACAGATATTCTCTGCTTTAAAAACAGGAGAAGGTGGGAAGACACTGAGAAAGTGGTATGAAATCATTGTTCATCTTTCTATATTAAGGACAACCAGGATGCTGAGAGCATGAAAAAGTGTTGCCTGTAAAAATCTTTGAGCCTTTTAAGGAGCTGTAAATGAAAACAAAAAGAAGAGGATAGCATGGGCATGGATTAAAGCCTACCCTCTGAAAACTAGTGGGAAAAGTAAAGGAGGGAAAAGTGCTTGATTTCTGTTGCTGAAGAAAAAGACATGCCAATACTCAAGGAAGAACATCAGGATTTTATTACTTTTAGAAAGGCTATGGTCCACTTGCAGAGGATCCCATCCTGTCAGTATGTGGGCCACCTGCAATGAGAAAGATGTGTTTATTGTGTTTGGTAATAGCCAGCAGTGCTGCAGATGCAAGAAGATGTTTGGTCTCATAACTCATGGTGGAAGGCAGCTGAAGAAGGGGAAGGAGACAGCTCAAACAGCGAATTGCACTGATTCCGAAAGGAGCCAGGAGTTCTTTACTGGTTCAGATTACAAACCCATGTAAAAGGGAAATAGGTAGAAATGTTTATCCCTTATAATCCCATTAGGTAAATAATCTGTTCAGGAATTCAAATCCTCTGCTAAAGAAGGCCGTACAGATAACCCTGCCAGCAGGTCACAGGGGCCTAGGGCTGCAGCTGCCACCATCCTGTCCTTCTGTTCACTAAGGCTCTGAAAGAGCCACAGCACAGAAATAAAAGCTATGTTCTCACTGATGCAGCGGTGTGTCCCCATGCCACCCCCTGTGCTCCAGCAAAGTGCATTTCTTTACCAGCCAGCCTTGGCACGTAAGAACTTTCTAGCACCTAACAAGCCAACCAGGATAAGCTCAGAGGAAGGCAACAAAGCAAGTGAGCACCTGGAGGAGCTGGCTGTTGAGCTCTGTGCAGGGCTCAAGGGCTCTACAGACCTGGGAGCATCATCCTTTCCTGCACGTGAAACCCTTCTCCCCGAGCTGCAGGCACAGGTTCAGCTTTATTTCTGATGCTCCTCTCCCTTCGTACTGTTTTTTCTCAGCTGGTGAGGTTTTTTTCCCCAAGAATTTCCAGTTAGCAAATGTCTCAGCAGTGTTTTAAGAACGCAAATCCTGATGGGAACCTCAGCCTGAGTGTAAAACACATACAACCCCCTTGTTTAGCAGGTGACTGCTGGGTTCACAGGGAGACCCAGAACCCAGGGTAAGAGCCCCTGCAGAGCAGAGCCCCACAGCATGGCAGGGCAGGGGCTCTGTGAGGCAGGGACATGGCTTGGTATCACCTGTAGATCTTGTCTGATCCTCATGTTTATTCCACAATCTGCCTTGCTACCTCACCCTTGCAGGAAGAATGGGCTGGAAGGGTATGTCACAGCTGCCTGTTTACGTACCTAGGCTGGGTAGAGAGCAAGCTGCCTATGTCCAGGTCCAGTGGTGTGCCGTGGATGGGGATGGGAAGCCCCTGGGAGGCACTGGGAGCACCCCTGGGGGAGGGTAGTGGTGGTGGTGGTGCACCACGGGTGGCCTGGGACGATCTGCCTTCATTGCCAGGGGAGCAGCAAGCTGCAGGTCCTTGTTGGAGAGAGACAAAGTGTGGGTGGAGAAACCTGTGCCCCCATGGGAAAGGTCTCTGGCTGAGGGGCTGTGGTCCCACTCAACCACCAGTTCAGAAGGTCCAACAAACACTTGGTGACTTCAGATTTCCCCTGATACTCAGAGGCACTCAGATCCCACTCCCTCCAACTTATTCCATCGATCAATGCCAGGGAAATGCAGAGTGACAGGATGGCCTGGAGAAGCGGGGGGATCAGGGGATGCATTCTTTCTTTCAGCACAAGGAAAAGTTAGCCTGAAGGTCACGGGGTAAGAAAAGTATAGAGGAAGGTTTTGCAACACTAGCATATCCCCTCCTCTACAAAGATCAACTTTCCTTTCTTCTTTGATAATAAATGCCACGGAGGAGAGACTGAACATTTTTCCAAAGCACTTAAGGATCCTAAGGAGCTCTATCACCTTGTTAAAAATAGTTTAGGAATTGGGCATTTAGGGATATGTTCAAATTTACCTACCCCTCATCAGGTACAGGACACATTTTGAAAAAATCCCTATAGGGCTGTACATACTAAAATATATCTAAGAATCTGTCTTTTCAGAGCTGAGTAGCAACTAATTTTCATTGAGGCAAGAACTAGAGCAGAGAGGCTCCAGGTACCATCACAAAATCTGCGCTTCAGCTCTAATCCATTTGATACTGCCAGGTCAGCATTTACTAATAAAATAATTTGTAACACGAATATTCATAGAATTACAGAATGGTGTGGGTCGGAAGGGACATTCAAGACCCTCTCATTCCAAGCCCCAGCCATGGGCAGGGACACCTTCCACTAGCCCAGGTTGCTCCAAGCCCTGTCCAACCTGGCCTTGAGCACTTGCAGGGATGGGGCAGCCACAGCTTCTCTGTGCCAGGGCCTCACTACCCTACAGGGAAGAATTCCTTCCCAATATTTAATCTAAACCTATCCTCTTTCAGTTTAAAGCCATTCCCCACTGTTCTACTACTGCCTGCCCTTGCCAAAGGCCCCTCTCCAGCTTTTTCCCTGTTGTTTCCAGCTAGGGACCTGCAGCAGCAGATACTCAGTGTAAGGTGTCTTGTGTTAGTGGTTCAACCCTACAGGCCAGGTTGCTTTCAGAGCTGGACTGAATCCAGTCTGCACTTGTGAGGAAACATTCTTCCATGGGGTCCTGTCACAGTGCTCCTCATGGCAAAAAGGCTGTGCCGCCTCAGAAATAGGCTCCTGGCGTTGTGGGTTTGAAGTTGTGCACAGCTGTTAGATGTCCCAGACTCTCTGTGTGTTTTGTCCAGGCCCTGTATCCTCCCCAGGAGATCAGCCATTGCCTCGTGTGAGCAAGGATGCCCCTCAGGCCCAGGGGTTGTTACCTGCTGCATGTGCTGGAGTGGGGTAGAGCCGGGTTCCGTGCGCTGCGCGAACGCCGCCGGTGGCAGAGCCTTCAGCATCATGTTCTGCATCACGATCTGGTGCATCTGAGCATTCTGCATCAGCATCATCTCTACCATATCTGGGAAGAGGTCACCCCCCCAAGGAAGAAAATAAGAGCTTTACCAACGACTGACAAGCAGCAGAGGCATGACAGTGGGGAGTGCCCTCCAGCACACAGATGGGCCACTGTGACCAAGGCAAAGCAGCTGACAGGGGCACATTAAGAGTATTGGCATTATTTGCCCAGACAGTGCAAAATTAATGCCTTTGAATGAGACTGTTCATACCAGCTTTCCTCTTTCTCCTCCCTTCTACTGGAAAGCTGCTGATGAGCATCTTCTGTCTGTTCATTTCCCTGCAAGCCCACACCTCTGGTTGTGCTGAGAGGCTGGACAAGGGCTGGGGCTGTAGCCCTCCCTTACTCCTGGATGCACAGAATGTGCTCTCCGTTGCTTTGGCCCCAGACCATTGCTTTCCATGTGAGAGGTTTCCTCAAATTTGCGTGACATTGAAGTGCCACCTTGAGAGTCCACTGACTCATAGAATCATAAAGGATGGAAAAGACCTTTAAGATCATCTAGTCCAGCCCTCAAACTGCCACTGCATGCACATCAGATCTCCTTACCACAGTCTCTGGGATCACAAAGGGCCTGTGCAGTGTAAATAATTCACCTGGGGTAAGGTGAAGAGGAAGAGGCGAGAAAAAAAAAGTAGGGGAAGAAAGATCAAGGTGACTCTCCTTTTCCTTTTTACTGGTCATACAAAAAGTATTTTACATGTGGCAGCTTCAGAAGAGTCATGAATGAATTGAGACTATTTTGTTCGTGAAAATAAACTCTTATTCAAAAATCCAGATACTTAAATGAAGAATGAGCTGAGAAATGCTGTAGTTTCGTGACTGAAGATTTCTGTGTGGGTTAAAGAAAACTTTGGCTGAAGGCTGAGCCAGGGAAGTCATCCCAGGTTTTAGTTCATGTGTTATTCCACCTATGTTTAGAAACAAACCCTTTTATTGGCATTGCACTATATTTAGATCAGCACTTTCCACTATTCTGTCTTGTTTCCAAACACAGGGCATAATAAAAGCCTGAGGAGATTGAACAGCAGGTTAAGAGGGGACAGAAGAATAAAACCAGATTTTAGAAGCCTGTGTGTTAATTTTAGAATCACCTGGGCACACACGTTTGATCTTGTTAATATTGCTCAGTGCCATGAGCTGAGCTGTTCTGCCTTCCCAAGCTCCCCTTGAGTTTGTAACCCTTCTTTCTTTAGTTTTAGTGAAAAGAGTTTGTCTGAAAGCCTCTCGGAACTGGTGCCCATCCCAGTTATGGAGTGCAACTCCCACAGCTCCACCGGCAGCCTGTTCATGAAACAGCCCATCATTAACCAGCTTGCACACTGTCCCGTGCCCCCTCCCATGTGCCATGACACCTCACTTGCCCTACCCTGGCCTGCTGATGGGAGCTGGCTGCTGCACAGAGCACCTCACCTTCCTTAATGCTTCCAGAGCGGGGGGCTGCAAAGGGCTGGGCAGGGGGGATCTGCGTGATCACAGGGGATGGCTGAGGCAGCTGCTGGATGATGGTGGCAGGCTGAGGTGGGATCTGGAAAAAAGGAAGGGAAATGGAGAAGTTTGGGTTGGTTTTTGCCAGCTCCCTCATCTTTGGGAAGGGCTGTAGTCTGCCTGGACTTCAGGAAAATTTTGGGCATTGTCTCCCACGAGATCCTCCTGGGGAAGCTGTTGAGGTTGTGGGCTGCATGAGCAGACAATGATGTGCATTAGAGCCTGATTGAATGGCCAGGCCTGGGCAATCCTGCCCCTCCTTTTGCCGCCTTGTCCCTAGGGTAAACCATGCACATTGTTAATTTTGGGCCTTATTTGTAAGGTGATTCCCCTTAGCTTTTGCTGAGGGTAGCAAGGGTCCCACACAAGAGCAAGAGGTGTATCTTCCCTTTTGGTGGGATGAGCAATGCCATACAGCTCCCAAACGGTTGTTTTCTCAGACTGGCACAGTGCTAGTGATGTTTCCTAGGAGACAGTCCTTACTGTCTGCTGGATAATCCTTGGTGGCTCCTCTTGGGGAGCTGGAAAAGGGATCTGGTAGACTTGTGGGGGGACAGCTCTGTGATTATGACAATGTCCTCCAGCTGGTGCAGGTGGCTGTGAAAGCTCTTCCAGAAGGTGCTGCTCCTGCAAAATCAAGTCTCTTCTTAAAGAAAACCTGGTCACAGAAAGGCAGACTGTGTTGTTGTGCTCTCTAGACTAAATGGGATCACCCCCTGGGAACCTGCAGCAGGGCACAGCCAGTACCTGCGTAAGCATAAGGGAAGTTTTCCTTCCCACATATCTTGAAGCACAAGCAAAAAAAGAATGGGGGAAAAAAAAAAGTGCAGAACGAGAAGCCAAAATCTGGGAAAACATTTCATTAATGGTTGGTACCCCCCACAAACTAGGAATGAGTAACAGTTACTATTGTCCCTACTTCAGCAGCATTAAAAATCCCTTCTTTGTATTTTGGCACTACCCCAGAAAGCTTATGATACAGCAGTTCAAGACAACCAGAATCAAGTCACCAACTACCTGAAGCAGGTGCAAGCTTCCTTAGCTGTAGTGAGGGAAGCCAAAGTGCTCCCCAGGCCCCCCTCCCTGATTAGCTGTCCCAGCCTCCATATTCCAAAGCAGCAAAGCACTGATAGTGCCCAGCCCAAGAACCAAAGGATAGGAAAACACTGAATCCACATCAGCAGTGGATGTGCAGGTAAATGGGCCCTTTCTGTTGCTTCTGGCCACAGAGAGGGCTTTTACCCTGAGCTCCTGCAGCAGATCTTTCCTTCGCCTCAGGGCACTTTGGAGCATGTCCTCAGGTCTGTTCCCTGAAGGAGGAAAAGTCCATTATCTTCTCAAAGGATCACAAATACAGAGCTATTACAGCACCTACATTATGAGATTAATTTGGAAAATGTGTTATAAGATAGCTTGGCTTCTTCCACAAAAAGCTTTTGGCTGCTTGGGAAATGCATGTATGGATAACGACTCCGTGGCATGTGCAGTCACAGCTGTTCCACAGCTCTACAAAGGCAATGCACTCTCTCTGAAATGAAACTCTTTAGGTGGCTCTCTAAAGCCCCCTTTTAACCTCCTGGCTTAGGAACTCATTTCAGCCTGAAAGTTTCTAGATGTACTCTGTATATGCAGAGGATGACTGACTGTTGTGACACATCAAAATGAACTCAGTTTTGAATGTCAACTTTGCTTTTTCTTTTTTTGTTCTGAATCAACTTCCTCTTCAGTTCTCCCCACATGTGGTTGATTCAGAACTTGCTTGAAATGAAAATAAGGAAGAATGTTTTCAGATACATTGGAGACATGCCTGGCATCTGCTCTGGAAAGCATCACTTCAGATTTTGAAACTCTAAGTTGTTATAGGGATTTTTAATTTTTGGCCATAGCATTGGAAGTTTCCCAACTATTTGTCCATCAGCTCAATGAATGGGAGCCCAGGTTACAATCTAGAAATATCATTGAGCTTTTACTGGGAGCCTTTAACCTATAGGTAATATAATTATAAACAGTGCCTGTGTACTGGAATGGGATGATCGACTGAGGAACTCCTCCCTGAGAACATCACTAAGCTCTTTCTAAATTATGTCCATAATTAGAACAAATGCTTCTCTTACTTGCAGCTGGGAGAGATGACTCCATCTTTTCCAGGTTCTCCTGTTCATTTTGTAGTCTCTGTTGGTAGAACCATAATAAGAACTGGTTATGAGTCAGGCAGCAAAGCTCGCAGGAATTTCCAGCCCTACCTTATGACATAGGTTGGGATGGAGGAAATAAAGCAGAAGTGGAGACAAATGCTGGTCCTCACTACAAATCTAGTTACAGTAACAGAAATGTCATGCTTCCAACCGTCCAGGACATTCCAGACCTGAAAATTGATAACATGGTGAATCAGGAGATTTATACATAATTTATGTTGTAGGGAAGAGAGCTGGATCGTATGAAGAACTTGATAATGTCAAGTTTGGGGTATTTGGTACACTAATAGGCCTAAATGACCCTGTTCAGCTCTACCTGCCACTCATGTGCCCCTTTAATCTCAGCTCTAGGTCTTCAGTTCATACCTGAACTATACTGGATGAGCATTAATCTGCAGTGCAACCCCAGCCATGCCGTGACTGGCCACGGATTCTTTTAACCTTGATCCCAACCTTCAGTCACTTCCAAAGGTGGCAATGGACCTGCCTCACCACTGTGAGCTTGCCTGATGGATCTGGAATCTTGGCTGAACCTGGCCACCATCTCTGGCTCTGCCTCCAGCGAGGCCCCTGCTCTGCTGATGTGTTATTATGCTCAACTCCCTGCTCCTTAGAGAGCAGCTGGCCCTTGTTGCTCCCCAATGCTCAGAAATTAGAGACCTTTCACTCGCACACAGGCTCCCTCCGTGGTTCTGCACGGCTGCACGCTGCTGAAAGCTTTGCCCTCCAATGGCTGCTGCATCTAAAAAAGAAGGCTCTGCTGTGGAGACAGGTTAGACACCACTTGCAGCACCCACAACTCCAGACAAATTGCCTTTCCTTCCAGATCAGCTCAGGTGGTTAGAGCATGGTGCGGGTAACACCAAGGCTTTGGGTTTGATCCCTGTACAGGCCATTCACTTCAGAGATGGACTCGATGATCCTTGTGGGTCCCTTCCAACTCAGAATACTCTGCTCTCAGATAACACCCTAAGTGGCTTCTGGAGGATATTGAAGCAGAAGATCCACACCAGTGGATGTCGGATGTGCTGAGGGTGGAGGAACAGAGCAGAGTGGAGAACACAGAGTGCAGAATCACAAGCAAGGGGAGCTGGGATTCTGTGCAGCACCTCATATGCTGCCAGCCCATGTTTCACCAGGCAACATATCTGATGTGACAGCAGACATGAAGTTGCCTTAAAACAACCCGAGGTCCTCTTTATCCAAAATTTACTCCTAAATTTTGCCTGTCACAACTCGAACTGGTTTTCAGCTGATGACATCTCCCATAAGATCAAAGTCTATTTAATTTACCTTAGGTCCATGTAAGCTTGTACAATGTTATTTAAGAAAGTGACTAGCTATAGCACTGCTGCACATTGGTCTGCCTCTGCTTGCATGAAGAAAGACGTTCTCAGTTGGCTACCCCCATTGTACCTCAGTAGAGGTATAATATTTTAAAATACAATGTTACTGCTTAAACAGGCAAGAGTAAAAAGCAGAGCAAAGGTGACTGCTGCGGAATTATTCCCTTACCTTTTCTAGGAGTTTGAGTTTCAGTCGTGTCAGGTGGTCCACCACTGAAGGATCTGCCATCATAGTAGTCTCCTGGAAGAGCAGGCAGGCAAAACCAGGTTAAAAAGCTAAACAAAGGCAGGTAGGCTTTCAGTGGTCATTCTTTCCCCTCCGCAATCTTCACAGGAGAATAATTCCATTATTAAAAAATATTAATACAAGACTGGGAGAACCCGCGAGAAGAAGAGAAAAGCTGCAGTTTCACTCCAAGGTAAGAATGAGCACAGGTGGTCACCACAACGTCACAGGCACAGCTTTCCCTGCCATTTCCCTCAACACAATTTTGTGCTGCAGATCGTGATGCCTCCCTCCCAGGAGGGAAACTGAGGCTGAATATTTATTTGTCCATTCTTGGTGGTTGCTAGCCTTCCCCTGGCCGTGTTACTAAGCCTGGCCTCTGTGTTGTTAGAGCCTTTTAAGTAGCTCAGAGTTTTGTGCCTGTAACCTGGTTGCTAAGTTTGCAGTGTCGATGCATAACATAAACAATTTTATCTCCAGGCGTAGAAGCTTGTGTACCTTCAGTAAAGCAAATGCCCAGCACATTAATGGACAAGAAAAAAAGAGATAAAAGCCAGTGGTTCCTTAACAGAAGCCTAATGGAAAGGGTCAGGTTATGATTTTGCTTATTGACACCTGTTTATCCCACTGTAAAGGGCATAACCCTTCACACGAGTTTTCATCGCCACATAGTAAGTAAAAACTCTGAAAATGAGGGAGCATAGCTGGAACTCCTCCCTGGCTAAGTTCAACCGTAAAGAGGCTGTAGTGTAACATCCTTTTGCTTACCATCCCCTAAGCAACCTGTAGAGTGGCTCCCCCTACCAGCATAAAACAGGGTAACATTTGTCAGTGACATCCATAAAATGAACGTCGAGGCGTAAGAAACCAAGTAGCAGACACTCATTCTCAGTATCATGTTTTAAGCCCAGTTCTGCTCCTAGGAGAGCAAAGTTACAACCCCTTTCTCACTTGAAGGCCACAGCAAAACTGCAGCTGAGCCACTGCCGGCAGCTGGAGAAGCTGAGAGATGCTTCCAAGCTGTGTGGGAGCAGTACAGACCAGCTCCTCCAGCTGTGACCCCCACGGCATGTGTGTCGTCTGTCCTTAAAAAATACACAGGCTAGGAGTCCCTGGAGAGGTCAGAGAAACTTCATTATTAGGCAAAAAACCCCCTTTTTGATTGCTAGAGAATATTGAGCTGATGCTTTGCCATCAGCTGGTTTAATACAGTGCCCCCTGAAAGTTAAATTTCTAGAGCCTTCATTGCAGTATAGATAGAGGGTTACAAGAAAGGTTGAAAAAAAGACCCAGGTATAAATATTCCATTAAAAATACAGCACCAGTGTTAAGAAACTGAGTTGACTAAAGGGGAAAGGAAGAGAGAGAAACTTCTTCCTGATGTGACAGATATCCCGGAGGAGATCCAACACTAGGTAAAAAAAAAATAAATGCTTTCCAGTAAATCTACTAAATGGATTTCTCTTTTCCCACACTTATGGATGCCTTGGTCACAGTGTGATCCCTGCTCTAGGGACAGCTTACAACCTGCTAATTAATGACTTGCCAGGAATGTGCCAGTCAGGCACAGGATCTTGCTGAAAGGGATCTATAGCAACACTGAATCCCAAACAAGGGATCACACTTGAGCATGAAGATGCAGAAGAGCAAAATCAGACAAATTTAATTCTACCAGGGAGTAACAGCAGGGCTACATGCACCTCACAGGAGACAATTATTCTGCTCTGTTTAGCAGTGCTGAAGTCAGAGTTTGGACATTGTGCCTAATTTTAGACATGGTGGCTTTAGAGGGAAAGGAAGTGCAGAAAAAAAATTTAAAATGGTACATTTACAAAATGTAAGTTCTGAGGAAGACTTGTAAGAACTGCCTTTATTTAATTAGTAAGTGGATAGTGAGAAGAGGACAGGCCAGCAATCTTTAAATAAATGAGAGGATACAATCAAAACCAAGATGTATGGGGGTTCTGTTTGGAAAAGGCTGGGCATTTGGCTTAATGAGAAAGAGAAAAACCTGATAAAAACATGAAAAAAAAATCTCAATTAACTAGTAAGAAAAATGATGGAGCAGCTATGAAAGAAAAAAAATTCACAGAAGTTGTTTACAAACAATATGAAACAATGAAAAACAAATGCTTTGAACTTTGTAGGACTATTAGATACTCCTCAGATACAAGAATGGATTAAATAACCTGGTGATGTCCATACCAGTATTACATTTCTCTGATGTCTTTTATTGATTTTGATACTTTATACCCTTAATTTTAATAACTAGGAGTTCTAAAAGACAATATTAAAAGAATATTTTATTAAAACAAACTGACACACCTGGAAATGTCCAGAGACAATAAACTTCCATGCTTTGGTTCCCTAGAGAGCAGACTCTACCATTTCAGTCTTAGAAGACTGTTTTAATGTATTAAAGGAGTTAAAAGAATAAAAAAAACCCCACAAATTACCAGAAGAACATATAATTTCCTTCCAATCAGTTGTCTCCTTCTGTTGCAAATTAATATTTGAGTCAACTGAATTAGATCAGCACTGGAAATCCTGACATTTCAGCAAGCAGCCAGAGATATAAGAAAATATAATGCATCAGTTGTTTATTTAAAAAAAAAAATAATTTGTCAACAAACCAAGACCTATCAAGCCCAAACAAACTTGATGATGGTGGAGCACCTCTCCTACGAGGAAAGTCTGAGAGAACTGGGATTTTTCAGCCTGGAGAAGAGAAGACTTTGGGGTGTCCTAATTGTGGTCTTCCAGTGCCTGAAGGGAGCTGCCAAGAAAGATGGAGAGAGACTTTGGACAAGGGCTTGGAGTGACAGGACAAGGGGCAATGGAGTCAAACTAAAAGAGAGTAGGTTTAGATTAGATGTTAGGAAAAAGTTCTTCCCTGTGAGGGTGGGGAGGCCCTGCACAGGTTTCCCAGAGAAGCTGTGGCTGCCCCATCCCTGGAAGTGTCCAGGGCCAGGTTGGATGGAGCTCTGAGCAACCCAGGATAGTGGAAGGTGTCCCTGCCCATGGCAGGGAGTCGGAACAAGTTGATCTCTAAGGTCCCTTCCAACCCACACCATTCTGTGATTCCATGAAACATGAAGTATTCATTTTTAGCCGGAGCGAGAAGTCAAAGCAGCAATTAATTTTAAATCAATTGTTTTTAAATGACATCTTATTTAGCAAGTTTGCCATTATAAATGGTGTGATATTTTATCTTTTTCTTTTAAGAAACTTCTTAGTTCTAAGCTTAAGCTTCCTTTCACTTCTCAGTGTTGTGGTTTAAAACCATCTATAAATTAAGCTCCAAGCAGCTGCTTCCCTTCCCTCCACCTTCTCCAGTGAGAAAGGGACAAAGAGGTGGAGTAAGGCCAACATATACTGTCCACCAGCAACCTCTGCAGTGGGTAAAACTTAATCTTCACTTTGCTCTGGATGCAGATGAGCTTTCTGATCACTAGAGAAAGCCTTGCTGTCCCTGCCTTGCTCAGCTTTCTCTCTGGAGCACACTGCTCTGGTTTTTTGGTTGTCTGTAATGTGGGAGACCAGGAAATTGCTACAAAATGGTTTATTGTGAGAACAGGAATACGTCCATGTTTCTTCCCACATACTTGCATGATGGTTGACACAGGCTGGACAGCAATAGTCCACAGGAGCAAGCTAGGTCCAGTTCAGGACCTGCACAATGTAATGTCTGAATCTGGGGCAAAAGTCCACACTTCTATGACCCTCCAGAAGAACCCAACTTAAGGGCCAAAGGCACAGAAAGGATCGGGGATAGAAAAGGGGGTGCTAGTTCATAAAGATGCACAGATGTCAGTGTTTCTTAGGAAGAAAAACCCAGTGTATTGCGGATTACCTCTGAGCTGAGCCAAGTAACAAATTTGATTAAAACCTGTATTTTCCAGTGTGATTTTAATGTCTTCAAAAGACAAAGAAGCCACCATTTTTGTAGGTGACTCTAAGGTTAATAATACTCAACATTAGGAAAAGAGCACCTCATTTCTTCCTTGTTATCTCACAATTATCTCCAGAGGTCACTCTTGTTGCACCTGTGCTCCTGGATGCAGGGACTCTGCGTTTCCTTACGGCTCAAGGAAAATAAAGCAGTGAGACCTCGTAAAACATGAAATATATCTATAAAAGGTTGTCTAGGCCTGCTGTAAAGGGCAACATTTCCACACAGGAGTTTATAATTGAGCTGGATGCTGACACTGGGGTTTAGAGACGTAACAAGAACTAATAGTTTTTGCAGCAGAATGTACCACAGAAAATGACTGTGCCTCAATTTAAAGACATCAGCCAACTAAGGTGAGGAAACAATGAAGGAAGGAGCTGAAGCAGCCGAGCAGGCAATACCTGGTTGATGTATAACCCGTAGTGTTATCTTAAAGAAATTCATAAGGTGGTCACTCAGAGCTTTGGGGCCTTCATACAGACATGACCACCAGAGACCCTCAGAAACCTTATAAGGATATGGATATATGCTAGTAAGTGTTTGGAAACGTCAGGAATATGGAACAGGAATGCGGGGAACAAAAATGAATAATTGTGTAATGCAGACATATCAGCTGGAACTGAGATGTCACGGGATGCATTTTAGCGAGCTGATTCCTGAGGCACCTGACACACCAAAATCATTCCAGCGTGCTGG